>NC_140123.1:140697070-141019692 GCF_964035555.1 Netta rufina
CTATTTGGCCTAAAATGATTTTTTCCCCCAGAACTTGTCATAGGTCACATGTAGCATTATAACAAGAATATGGCAAAAAGCAGGCCAGAGTACGCTGCATTATGAGCATTTCTTCTTCTATTTTCCCTCTGTGGATGTTATAAGCATATACTTGGAAGTCTTCCTAATTTTTCAGGGACTATGATGTGTGCTGCGGTGGCATTAGAGCAGGTTTAAGGGACTTTGTTTCGCTCTAAATCCACCTGGCAGAATTATGGTGAAACAGATTTTGGAGCACAGGGACCTAGCAGTAAGGTGCATAACAAAGTGTTATGAGGCAGCTGAAATTCCCAGAGTCCTGTCTGTGCTCATTAGATTTACTGTAAAATCTGAGGATGAATTATTTTGTGATGTGCAGTATGCAGGAACATGATAAAGATATTTCAAGGTATTACAGGATGCAGATCGCTAGAAGACAAAAATCGTTAAAATAAAATCCTCCTGCATTTTAAGAGCACCACCTACAAGCAGGACTCCACATCACAGATACTTTGTAAAGAGCTTCTCAGGGAGCTTTCATGACCACTCGAAGGTTGTGCTAGTGACAATGCTAGAGCCCTACCTTCAAATTACAGACCCAGTGAATTAAAACGTCTGTAGTTGCTCATACTCACCGACTTAATGAATGTAACAGCCTAACTGAATCAGCATTATAAATCAACCTAGCTTATTAGAGAAACATAAAATTAAGATATTTCCTTTGTTTATGCATTTATAAGAAGTGTTCCTACTTGTAACTTACATGGACTTACTGTCAAGTTTACAGTAAATTCTCCCCTTGCCTCTGAAAACCCCAAAGTAAAACTCAGATCTACCAAGTTTGGTTGGCTGAGGGGGAAAAGCTGTGAATTGTGATTTTTTCTTAGCTGCAGTATAAGCCATGATTTATATGAAGCTTTACAGGCCTCAGCAAGTCTAGATAAACATGGCATGAAATGAGGTTTATCAAAAAAAAAAAAAAAAATAGACTAGAAGTTATCCTAGAAGTATTGAAGCAAAGCTCTTTTTCAGTGGCAAGTGTTTTTATGAGACAAAAAAGTGTGGATCCTTCTTAAAAATAGATTTTCACCCAAAGTCCTTGCATTTCAGTGACAACAATGGATAAAATGATAAACAAGTGCAAGGGTGGCTGGAATAGTGTTCATATATTGCCACTTAGACATTGAAGTGCAAATTTATCTTAGCTTTCTTTTTGAAAAGTACAGGCCCTATGACTTTTGAAAGTATGTCCCACAGTCCCCCTAACAAACAAGTTGACAGCTTTTTAATATTTGTCTTTTCATAACAAGAATGATTGACACACTTCAAACCTACAACCTGAACAGCTTCCAAATGCTTATTAGTCTTTCAACACAGAGCAGTGAACTGTACCACAAAAGGTCATTAAAAAAATCAAAAGTCTCTTTGGCACTGAATCTCTTCCTTCATAAATAAGCTTATAAAATGTTTTCTCTGATACTTCCTTCATTTAACACTGTGCAATATTCACAGAAACAATGTATGGAATTAACTGCTTCTGCAGAAGGTTAGTAGACGCAAAAGTCAGTAAGATTGTTTGAACATTTAAATTGATGCTACAGAATGCCTGAGAAATTTCTGTGAGCTGAGTTTTAGATTAAGAAAAAAAACATTCATATGTATTTATGTTTTTTGTGATCTATTTAATATTTGATCAACCCTGCCTGTTATCAGTAAATGGCTTTTTCTTATAGTTCTTCAAGTCTCAATAGATATAGTTAATTAAAAAAACAATTCTACTGTTTCCAATTGTGTTTATTTTGTATTACAGCCTGTATATTTCCTTCCAGATATAGCTGAATTCTCCATGATCTGAGCAGGTCAAGGGCACATTCACACTAGAGAAAGAGGGAGCTTGGGAATTTCTGGCTGTCATTAACACCTGCCCCACCCTTATGAGAAAACTGAAAAACAAAAACAATAGTCAAGTGATCTTTTCTGCTTAAGATGAATTAATCTTACTGAGGATTACCCCAAGAAATCCACCTCTGCTTTAATATTGCAGAACCATCCAGGTTCTTTATCTCCCCCCAGAAAAACTGGAAGGAAAAATGTCCAAAAGAAAGACTGGATCCTGACTCGTTCCAGTCAGCCACAGACTTTAGTACCTTTCTCCTCTAAAATATACTGACTGCCTCTGACACTCAGAGGCTCTATTGATTCACAGAAATATGAGTCATACTTACAGGAAACATTTTTCTCCCCAGAAATTTACAATAGGAGCTGCAATTTTGCACAGATAACATCCTACATTTTCTTTCCTGGCATCTATGCTAAAGTATTTTCCTTGTCTTCATGGGGTTACCATATCTTGATATAAGTGTGTACGCCTTAAATCAGTGCCTTTTCTCTCCCATTTCCCAAGCAACCTCAACAAGCAGCCTTGTCTCATTAGCGATATTTCTTTCCTACACAAAGATAACAACATTAGCTTCTGTGTACTACCTTCCAACCACAGGTATCAAAGCATTTTGCAGTGAAATAAGAATAGCTATTCCCCTCACTTTGCAGATGAGGGAAGCATATAGCTCATACAGCTTAGAATCAGAAGGCAATGATCAGAAGCATCTCAAAGATCTACCTCAACACCAAAGAAAAAAGAAAGATCTTGTGAGGTCTGCAGTCATATTTGTTATGTCTATTCAGCAGGATTCACCTGCACATTAAATCCAAATTAAGACACAAGAACTGTTTCATTTACTGTGCTGCAGTGCCCTATTTGACCCGCTACCAGTCTGTGGTCCTGCAGCATCACCTGCACTGCTGCCTTACTCCTGGGGTACTTGTACATGGGGTAAGCATCGCTGGCCCAGCAGGATACCAGCACTGACCACATTGCCAGCATGCTCTTCATCACCACTTTGCAGTGAGACACCCTGCAGAAAAAAAGGTCTCTCAGCACCTTCCCTCCGCTGCATGAAAATCCCAGCCAATCAATCAGGCAACAACACGCGACTAAAGCAATCGGTCACACACTTTGATTAATCATGCCAATTACTGGGTACTCAGAGTAAACAATTTCAAATGCAGCCCACTGTGGAAAATGGGCCTGCAGCTATGTAGGGATGGGTCAAGTTGCTTTAAATCATATATTTATTCATAAAAATCCCATTCCATTCACAAATAATTCACTTCCTAGGGGGTGAATTTCATTCAAAGAAGAGAAAAAAGAGTTTTGGCAAATATGTTATTCGCACAGTCAGGTATTTTAACTTCAGCTGCAGAAATCACTGAGGAAAGCAGGTTATAGCAGGATGCAGGAGAGTTTTAAATATTATATGGGAATAGGAGGAAAATCTGTAGATTTACCAGGTAATACAAAATGCTTTCTATTTAAATTCACTCTTTAAAATTTTAAGACCTCAGGGGGTCAGAAAATATAAAACACAAATGATATAACAGAGGATTCTTTTTTCCATTTTTGCATTTTCTGTACATTATGTGTGGCTTATTCCAGAGTATTTGGAAAAATGTCCAACCTTGGGAAAGAAACAAAATCGGTTTTGATTATGTAAACATTAAAACAATCTCCACAGAATTTCCTCTCCATTTTCATGCCCACTACATACCTACTTAGAAGATCTTAAGAAGTCTGCTTTCCTTTCTCTTGATCATCTCTCAGGAAACATATGCAGTCTATCCAGTTTACATAAATTAGCACATTAATATGCCAGATACATCAATTATGAACTTAACACACACTCAAACTAATGGGAGTTGCATTATTGACTTCAGCAGACATAGGATGCCTCATTTACTTTCTTTTTTGGAAGGTAATTTAATAGAGATGGATATGATGAGTCAGCAAACTTTTTTCTCCTAGCTTGACTTTCACTTCTAGGAATCCTCCTACACAGCTCATACATCACATTCCCATGCCCAGCTCTTTTGCCTCAGACTGCAGCCTATGGCCTGCTGTCCCTACCTTGACATGTTTGACAGTCCCTTAAATCGGAAGGGAGCTAGCAGACCTGAGAGAGTCAGTCAGGTCACTCTGCAGAGTAAATTAGGAGCAGCAGAGCCCTTGGTTGCTGCCTTCAGCTAAAAACAGTACCAACTCTCCCTGACAGTGCAGCTGAAATCACAAAGGGGGCGGGCATGAGTCCCCTGAGCATATTTGTGACATCGTCACCACTTGGGCCAGCAGTGCCCGCCTGTATGGGCGTTCAGTCTCCACTCAGCCCTGCCAGACAGACGCCGGGCAGCTTTGCTTACACAACACCAAGGGGATGACACCGCAGGTGACAGCTGTGCCTAGACCATTAGTTGTTTCAATATGGCCAAAACCATATGGTTTGGAAAAACATTTGCAAACAACCTTTTTGACTAATGGTAGAGGAGGGCAGAGGCTGAGAGCTCACGGCAGTGACACTGACCTGGGTGAAGAGAAACCAAGGGCAGAGCCAACAGAGCCTAACAAAATGTCCCCTGCCACCACCCTTGTGGTCTTTACAAGGTAGTGTTAACCATACCAAAATGGGGAGAAAGTTTGTGCTTCAGAGGTTGTCAGTCTCCAGTAGAGTTGGCAGAAAAAAAAAATATCCAGCACTCCCAGTGCTCTGCAGAAGAGTTCCTGCATTAGCTTAGCCAAGGTTATCAAATCCATGACAAATATGGGGTTCACTTTCTTATGCTTCCAGGCGACCCACAAATCTCAAAGTGCCAAATGAGCTAAATTGCTATGAAATTAGAGTCATATAAAACTACATACAACAATAAAACCCAGAACAATCTTCATTTCCATGGCATTTTTGTCATAATTAAAAATATTCATAGAGCTGTACAAAGCATGAAATTACCTTGGCATTTCCATATCATAGAGTAGAACCTTGGCGTCAGCTCCGGGTGAAAATCTGGGGCCCCGGGAGGCTGCACATGACACATCAAACAGGCATCTACAGAGCTGCTCAAGTACATGCTGAATGCCTTGTAAAACCAGAGGCAGCTACAAAGTGGCTGGAGTGGTCCAATGCTTTTGGACAAGACAGCTCTGACATTTTCTGTCAGCTTAGGAAATCTACACAAAGCAGGAGGTAGATCAATAGCGTAGAAAATATCAGAATGACATTATGGGGACTTTGACAGAAGTAATGTGTTTACAAGCATAATAGTTTAAGCTGCAGTAATTAAATGTGGAGCTTTACGCAGAATGTGCATGGAAACAGCCCCTCTGAAGTAGGTTGCCAGCAGACATGACCCAAATACATACATGGGGCTAGAAAACACTGATAAAGGCATTTTCATATATTGATTCTCAGAACCTAAGTGTAACCAGAAGCAACTAATAAAAGTAGCTTATAAAGGGTGAGACTGATGAGTTCTGATAAACCTCGCATCTTCTATTCAGCAAATGAAGTGAAATCATGGAATTCCCCATATAAAGTGATGTGAGAAGGGCTTTCTGATAACAGTCTACTCTGTTAGAGCATCACATTTCTCTAACAAATGTATCCCCTAGTCATTTAAATCATTTATAGAAGAAAATACCATTTATTCAGTGACTAAAAAAACAAGTCCATGAAATTCACGAAAATAATTTGTGCATGTGCTAAGAATACGTCAGATCAGGTTCACATCTATTTCTAACCCATCTTGTCTTGGGCAGGCCACCTCAAAGTCTCATTAGCTGTTGCTCCAGGAATTTCATTCAGGCCTGCTTCTAACTTGGGTAGCTTGTTGACCTTGGACATCCTGGAGTTAAGAGGACTCCGTGATTTCATTGGAATCAGAAAGTGGCTAGTAGAAAGGTAGAGAAACATGTTGGTGTTCAGAACAACGAGACAAAAGTTTAAGTAAGCCTTGTTGCAAATATTTGACCATGAAAGTCCTTTTGAAAGGATGCACATTAAGAAACCCTCAGTCTCTGTCCCATCACTGAGTGAAACAAGTGATGTTCTAATACCAAGGTGGATTTGAATGCATTGCCATCAAAGTAATTAGATTTGACAGAGATAAGAAATGGGATCCTGTTATATATGGCAACACACTTTATGACAAAAATCTCTGTGTGCCAGAAAAAAAACCAACAAATATAATGAAGTCAAATGGAACTCCTGTGGAAAAGAAAATAAAACTAAGACGATAGACAATGCTCACATGAAAACAAGAACACAGATTTTCAGGATAATTTGCAAGGTATTCTAAGACTCAGAGACTTATCAGTGAGATTTCTGACTACCATCCTCATGAGATTTATCTATCCAACCTGAATCAACGGATCTCATCACTTTAAGGTGCAATATTGATTCAAGTAGTCAGCAGGACAGAAATTGGAAAGGACAAGTTTGTTACTGCACTGGCAAAAAAATCCTCGTTGCAACAATGTGAAAAAATGCTGTACTTTGTAGCTGCAAAGAGTCAACTTGCAGCTTGAAAATTCCTGTTTGCTTCTCAAAGTGTCCCAAGCAGAGTGGACATTGAAGAAACTCAAGATAGTTGTATTCTTATCACTAGATAGGATTTAAAGGTAGAATTTTTTTTTTTTTTTTTTTTTTTTTTTTTTTGAAAAAGGAGATTGGACAGCAGTGTACAAGGAAATGAATAGAAAAAATGACTGCTAAGGTCATTAACCATGCAGAATACATGTAGGTGTACATTTATGTTGATGCTTAATATCAGAGTCCTTGGCACCCCTCAAAAACAAAACAAAACAAAACAAAAAACACAGTTAAGAGTCTGCTGGAAAGCCTGAAGAGAAAGCAGAACCCCAGACCAGCAGCAATACATTCAGTCCTCCAAATTTCAGATGAGACAGTGGCATTGCAATAGCCTGATATGGTACCAGACAGTACAGAAGCATAGCAGTTTGAATTCTTGATATCAGCCATAATGAGCTGATGAAGTACTTTCTATTATCTCCCCTCCCCATATACAACAATATAGGAATCCAAAATACACCTCTTAGAAAATGAAAAACAGAGTCTTGCAAAAGAGAGTAACCATCTTTCTCTTTTGTGGTTACCAGTACAATACCTGGTTAACTGGGCATGGCTGCACAAATATTGTTGTCTTCTGTGGATTTGGTACTTTCAACACATTTGCACTTATATTTTGGCCTTCTTTCCCCCTGCTTTAAGTAAGCTGACCTACTTAATCACTTCATTCTGCAGCTCCACTGAGTACCACTTATTAGTTCCTGTTAATGTCAAAACATCCTGCAACTATTTTTTTTTTTTTTTCAGGCATTTTTCCTGCACTTGTGAAGCTAAATAAAATCATCAGCTGTTTACAACATTAGTAACCAGCTATTCGTAGTGCTTTACATGCAAGTCTGTAAACTATTATAACACTCATATTTAGTATGAGCTCTCCAATAAACCTGAAGTATTTGAATGTTAACATCAGTGCAATCAAATTATTTTAATTGTCAGAAAAAAATGCATAAAATTAAAGCAATATCAGATTACACTTCGTTTTCATACGCTTTGCCAAGAAATATTTTGACTTTCATTTGAGTATTGCAAAGAGCTCCACAATATTAATTAAGAGTTACAATCTCTCTCCATAACAGGAAAATATTACTATCTCCATTAAACAGATAGGTAAGCCAAAGTCAAACTGTGTTTAATGACTTGCCTGACTCAATGACAAATCCAGGAAGAGAGCCAAGAAGTTCACTTTCCCAGTTCCTTCTGCTTTATCACTGAAAAACAGTCTCTGACTTCAGGGAAGCATTGCTCTGGTTAAGCATGCATGAGCCATCTCAGTGTGTGGTTTTGGTTAGGAACATAAGCAAAATTCTCTGCATTTCCCTTTTGGTCATATATGAGGAAAAGCTCCATCAAGGCATGTTCCAATTAATACAGGAAGACGGTCAATAAAATATGTTGACATCAAAGCTCACATTTGCTGATAGTGTATACCATCTCATTAAATGGAAAGAATTAATTATAACAGTTTATCAATGTCAAGTTCTGAAATAGAAGCTCCCAAAGCAACAAATGCATCATTGCACCTTGTTTGATCTAATTCTCCTTTGCTGACAAAGTCAAATATGAATGTGCCAATGTTTATGAACTATAAAGCTTTTCTAAATCCATGCATTATTGTTTGACTGTATTTTGCTAAAGTAAAAATCAATACAAGTGCAGCACATTAAATTAAACTAGCTATAAGCTATATAGTACGTATGTAATACTCAGGACATCAGTGATAGCCTTCTTAATAAATCAGTGTCTCACAGCAGAATTAATTAAATTGGTATCAGAGATAACTCTATTGCTTAATATTCTGCAGTGAGTAAGGAAAACCCTTCAATGAATTTAAGATCCCCTCAGGAATATGAATATCACTGGAAACTAGCAGCAGCTAAAGTACATCTGTGCAAACTCAGTAAGATTTAAGATTATCACTGAGTTGGTGGGACATCTATTAATTCCTGTTGCTCAGGTTAGTCTGCAGTTTGGGAGGGACATTCAGAGATGTGCCTCTGAAATAAGAGGAATGGGACAAGGACATATGCTAGATTATTTGAAACAAATGGAAAAATAATATACACAAGTGTATGGATGCACTACCCATTCACCAAGAACTATGAAAACTGACAACAGTTGCACAAACTTTCACACAGCTGTATCTGTAGTGTCCCCCAGGACCTTCATTATGAGCAAAAATGACACTGAACATTGAGAATAGTCCTCCATATAGAGTAACAGTATGGCTGAGGTTGGAAGGGACCTCTGGGTCTATCTGGTCCAACCCTTGCTCAAGCAGGGACACACAGAGCAGGTTGCCCAGGAACATGTCCAGGCAACTTTTGTAGATCTCCAAGGAAGGAGACCCCGCAGTCTTTCTGGGCAACCTGTGCCAGTGCTCCATCATGCATACAGTAAAGAAGTGCTTCCACATCACTGAAAAGAGGTCTGAAGTAATCTAATAATTTTTTACCTTGTTTATTAGAATAAAGGAGTGGAGGAATATGGTTGAAATGAATTAAGACAAACAAACAAAACAAAATAATAATAAAAAAAAAAACAGCACCACAGTCCTGAACTGAAGCCTGGTTGGACTGCTACAAAGAAAATTACCAAGCTGTAATTTATTTTTACTTCCTTTATAGACAGAAGCACTGCAGCAGCTTCACAGCAGCGTTTGTTAATGCTACATCCTGTCCTCTCCTCTTTACCCATATTACTCCACATCTATACTGTAGTGGACAAAATGCAGAAGCAGCCACTATAGTAAGGGTAGACATGCTCAGCATCTTCACTCTTCATTAGTCTCCCATAGGATTCCATTTTATACCTAACAAACCACTTGTTTCTCCCACAGTCCTAACCAGTATGTACCAAGTACATTTACTTGACAGAAAAGGTTGGGGAAGGGCTGGCACATGTACATAGTTTGATGGCTCCACCTCAAGATTAAACAAAAGAGAAAAGAACAGGAAGAGAGACCATATACAAGCAAAAGGAAAGGCTATCTTTGATTTTGCATTTCCACAACTGTATGTCACTACATGTCCACCACTGTAAGTTACATTATAATGACATTTCCTAAATATAATTTTTTTCATAAACCTGGAGTTCCAGTTCCTTTACACTCATGATCAAGGAATTGGTGTACAACTGACATTTTACAGGGCATATCATTAAACCATAATCCCGGGGATGAGACAAAATCCAACTCATTAAATTTATTTTGTACTTTGACATTTAAATATGGAATAATTCTATAAGGGAACTGGAAGCTGAGGAAATCTTGAGATAGCTGCCTGAGCTACAAGACTCTCACCAAGTTTGAAACTATTTGGGTCCAGGGATTTAGCTGTGTCTGTCTCTGGTCTTCATCAAACATTGATAGCTGGAGAAATGAGGTTGACATATGTTCCTTCACAGGTATTTGTATAAACAAAACTTCAAGCAGGTGCAAGTACCAGAGCAATGAGAGTTTAAGACAGTGTCTGTGTGGAAATTACTTAGATTATTACTTTACTTGTTAAACATCTTCCTGCATTCTTGTTAATTCATAACAGCTTCACTGCAATTTATTATCATTTTTGTATTACAGAGCAGTTGCATTAGCATAATAGTAGTAGGCAAGTATGCAATTCTGCCCGTTGTTCAGCTTCAAACCCACTGTTCTGATCCTCTAATTACATAAAATACATTGAACAGGACACAAAAAATGAGATCCCCTAAACTATAAACTTCAGAAAAAAGAACATGAAGACATCAGAGAGCAGCAGTGCTGATTTCCTTCCACCCCAATTAAAGAGATTCTTTTTCTTTTTTATTGTAGTTTAATCCCTCCACTCCATCCCCATCTCCAAGCACTGCAATTCTCTGCTCCAACATCTCAGCAAGTTCCTCCTATACCTCTTGTCTCTGCCACACAGAATTATGCAGAGTACAGACAGAGCAGTACTGCGGAAGGTAACCCTTCATCATTAATCCACTGATGGGGTTCAATAGTATCTTGAGCGGACTTGAATAAAGTTTTCTGAAACATTGCCACTCTGTGGCATTTGGAAGTATAACATGCATACCTTTCTATAGCTGTAAAATCTGCTTTTAACTTTTATGACACATGACATTACCAAGAGAAAGATTTCTGGTAAAGAAATAGGTCTAACAAAGATAGTAATAATAAATAAAGAAAGAAACACCACCAACAAAATCACAATAATCTTCATATGCTTCAACAAAAAAGACCAGTTTATATGAAGTTTTAAATTGAAACATTACACAAATGTGTGCATCAAATACGACATTATCAGAAGCTATTAATTATCATATGTAGACAGCTCAGCAAGTATAAGTCTCAAAGATGAGAAGGTCATTTTGTGCTGTTGATTGCTAAAATATTATTGTTCACACGACTACTCCTATAGTATAAGCAAAATTAAGCCAAGTAAATAAGTTTATGAGCACCTCAGTTGGCAGCAGAGGGTCACCATCCATCTCCCTGCAGAACATCAGACACACTCATACCTTTTCCTTTTTAATTTACCAGAGGCTCATGGTTTTCAGTAAGTTGCCATAAAGGGGCCTAACTGGAATGTCTCCGTGCTGTTTGTGGAGTTCCTGTCCCACACCAGAGCCCAGCCCAGCACCTTCAACCCAGAGGCTGTGATCCATCTTCTGCTAACCTCCAAGGACAAGTCTCACACTGAGGAAAGGTTACTGCTATGTCTTGTCTCACCAGGAGACACAAACAGAGAAAGCACCCTGAAAATTTTCTCTACACCTTTCCCTCACGGAAATACTGATGAAGATTTCAGTAAGAAAACTTATATTGCATAGTAACATTTTACCAGCTCCACCTATGAGTGCCATTAGTATAAGGAGAAAAAATAAATAAACAGTTAGTAGGCTGTGATACCAATTTCCAAGGAACCCACAGGTTTCGTAATTGAAATCACATTAGAAGCCAGTAACATCTTAAAACTGGAAGAAGGTAGGTTTGTCGTGTTCAACCCCCCACCCACTCCCTTTTCTTTTAAAATCTTAGATAATAGTCATGATTCAAATCAAGTTGCTCCTGATTTAAACCTGAGATCATGGTTACTCTCAGTTAGAGAAGCTGACCACTCATTAAGTATTTTTCATTGCAATAGAATTCTTATAAGTACACACAGGTAAATCACTATTTAGCTTTTATAAGGAGCAAGTAAATCCCATTTTAAAATACTCCCCCCTTCCACCCCAAGGTCTGATAATTGCAGCACTTTTGTGGTACATAAATGGATGCTTTTTCTTCTCAGACTACTTGCAACACTGAACAGAACCACTTATCTTCATAAATCTGACCAAGGATAAAAATGTAATTTCCCATAGCAAACATGGTAAGTCCTAGCACGTGTGAAAAAATATAAGTATACTCCATGTTGGGGAAGATTCCATAATATTCATGTATTTAAGGTTGCAAATGTGTCATTTATTCAGAGATCTGTTTTGCTGATTTCACAAGAGTAAGAAAAGGTATGTTATCTTCCAAGGTACTCGAAAAAAATGCTTCTCTCTACAGAGATGTAAATCCCAACTCCACATACAGCATACAAACAATGCATTTCACACTCTTTGACATGACTGATACCAAAATGAACAGGAAAAGCTGTAGCAGAGTGACAATAATTCAGTTAACATTAAGAAGGTAGAAATAGTTGGAAATAAACATACTACAGAGCCTTGAAAACAGCTTGCTATTCTAAAGACAAGTAAAGACAGTAAAACTTGCAGATTTCTTTGTTGTTTTCATGTTATTCATTTTGGCAAAGTACATAAAACCAGTCACATGCTTTAAACAAAAAAGCAGGTGGGGGGGCATTAGTCTAACCACAAATTAGTCATCAAGATATTATCTTTCTGTTACATAGGAAATCTAAGAGCTGCATTTTCCTTTCTGGGCACGACACATTTCTCTGGAAAACAGTTGAAAATTTTAAACAAGCCTAACATTTGACCTTCTTAAATCTAAGCAGATGAGAAACTCAGGCCTCACTGAGACGGCTGCATGTTGGAGCACACAGTAAGACTGGGCTATCAACCCTGCTACCTAACAGATTCTCATTGTTAAAACAAACAAACAAACCTGCAAAAGGCAATGAGCTCAGTACAAGTTTGAGATCCCTGTGATATCGCAAATATCAGGTCAGGTCCTTTCCTCACGAGATATATTGCTTAGTGTAAGTACTATTGAAAAAAAAAAAAAAAGCTATATCCACAACACTTCCCAGTTTGAGTCACTTGATCACATGGAAGTTATAAAACATTTATAAATCTACATAGCCCATAAGTCCTGGACTTCCTTCTTAATAACAGTTAAGCCAGTAGATAGTATGAATTTATCTAGAAAAAATATACGAAGCACAGCATCACTAACCTGAGTCAGACTCACTAGGATGAGTCTGTGGGGTGGAGCAAGGCCATCTCTTCTTGCAGCCTAGCCAAGGTCTCTGGGACCCCAGAAAGGCAGCAGTCCTATTGGATGGGACCTCACCTTATTGTTTTCCTCCCCCCACAGCAGGTGTCATTCCACTCAATGCTCTGCAATAAACACTTCAGTATAACCAGGCCCCTCAAAGGGGCATTGCTTTCTGCTGCTAGCCTACTCCCAGAAAAACATAGGAAAAGAGAAGCCAGATCTCTGAGCAGTGTTATAGCTAAAATGGCACTGAGCTACTCACGAGTGGGAGCAGATGAAGCACCAGCTTCTGCTGGCACAGAGCTGCTCAGCTGCACCCTCATAGAGCAGAGGTAAATCTTTCCCCCAAAACTTCTGAGGGGCTGACAAATTAGCTGCAATTATTAAAGGTGGTAGGGAGCTGAATGGTTACCTGGGGGGTAGAGGCAAAGTAGAAATGCTGTCTTGTCAGGCTATGTAGCTAAAGACTACCTATAGAGGAACAGCATTAAGTTGGTATACACAGTCTTAGCTTCAGCAATTCCTGATTTCAGTCTTCATCATCACTCAGTCTGAATATTATCTTAATGTAATATTTTCGATGGGTAGAGGAAATAAACTGTGGTTATGAAAAGGGACCTCATGGGATTTTAAGCAGTGAGGGTGATGAGATCCTCTCCACACCTTTTCCAGCAAAAAATAATGCTTTTCTGTGCTTCAGAAAGTATTGGCAGCTGAACATTAAGCAGCTTAGAGGAAACCCAAAGAAAGTGAAACAATTTGGTGCCCGTAATCAGTAATAAATGTAGGAAGCCTGAGGTAAGTTGCTTTTGCAAATACTCCAGTGGATCACTGCTGTGATAGGGGCTGCCGCTGCCACTGCCACCACCCAGGCCAGCAGCATTTATGCTTTTTTCTTTGTCCCCTGCCACCTCTTTTTTGGAGCACCTGTAGCCCATTCCACTTCAGTGTGACTCCAACCACTTGGCATTGACTGTCTTTGTGCAACGTGTTTGCTCAGCACTTGGTGTCATGGGGATGGGACTTCCTTGGGGCATGCAGGATCCTCAGTGCAGCGAGGACCACACACATCACCCAGGCAGCTGTCCCAAGAATGGCCCTTGAGGACAGAAGCACAGTTCAAGCATGTCTTCACTACCAAACACCACAAAGCACAACCACTCAGACCTTCGTCCATGGAAGAGCAGCATCCAGAAAGCCCCATGACACTGAGCAAAAAAAGGGTTTTGTTGTGATCTGGTGTCCCAGTGCAGTTACAATCGAGATAATAAATACAAAAGATTTGCAGAAGGGCTGAGTTATCCAAGTATTCCATTAAATCCCTGCTCTGGATTTACTGGCCACCTTCAAGTGAGTAACTTGCAAGTGTGCTGATATTTCTATAGCTTGGCCAGCATAAAAAATATGATGATAAAAAGTCTCCTGAAGTAGGTGCTCTAGAAAAAGTGAAAAAACACCATGAATGCAATCAATTCGGTCATGCACTGGCAGCTATCCACACTTTACTTCCTTTTTCTTTTTTTTTTTTTTTTTTTTTTTTTTAAACAAACAAACAAACAAATAAACTTCTTTTGGATGAGACATAAAACCAGGTTCCTAATCACTCACATGGTTATGGATGATCCTTTGGCTTCCCATATAAAATCAGGGGTGCTAAATGTACCATCATAGCCAAATTCTAGTCTTTATTATTATGATCTGACTTTTGATAGCTCTTTCCTGCATCAGTTGAATGAGACATTTCCTTAAGTCCCCTCCCGTAACAGATTAGCTGTCATTGCTGTGAGTGACCAATTCTCTCTGTTACTTTTAACTGTAATTGGCTGATTGCAGAAGTGGAAAGGAGACAGAAGGCGTTTAAAGAGACATGATAAAAAATGTGCTACCAAAGGAGTGATCTGGATCTTTTCACGGAAACTGGTCTTAAGCATTTTCAAAATGAGAGGTGAGGAAGACACATGTGCTTTGAGGGAAGTGATCACCTTTTCTGTTCACCAGCCAGCACTTTTTCTTGAGAATAATATGGCTTTCCCCACTTGAAACAAATAGGCTGATGAGAGACAGGTATGAAGAGAGTAAACCAGAGATTCCTGTTATTTGGTAACACAAACCTCAGACAAAATCTCTAAAGAATGGAGAGCTGAAAGAGGGGCTTACACTGGGAGCAGGCAGATCCTGCTCCGGGGAGCTGCTGATCCCACAGAAATGTATGACGGCTGGCAAAAATGATGCCGAATAATGATAGAGCATCTGACCTCTACTGTCCAAGCCAAGTGGTTGCTGCTGTAATGTAATTTTCTGTATGTAATAAACAATCAATTCATTAATATACATATAGATATTATATTCCGCGTTGTTAATATATCAGCTCATGTGTGACCTAAATTCTGTGTTTTGGAGCCTAATCACCCTCTCTGGGAGATGCTCCAGGAACATGGGACTGGACACTCACATCCCACCATGGTACAGAGCTGCCCCTTGGGCACGGCCTGGCTCCATTCCCAGCGAGGCTGGCATTTCTCCCCTGGTGACAACAGGATGCTTCTCTATAAAAACACCTGGCTCCAAAGCACAGGGTGAGGCTAAGGCTGTCAGAACAGCAGGCAAAACACAACATAGATTTACCACGCATGGACTCTTGTGTGTCCCTCCTTTTCACTGGCACAAATGCTTGTGCTGCTTCTATGGACTCACAAAAAGAGACAGAAAAGAGAAGTGACTTCAATGTTCACAGTAGATTCAGCTTAAATATTTTATCAGAAGTACAGTTTTTTTTTTGTTTTTGTTATTTTTTTATAAATCAGCTGATGTGATTCATAAATTTGTATTAAATTCATGTAGTTATTTTCCTGAGAGTGGGGAAAAAATAAGAGAGAAAACAACCCTCTAATAATTGATTTTTTGTTTTTACAATTTCAATTTCCTTTTCATTTTTTCTTCATAAATTGATGCTTTGTTTGGAAGCAAGCCTAAATCTAAAGCAAAAAGCAATCCAACAAAGATTGCTAATAAGGTCAAATATTTTGACTCTGGATGAATGAAGCATTTTTTTCATTTAGCCAAATAACTTACATTTGGGGGGGATTATCTGATGATTTTTTAAATATTATTATCATTATTATTCCATCAGTGGTGGTCATGAGGACATTTTCCATTTTGGGTAAAGCAGGAGAAGGGGAAAAAAAAAAAAAGTAAAAATCTTTCTCCTGCTTTGTAGAGGATTTTGTCTTACAGAACTGACAATCCTGTTCGTTCGCAGCTCTAAGCCACACAAGCAGTTAGTTACAGAAATGGGGGGCCAGAGGGTGGAAATCAGCTGTCGTGACTCTCCTTCATACATAAACTTATAGAAAATACAGCTGGAAAAGATCCTGAGAGGTAAGCTCAGTCAGCTCCTGCTCCTGGACAGGATTCTCCCTGGTGATTTTGGACACACAGAAACTTTCCTGACAGCCTTGACACCCCACCCCCTCTTTCTGCAAAATTTCTAAAGGGGATGGGGAAAATAAAGTCTTCTTTTTAAACATATACCACGACCTTACCATCTGATGCTCTCCAAAATCATATTCTCACAACAAAAAGTCAAAGTCTTCTAACATTTTGAGGTGTGACACCAATTATTGTCAGACTTCACTACTGAATTCATACAAAGGTTGCGCTGGCATTATTCTGAAACCAGCACTTGACTGTCCTCAATGTTTCATTTTCAAAACTAGTGAGTGTTGTGGGTATTGGAGAATTCAGAAAACATACCACCAGTCTTATTCACTTTCTGAATCTATACTGACTTGTATCTGCAAGACCACAGCCAAAAGCTTCTATAGTGTGTTTACTACCTTGAGCATGGTGCTTCAAAAAAAAAAAAAAAAAAAAAAAAAAAAAAAAAAAAAAAAGCCGGACTGCTTTCATATCCACACAGGAAATCTTTTCAGATGATTTTTGGTTGTAGCTGAACTTAGTGTTGTAGCTGAACTTAGTGGCTGGTTTCTCTGCTCACTTGGACATCTCTCCACCAGCCTCCAGCTCAGTGTCTGGGGTTAATGTGTCCTCTCGCAGGTAGAAGGGCACTGTGGGGCTGCAGATGTTCCTCCACAGGAAGAAAGTTATAGCTCCACACTGATGTATGTCTGTAACAACACGGAGCTTTGATTACATGGGACAAACACTCTAAATTAACAAAGAACAGCCTATTTGCTGGTGAAACTATGCTTGTGTGAAGTACTGATGTATGTAAGGCAAATGTAATTCAGCCTCACTTCTTTTGATGTAACTTTGGATTTCAAAGAAGTGCTTTATTCAAATGGAGGACATTGAGGACAAAACTCTATTACAGAAGGAATTCCTGATGGGGAAATTCTCTGAATATAACGGATTTCTCTGAAGCATTTTAAAACATTAGGGAGATCCTGGAAACTTTTTGTAATTTTGTTTTGATTCCACTGGCTCACATAAATAATGCGTTTCCTGTATACTTGACACTTGTCACTGAAGAATCCCCATTCTTCCTGAGTTTGCATTACAATTAATCCTCTTTTAAGCAAATCACCGCAGGCCAGATGTCCTCAGCAAAGCTTAAAAACATTAAAATGCATCCTACTCTCCCTTTCCCTTTTATGATCTGCATTCAGTCTGACAAGACTGGGGATTTATGGCCAACAGAGGTTTACATATCTCAATTCATGGGATGCAGCAAAGTAAAACACTACAGAGGCTGAAGCAACAGCATTGCTCCATTTGCTTCTCCTTGGCCTGTGGTGTTGTAAGAAGGCTTGTCATCTTTTAAGTGAGTGCAAGTGCAACCATGGCCTCCAAGGCAAAAGAGAGAAATGAAAAAGTTCAGAATGTACAGGAGCATAATTTAAAATAATAAAAATGAAGGGGGCAAAGACTACATCTGTTAGACTGTAGAAAGAGAAACATACCAATGTCCGCCTACAGATAATCCTGCCTACGTCAGTCTGATGCCTTTGTTCTGAAATTAGGCAGAAAACATTTCAAGTCCTACTAAGAATCTCAAGCACAAAAATTTTGTGACTGTGAAACTAAACAGAGAGCATACTAAAAGGAAGATCAAATAATCCAGAGAACCTCTAATATTTCAGGAGGGGTTCATTCTTGTTTTACCCCATGTGCCTACATTCCAGAAGGAATATGAAAAGTGCCTGTTTTTTACCACAGGTAGCAATGGATAGATTAATCACCACTAATTTCAGCTACAACCTCTATGCTCCATGAAAAATTGTGTGTTCAAAAAAAACTTCTCTCTTAGCACTCTCTTTGGAGAAGTCAGCTAGGGATGGACAGGAGGATTTTTTTTTTTTTTTTTTTTAAAGAAGAAAAAAGAAAAAAGGATGTGAACAGGTTGTTCCCATAGTGCTTTCTGACAGAGAAAGCATCAACCACCTTTCCATTTCTCTTTTTCTCAAGCCAGCAGCTCTCCTGCTGCAGCTGACCACACGTCATTCTGCAGCCAGGCAACAAACTATGCAAGCCTTCCATCTGCTTCCTTTGTTTCTTCCAGAAGAAAAACCTGGTCAATGAAACACTTGCCAAGCAATGCAGATTTGTATGCCAGGTTCCAGAGCTTCAGATGAATGAAGTCAGCACAGATCCATGAAAGCAACACATTAGTTGTATTTAATAATTCCTTAAAAGCAGTTGTCTCCTCCCACTCTGTACACCCCATGGAAGGAAGTCAGCCTCTGGAAAAGTAGCAGGACACTGTACATGGCATTTTCTACAGTGGCACTCACAAACACCTCAGCCAAGTTCACAGACAAACAGAGCACAGGCTGATTAAATACTGCCCATTTCTTGAATTCAGAGTGTTTAAATGCATCCTCCTCCTACTACTTTGGCTTTCATCTAGACATGACGTGCATGCAGGTCTAACATACACACACTTCTTTAAATATATGTTATATATATACGCACACAGCCTGCGTAACAGTGAAGTGTGTTGTTTGTTGTTGTTTTTTTTTTTTTTCCTCTGGTTTGTTCAATAGTTGTTTCACTGTTTATTCTTGCATTTCATTAATAAGAATGGATGTGTTGAAAAAAAGGTATGCACTACAATCAGAATGTATGATAAGGTTAATGAATTAAGTCATGAAAAATAGAAACATTAAGAAAATTCTGCATTTAAATACAATACCAGATAGCAAAACAGATATACTAGCTGAATTCACCCTTTCACTGAAACGTTGGATCCCCTTGAATATGATTTTTAATTAGGGTAAGTAACTGCACTCAACCAGAGACCTGTCAATAACTGGCAAAGTCTCTGCTGCTGTAACTCAGCTGAAGCCAAAATTCCCTGCTGGTATAACCCAGGGAAGTCAATAGAGCTACTGAGATTCTGACAGTGCAAAAGAAAGCAGTGTATAACTCCAAATATTCTTTTAAAACCATAGAGAGCAATTTAGCTGGATCACCAATACTGTTATTTGACCTAAGAAAGGAACTGAATGCTAATCATTCCCTTCTAATAAATCACCAAGACTGGCATTTTACAGCAAGAACAGTGTCTCAAAAGAGCTTTCATTTTTCTTCTTTTCGTGAACAGAATTACGCACTTGTGATGAGCAATGCTCTGCCTAAAGGCTTGCCATGCCAGGCTGGTCATGGCAAGGTGCCCCGCACCCTTTGGAGCACTGTGACGTCCCTGCAGTTCCTAGCTTCTGCGCTCCAGAAGCAAAGCGACCCGCAGGTGGCAATCTCGGATCAGTTTTTAAGGGCTTTGTTATACATCGCGACCTGAAGATGCAACACAATCGTCTTCTCATTGTTTGTATTTTCCATTTCTTTGAGCACTTTTTGTTTATTTTTATCTCACATTGGGCGTCCAGTGCAAGATGTAGTTCAGTACCGAATTCACTTCTGATTTGCTAATGTGCACTTTTAAAAAATTCATTTTCCCTCATCACGGGGCGTTGCTGAACATGTTTTCTGGAATAATAAAGTTTTTGGAAATTTGAAGAATTGGATTTCAAGATATTCTGCGCTTGATGCTTTCTGTAGCCTGCACTTGACAGACCTTGGCTGGCTCAAAGGAGATGTAAATTACAACTGCAGGTCCACTATGTTTAAGACTCCTTCAGGATTTACTCTAGAATACCTAAAGTACTGCTACAAGGAAGAGAGATTAGTCTTAATTTCCCTTTCTACTTTTTCCTCCCCAGATGTGCAACTGTTAGATACTAAGTCCCTCCAGACCTCATTATCAACTCATAATGTAGCGCTGATCCCAGTTTAACTGCATATGGGTTTAGCCTTCTATGTAATCATGCCAATCAAAAGTATGTAAATTAAATCCCAGCATAGCTGTGCTCTGTGTGCACACTTTTTCACACCAGACCTCCTGCTCCCCACCTTGGGAGCTCAGAGCCTCCCAGATTCATGGGCTGAAGCAGAAGAAACACCAAGGTTAGACCATTGGGGTAACTCCTGTTTCTCCCTCCAAACCAAGTGAAAAATATGGTTAAGAAAGTAATTGGAAAGTATAGGTCAGCTGCCTTCCTACAGCTCGAAGCTCTGCTGTGGCAGGGATGGATGACAGGATGGTGTGCATACGTGGCATGAAGGGCCAGGAAGGCAGGCATGGGCATGGGCCCATGGATGGGACCTGCTCACTGAAGGAGCACGCAAGGAGGTGGAAAGGCAGCTCCTCTGAAAGTCTCTAGGGGGAACTCTGAGAATAGCAGCAGTGAGGGACGATGAAAACATTCTGAAATCCTGCAGAAATTGTGGCAGTGTATTGCAATGAGGCGTACGTAGCTGGGAGGCGGTAAGGACCTACTGCTCAGTTCTAACACCTCCACCAGAAGCTGCAAAGTTTGTACACATTTCTGGATCCCAGCTCTCTTACTTGGCTAGATGAGAGAAGGAAATTGCCAGTTTCTTCAATAAAAGCACTGCAGAGAAACTGGAACTCACAACTTTAACTATCACAGGGAACAAAAAATACTATTCCAATCTCTTAACCCTTTAAAAAAATCTATTAAATCTAGTATTTCATTTGCTGTAAAGAGCACTGGATATAAATATTGCTCAGTCAACATGCATATGTCATGACTGGAAGAGGATACAGTGGCATCTTTTGCCTTTTAGTCACTTTGAATTTACTCCAAGCCCAAACTGTCTGAAAAATACTGAGAAAGTCATATTTCCATCAAAAATTTCAAAGCTTTTAAGGAACCGAAGTAAGCTCCAGACGGTAAGAGCAGTTGGGAGGGGAATAATTAATCACTTCCAAAATTAAACATCAGATTTAAGAAATAAGTTACAATAGGATCCTTTGGTTGTCAGTGGAGAGAACTAGCATTTTTGGAGGATATTCAGCTGCTGAATTTTTTACAATGACTGTATCAGAGCTGAACAGTGACTATGCTAAGTCAGCCTCTGAAGTAAGAGGAAGGAATTCACCCTTCCTCAGTTCTTGATATCCTGTTTCCATAGAAAAGCAATCACATAATTTCTGTGATTTATTTTTTTCCCCTACATTAATTTGCATGAGCTTGGGAAAACAGTTCAGAAACACTAATAACTAGACTAATAGCCACAGACTATGCTTCTTCTGGATAAATCACAGATCAGAAAAAAAATAATCATGTAGCATACTAGAGATATGGAAATTATACACAGTGAATATTGCTGTCCCATAGGAGATTGTGCCAACATTTGAACTTTTGTTTCACACACACTATTAGCAGCAGGACTGTGATCAAAAAAAAAAACCACTCAACTATAATCCCACCCTCAGAAATCCTCTGGAGAACTTGGTGCTGAGAAACTCTGTACTGAAGGCTGCCAGAAGCTCTAATCAGCTAATATATCAAAGCTCTGGTGTAGCTTGCCTATTCCCCAGATCTCAGCAAGAGATAAAAATAATTCTCATGGGTCAAACTACAAATCTAAGAATAAGCAAGAAAATATGCATTACTACACTCTGCAAGACTGTGAATGGATGATGGTGATCAGGACAATGCTTTGATGCTCCATCCAATACATTCTTATGTATATCTCAAATTCTGTGTTTCTTGAATTTAGCATCAACACAGTAAGCCAGAGGTGACTGAAGGCATGCTGCTTACTTCCACACTTTATGCCAGGCAGACATGGTTACATTTTTTGCCTTTCTTGGGATTCAAAGAGGCCAAATGGTCACTGTAACAAAGTAGTTAATTTATCATAGGCTGAAATGGTAAACTAGATTTTTAGAATCAGAAGATGTTTCTTCCTCTTTCCATTAGAAGCCTTTAAAAGGTCACACAGTACCATCCAAGGAGTCATTACTAGCATCAGGCTTAAGGAACGCATGTGATTCTAACCACACTGCTCCTTACTGGTTTTACACATTTTCTCAGAGGTGAAGATGTTTTATGTCCCTAATTGCACTTTCATCTTCATAAGACCATGTGGTTTAACCTTCTGAAAAATATTGATTTACTCAGTTAACAGCAGAAAGAAAGAAAACAAGATTGTTCCCTGGATTTTTTTTTTTATTTTTTTATTTTTTTTTTTAAATGAAGTGTCTTGTGCAGAACAGATAGTAATTTCAAAACTAAACACCCAGGAGGCATTCAGTTTTCCACTTACTCCAGAGCATATAATTAACCCCAGTTTGCCTGAGGCCACCATAATACTGGAAGGTAGCTAATTCTGGAGCGTTAGTCGCCACATTTTTGTTTGGGCATCCTCTCTCATCCTCAGAAAGTAGTGGGTAAAAGTTGCAGGATGATCTATATAAATCCTTCAGTCTTCTTGGACACTACTAAAACACACACAGACTTTCAGATAAGTGCAGATTCCCTTCTTCAGAAATTCTGCTAATGGTACAGGCTCTGATTTTTATTTATCTAGCTGTTTATTTTTAACAACTGCAGAATTTCCTTAACAGGTGTTTTCATGAAGAAAGCAGCATTATCCCAAGTTGGGCTCTGTTACTTTTACAGAGTAAACACGACTTTCCTAAACAAGTAGCAAGCTCTACAAGTTTCACTGGGGTTACTTTTAGAAAATATTATCACTCAGTTGAGCTAAAGCAGCCCTGGAATATCCTGTGTGGGCAACTGGGACTGCAGGAGGCTATAGGTCAATAACCTTGGATGTATTTTACATAACAGATCAAATAGCTGTAAATTATCCCCGAGGTGGGCAAGATTAAATCAGATAAGAGTAACGGCTGCGGTCATGCAAAGCTTCAAGACTCTGTTCCAAGTCCAGGCTTTTTGGAAGCCAGTGATTAAACACTGGAAAAAATGTGAAATGTTTCAGATAATTAGAAACATTTATTCAGTGGGAAAGGGCATGAACTGCATTTTCTTAAAGAAAAGCAAATGTAGAAGGACTACTACCAGCTTGGTTGGGCTCCAAAAGCACATCTTCCCTATTAAGGTTAGATGATTCCCATGTGGGGTACTAGACAAAAGGACTCTTGTTGGTTGTTTGCTTTCTACGCTTATTTACCACATATAATGAGGTGTGGCATAAATGAAAATGAAGTGGTACACTGCAAAAGTGTTCTTAGTATGTATTTGGGTGGTCAAAGTCTCATGGGGGGCTTGCAGCAAAAGTTAATTCTGGGGCAACTTTTGCTTTGCAAAATGAGATCTTAAACAGCTGGAGGTCTCTCTGAAATCTGGATGTAGCACTCCAGCAGCTTGAGGACCATCTGCAGTTACTTTCATTCATGTCTTCCTCTTAATCATTGTAATGATTAGCTAGTATATCATCTAGTGGATATGGTAAAATACCATAAACCATAGATTTTGAATTACGAATTCCTGCCTCACATCAGTAATTTATGCTTAGTTTATAAGAAGAGCTTTTAAAAACATCTTTTTAGAAAGATGTCCAGTTTAGATTAAGACATAATGAGGCAGTCTGTATAAATAATTTGAAAATTACTTCAAATCTCTGTCCAAACACAAATGAAACTGAACATGAACACTTTGAGAGAGTTGAGGAATTCAGTCACCTTCTTTATCATGTTTCTCTCCCTCTCCATGTGCTCATAACTAGAGACAGCTCTGATTAAATCTAGATTTAGACTCCATGTCTGGATCAGAATATCTTTTCTCAAACAGTGAAAACCACAATTCCAGATCCAAATATCCAGGAAAAACATAAAAATAAAAAAATTGGATCCTAATGCAGATGCTGGGAAGCTTTAGAAGTTCAAAACTAGCTCACCATGAGCCAGCAAGTGTGAGCTCGAACTTGAAGCTGAACTCTGACCTGCATATGAGCTCTGTTTTTTTTTTTTTTTTTATCCTTTTGTTTTGTTTTTCTATTTTGACTTTTTTTTTTCTTTATTTTTTCCCCTCATTTCTTCTTTCTCATAAAAATGTGCTGTATAAGGAGTGATTTATCACATTTGGTTGGGAAAGGAATATGCAGAACCCAAAATGCAGCAGACCCAGAATGAGCTCAAGGCGTAACTGTCCCTATGGGACACAAAACCACTGCAAGACCAACCACAGGAGTAGGCAGCATGGTCAAGTTTCCACCCCAGGAGACTGCAGGCCCACTCCATTTGTTGAAACCCAGCTGGAGGGGGGAGATCTCAGGCAGACCTGTCCACCCCCTGCAAATCCAGCCTCCCCCATATCAGTGTCGCTGGTGTCACTCCCTAAGACAGACTGTCCAGCTTCAGACTGACTCAGAGTGCTCTAGGCTGCTCTCCAACCTTTCTTAGTATTGAGTGGTCTTACCTAATGTCTATTTATTGCTAAACAGCTACCCACAATCTGTTTCCATTTCTACTGATATTGCCACAGGCATATTTGTCTTACAAATAGCAATTCACCATTCAGAACACTGCCTTCCCTCCTCTACTCCCCCTCCCCCATCCTCCCACCCCCCCCCCCCCCCGCCAAAATACCTCTCTGTTGTCTACCTTAAAGAGTAACTAACCGTGAATGATGGTAACTAACCATCATTTCAAATAGTTCAATTAAGATTTCAGCTTTAGGAGCAACAAGCTGCAAGGAATCAGGTAGGATGTAAGTTGCATCAGTACACTGATGGAAAATATTAAGAATATACCACATGCCCATAACATTAAACTGATTGTGCATCTTCAAAATCATGCAACCAGAAGAGTTGGTTATACCACTCATAACTAGACAAACAGCAGAGCTATTTATTAAAGAAGAAAGCCAAGCAACAACCTCTTATCCAGAGAGGCAGATGTGGAGACATTCTCATACACTTCAATTCTGGAGCTAATTTCTAAGCTGACAATTTGGGATGGAAATTTTGATGGGAAAAAAAAATAAAGCCACAATGAAATTTTTCAGTTCTCAAAAAAATATTATTTTGTTTCAAAACCCATTTAGATATTATTCTAATTGGAGAAAAGAACCCCAAAGTTGAAAGTGTTTCAATAATTATAAAGCTACTTTCTTTCAGTAGGTTTTGTTACAACTTCCCTGTTGATCCTCTCTCGACTTCAGCAGCTCATTGAAATGTTCATCTCCAGGTCCTTCCGTATCTTGCAAGTTCCTCTTGTTACATCTGACCAAGATTTTTTTTGGAGGATTCATCCCTCCAAATTGCTGATAAACTGGACCCAATCTACAAAGCAGTTGGGCAGACATTTGGGTTTAGTGAAACTATTGATTCAGAGTTAAGACTTGAATACTGTTTTGGATCAGAGCCAGAGCAGGCTTTTCTTTGCAGGAGTAAGTAAAGTAAGTCCTAAATCTTTCTTAAAAAAAAAAAAAAAAAACAACAAAAAAAAAAAGATTCAGCTCCAGTTCTTTACCCATTGTTTCACTCCGAATTTCCTTATTTGCTTTTATCTTTTGGATGAAATTCTATGTCCAAGGCCTGATTCACTCATAAACCAATTGAGCTTAAAAACAAACAAACAAAAAAACAGATTAAAATCCATTAATATGTTCCAATAAGCTTCATAGGTCTGCATGATTATGTAAGGTAATAAACTTCTACATATAACAAGTCTTTTAAAAACAAATTCACTATATTTCTAGCAAAAAAAAAAAAAAAAAAAAAAATCTGAGGTAGAAATCTGTGGTACCCTATGGAACAGAGTCTCATTCAAATACAAAGTGTTGGAAAAAATCTGTATTTTCCTTTACTCTGGTAGAAATCCAAGCTTATTAAAGACAGCCCTTCACATTGCTCTAGATTTTGACTCCCTTGTAATTTCAGTTTAGAGTTCTTTGACAATATTTTCTGGGTAATAGCTTGCAATTTCAATAAGCTACAACACTTAACTTATTTTTTCACATGGATGGGCAAAGTCTGCTCTTTCCATCCCTCCTCAGAGGGAAGCAGAGGAAAAGAAGCAAACTACTGACTTCCATGGAGTCTCTCCATAGCTCTGACAGTAGCTCAGTCAGAACTGCATCATGTGAGTAGATTTGCAGCTTACAGCAATTTTTGCAGTTAAATAGGGCAGTAGAGAGCAATCACATCTCATTGCAAAGCTGGCCAAAGCTTGTGTCAGATAAGCTGTGTAATAGAAAAAATACATCAGAAGCAAAGCAAATCCTTTCAGAGTCAATCATGATTTAGGGAAAATGCATCGTCTGGCAAAACCTCCATTCTTTATTTATCAGCTGAAATACATCTTGCCTCATATAGTAAATAAAGAAACCAGCTCAAATTAACTTTAAAGCAAAGCTATCCTAAGCAGATTGCTTCCACTTTTATCTCTATAACAGTGCTAGAATTTAAAATATTTGTATTTTTACTACAGTTAAAAATTGCTTCTACTAGAACAAATAATTTCATTAATCCTGCTTTGCTTTAATATGCTGGGCACTGACTTGTTCTTTTTTTCAAAGGATTATTATTTAACTATCCTATGAAAACATGGCCATTGTGCAAGTGCATATAGACACACAATTCCATGAAGATAGAATGAATATGGCTAAAGGTGATCCCTCAGACAAAACTTGCTTTGGTAAAAGTTAATGATGGGGTGTACATTAATTCTTCTTTGTCAACATTAATATTGTCTTGTGTGTATTGTTTTTTCATGGTGGTGGTTTTATTTAAAAACACACAAAAGCACCCATGCAGTGGCACAAGTTTCACCAAGAAGAGAAAACTTAGTTGTCTTCAGAACAGGTGTATCTTAAGACATAGAGCATCTTATCACAGTCATCACAGGATGCAAATCAGCAGCATCCTGAATAATTTGATTAGTTTTGCTGTCAGCACAAGTCCCTGTCTTTACCTACTTGATCACAAGGACCAAGGTGCTTCCCTCCTCACAGAAACAAATGAGTGACTTGTATATTAGAAAGAACATCTAATGACAGAGCCCTGTGGATTGCTCTTGAGACACAAGAAAATCAGTGGAAGTAACTACTGCTAACTGCAATGCTTCCACCTTGCAGAATAGCAACAGAGTTTTGTTAAAGCAACTAGTTATTTTAGGAGAACAAATGCACTTATTTTTCATTTATACCCTTTATCAAACCCTGGAGTTTATCCCTCATGGTACTCTGCACCTGGTGTCAAAGTAGCTATTATTAACCAGTTTTCCCTCAAAGAAACACCTTTTCTGCCTGTGATCAAGCTTGCCCAGAGGTTACCATCTGGCTTGGTTTGATATTTTCATTTCATTTTATAGCAAAAGAAAAGACTGGAAAGGCTCTGTTTACCTGTTCTGAGCCTTATGGCATTGTGTCAAAAAATCCCTATCAGCCTATACTTTTTCTTCACGCAAACTAAAGCAGAAGCATGCCAAACAGTGCCTTAAGGATCACTCCAATTAGCACGGCATTTTGGAACAAGGAGGCTATATTCTGAACACAGAGAAGCTGACTTGTAGCTTCCTCTATATCCATTTGCCTGGATATTACAAGACACCACATGCTGCTGCCAGCTGGCTCCCATCTGAGTATCACACAAGCTGCCTCTTGGTGGAAGCAAGGCAGTTTTCAATTGCTGGTGCGTGCTGGGGTATCGTCCGCACTTGCATCAAAAACATCTGAATGTGCACTTAGGCTGGAAGCTTCAAAACTCTTTCCAGGTTCTGGAGTCTGGGTGTAGCTTAATCTAATCGGAGAGTAAAGAATGGATACACAAAGGTATTTAGAGGTCTGAATCTCCATTCATGTTCTTTTAAGAGCTGTAATTAAATGTCAAATTGTGTTCATGTTCCTTCCTAGAGGTATATGTTGCTGAACGTCACTGTGGCACATTTTACCAGGTGCATCTCCTACAAAGAAAGCTGCTGCCTTTCATATCAGCTGCAGCTTCCAAACTGATTTAAATTGTCTCTCTATTTAGAGTGTTTTTTTTTTTTTTTTTTTTAACAGTATAATTGCACCGTCTTTTCCTGTGCAGATTCAGATCAAACATGTATTTTGTGTTGTTTAAATACATCATATTCCCTAAAAATGCCAAAGGTAAGGTCTCAAACAATATGAAATACTAGAATTAATCTACCCAAAAGCCTTCTAATTCACATTCATTGGGTGTATACTCAGTGATACATTTCTTAATTATATGATGCAAATCATTATTTTCCCCATTGGAACCCAGCCTTTCCACCAAGCCTTGCCCTGAAGAACTTTGCCATTGTTGCAGATAATCCACCTAACTAACACATTCCTCCCAACAAAGTGATCCCAAACCCATTAAGACTAATTAATGCTGTAAGAAACCATCAAAATATGCCTACTGACAAAGACCACTGTTTTGGGACTAGATTCTGTTAAAAATCTAGCAAAAAGTAACTCCAGCAACCACTAAAGAACAGTTCAGTTGCAACATACTTGGAAAATCAAGGTCAAATTCAGCCTCCTCTGTCTTCAAAGTCAGCCTGCCTACAGACTCACATCTTTCCTTTTCTACGTGGAAAAGTTCCTTATTCCCTCTCCTTATTTGTGCCCCTCTTAGTAGCTGCACAGAAGATAGTGCAGGAGATACAAAGCCAAATAACTACAAGGACATTTGACTTCAAAGAACCAATTTTCAGCGTATTTCTGCAGTTTTTCTGAACCTCATTGTACAATGAAAAGAGGTTTATGTCTTTTCATTTAAGGGAGAAATGAGCATAAAATACATTATAAAAGAGTCAGTAAGGGTTATTATCCATGTCCTACTCCTAGAGTACACACATACCCACACGGTTGGCCCTTTGGCACATAGAACTCCTCAGATAACCCATACACTGTCCTTGGATAGGAGTTCACCACTTCACCTTTCATAAATTTTAAAATTCCCTTAAAAGTCTAGATTTTTTTTTCAGAGATGAAAAAAAAAGTTTTTTTTTTTAATTATTATTATTTTATTATTATTTTGGTGGCTGAAGGTGATTTTAGTAAAAGTTAAAACAAAAATATTGGAGAGCTGATTTATATTGCTGAATAAAATGGCTTCCCATATTCTTTCACTTTGGCAATAACATACTTCAGAGAAAAATTACAGTCATGAATTTATTAGCAATTCTTTTTCTTTAATTTAGCTCTCAATAAATGCATTATTTCAAACTTCAGCATGTATAAAATCTGTTTTTACAATGGCATTAAAATACTTTGAAAGTCACTGAAAGAATGTCCCCCATTACCACTTTTTTCTTGAAGAATTTCAAAATTCCAACAGATGATCTTTTATGTAATGTATAAAAGTATCATATTCTAATACTAGGAAAACTTCCGACTTTTCACATTTTCAAACAGTACAGCACTGTCATCCAGCTCTTCAGAATAACCAAAACAATTAATTAGTCATTTTTTGATAGTGGAGAAATGAATAACTCTGGTTGCATTTGAATATTTACCTATTATGAAGGATCAGTGTGTCCAAAAAAGAAAAACAGGTCCTTTCAAAATACATAGTAATTGTTTTTTTCAACTGAAAGAACTAGTATATTGTAAGAAAACCAAGGAGCTTTAAGACCAACGTGATTGGACCAAAGTTTTTATTTGTGGGCAACACCTGGAGAGCAAAACAAAGCTTGTATTTGGAACCTCAATCATGGGATTTCTGTAAATGGAGAATACTGCAGCCCACTTTTGCTCCTTGTTTTGGTAATTTATATTTAATATATGGATATATATTCATCTTAAGGATCTATGCTACATTTTTATTATCATCTTCTTTTATAGGCTACTGCATATCTTACAATCTACCATAAGTAAAAGGCGGAGTTCTTTTTTCATGAATACAGCAAGCCTTATGGCAATTAGTGTTATCTTTAGAAATCTTTGAAAAGTATTTTTTTTTCTATTTATACCATAAAATGTGACCTCTTTTTTAATGGTAAGATTATTACAGTTATTGAATACTACCACTGTAGCCATAACTAATGTAAATACACAACTTTATCAACAGGAAATACAGAAATGCACTGAAATACATAAAACTCAGCCTACTGAATCCTAGAATAACTTGGGCTGGATGTCACATCTCAGATCACACATCTCAGCCTCCTCACTGAACACAGGCCTTGTTACCCAGGGTTTATTCATCTGGATTTCACAAGGACAAACTCTACAACATGTCTGGGCAGCTTTTTCCAAGGTCTGGCTGTTCCATGAGTGATTTTTTTTTTTTTTAACCGCTCGTATGTCCAGCTGGAAGCCTACAGCACCCAGATGTCTCCACCCAAATGCTGATTTCTGGGACCTAGCTTTGCTGAGCCTGGGGCCAGAAAAGCTCCAGAGTTTGGAGGCATATTAGCCATAGGCCATGACAGAACAATGCACAAATTTGGTTGTCATCCTTGAGCAGGGACATGCTAATCTCTGTACTCTTTTAAGTATATACGCGTTGCTAAAATGAGCTAAAGCCAAAGCAGTCACCTTATTTCCTTGGTACTCTCCGTACCATGGGCTAATATACCCCAGATATTGTGTCTGATTCAGTCTGTGACAAACACATGGAATAAAATCCTAATTACATACAAAAATATTGAGTGCGTATGTTAATTCTGCCACACAACAGACTAAGTAATCTCAAATAAAAGCATTTCTGCATTTCAGTGATACAATCATCTTGGGGGAGGAAAAAAAAAAAAAAAAAAGAGAGAGAGAAATGTAGTTTCTATTTTTGGTTATAAAGGTGGTCTTTAAACGTTATCTAAGTGCATCAAACAGAGTCTCTGGCAGATGCAAAACAGCTTTTAGTAAACACAATTCAAACTCAGTCACTGCTCAGTCACTGAAATCCTGTTCTGAACAAGCATTTCTTTCCAATACTTCCAACTTCTTACATTGTTTTGGCAAAGATTTTCATATTTGAAATATTAGACTAGACAGACACAGAACCGTAGAGCTTTCTACCTCGATTCTTTTTGGATACATTCATTCAGCCATTGCTATTATCCTAAACTTGGAGGAAGATATTTCTAGTTACAATTTTTCTACAAGGTTCTGATACTCTTCTGCTATCACCTCAGCTGCCTGCAACAAACCACCAACAAGATTACAAAAAAATCATTTTTTGTTCGTTTGTTTACCTACCTATTAAGTGTAAGTATTCAGAGACCTTTGGTAAAGCCCCTACCTAGAAATTTCTTTCCCATGTTAGGAGCTGTCTTGCTATCACATTTCAAAGCCTTATATTGCACACAGTATGCGATGATGTCTTTCAATCAGTTTGGAACTCATATGTAACAACCGTTTGTGGTTGATGTAGCCATGAATAAAGTTTTCCAGAAGCTTGCATCCCTACATGCCATCTCCTTACCTTGCATAAAATTGCAGACACCTGGGAGGTTATATGTCTTAACAGGCAAAGTGATGCATGCCAAGAAAATAATTTTAGGTAGGGAGGCAAAGCATCTTGGCTCCCTTTGCAATCAGTGATCAGGAGAAAGTGTTGTTAAGAGTTATATGAATGAACCTGAAGGCAAGCTCTGCAGGTGCTCTAAATTACCTGGAAGATGCCTTCATTTTCTCCACTGACAACAGAGGGGTACCCAAAAAGATGAGCCACCCTTCCTAAAATGAATGCTCTCCAAAATCAGGAATCCACAACTCTGAGATCTTTCTCAGGGTAGAACTATTGCAAAGTTTTTTCCCCTTCTTTTTATTTTAAAGTTAATTCTTGTTAAAATATTAGTTTTTTGTTTTGTTTTGTTTTGTTTTGTTTTTTTTCATTCTCCCAAGCTCAATTATACATGTAAAGGAAGATTTAATGAGCAGCCACACTGCTACTCTTAGTTTTGCTCTGTGAAGTTTTGATCACTTAGTACAGACTTCCAATTAGTCATGTTATAAATGACTGAAATAAGGAACACTCTTAAAAACATAGGATGAGGACTCAACCCTTAGCATAAATCAAAGAAATGAAGGATACATCTGTAGCCCATCAGGGAAATTTCCATGCACAAACACTGTTCTGTTATGAGCTCGGTGTATTTTTCCCATAATGTTAGTCTAAGAGCTTTTTGATATTTCAAAGCTGCACCTACACCAAGTTTCTTTAATTAACATTCAGAAGCTGCTCACAACCAATTAACTGCTTTAAATTTCTTGGTATCATCAGTAACCAGCAACGTAGCCAGTGTTTTAACAGAGTAGAAGGGCTGTAAAGATGAGACAACTTTCTGTCTTAGAAGACAATCATTTTTAAATTGCATTATTTTCAGAAGGTATTTTTAGTTTAGCTGTACAGTTAACAGAGTTTCAGTGCTTACAAAATTAATACATGACAGGGAAGAAGGTGGCTTAATGATGCAGATGGCACAAAGCCCTGGAATGCACGCATTGCCTGCCTTATAAAATGAAATGAAAATGCATTCCTCTCACCATGGCATCCCCAGAAAACCTAAAAGGGAAAATATCTTTGTTTCATTTGGAATGCAGCCTAGGAATTAAAATTTTTGAATACAGGCATCTAGTTTGTGCCTTTTAAGATATGCCACCCCAAAACCCACGTTAAATAGCTGTGTACGTCCGAAGATGGTTGTTATACAGAAAGGCTTGTGGTTGCCATGGCAGTAATGATGGGGTTTAGCACTGAGGACAAAAGTGGACCTCCTTAAAGCCAAACTGTCTCTCCCATTCAGGCTCAAGAGAAGGAGCAATCAAGGCCCCTGTGTAGCTGCAGATGATGATGGTGACTGCCTCAGATCTCATAATAAAGTCATGTGGATAGTAGTTCGCAAATACAGTGGTTAAAACCTCTCTCTCTTTCTTTTTCTCTCTCTTTTTTTTTTTTTTTTTTATATATTGTAAAATGCAAAACCAAGAGAGACAAAGAAACAAAGTTTCTTGGGTGAAAATCTTACAGGAATGACACATACAAACATGTAATGACACATACAAACATGTGAAGCTTTCCGAATACTTTTGTTCTGGTCACAAAACCAAAACATTTTCCGTAGACCAAAACTATGTGCAAGATTGTAACACAAATATATTTTTATAGGTTTCTCATCTGTAAGAACAAGAATGAAAACCATAGACCTGACTGGTTAGTCACAGATAAAGAACATGAATGCCACATTTTGGACTTTCTGAGAAAACGCCTGCAACTTCAGGTGTGGGGTAGTCACTTCTTGGGAAATACACCTCATAAGCATGAACATTGAGAACTAAACCTTCAAGGCTTCAGTTGAAAAAGGGACTCATTAGACCAAAACTTAATGGCTCCATCAAAATGGCTACTCAACAAAAATAATTTTACAGCTAATATAAAAAAAAATAAAAGTACCACTAGGGTCAATGCATCTTATATAAAAATAGGTCATTTAGACTGTAAGAGGAGGCAGCATTCCTACAACTGGTCTCCAGCTAGCTGAGAAGTCTTGTTGGATGTGGATTATATTGGCAGTTAAGGTGTTGATTTGTACTGAGACAGCGGTGCCTTCAAGGTGCCTTCAGAGACAGGTAAAATGAACTAGAACTGTACATTTGTAGTTTAGCTTCGATGCTTATTAGATGGTTAAAGTTAGATGAAATAACCTGCCAGTCCCTAGCTGGTTTTAAGAGGATACCATTAGTAGCAATGGTCAGAATGAAGCCACTGTCCACAGCTGGGGACACTTTTTCCCTTGTTCAGGTAATTGATTTGGTGCATATGCTTAATGATTCTATGATTCTATGTTGCATGCAGGCCTGACTCAGCCTGTGTCTGCCTGAATTGTGAGAGGGAACAATATAAAGTGCTCCGTAATTTTAAATAAAGCAGAAAAGTTTTTCCAGTATGACTAACATATGACTTAAATGACTAACAGTAAATGCAAAGCATCACATACACACATCCATATCATATGCAAGATGGGTGGTATGGGCTACTTCAGTTTGGCTGCTCGCTTGGAAACACTGAATATGGAACTAGTATTTACAAAATACCAGATCACTGTTCTCTGAAAGTCAGAGTGGTCTGAGATATGTCACATTAGGCATCCAATCCTTAAATCACTCAAAAGATGAATACTGATTCGGTTAATGGGGATTTTAGACAATGGCTGGTGTTTTCAAAAGCAACTGACAAATCTGTGTGCCTGATTTCCAGAAAATGTGCTTATCATTTCTTCATGAATATCATGACAATGTTAAAGACTTTCCAAACAGATGTCAAAAAGTTTGAAACAGAACTGTAATCTAGACGTTTTTTTACCAAAACTTTTAGGTAAGCAGATGATAAACTCTTACGTTAGTGCTAATAGTTACAATATACTTTATATTCACCAGAGTTACTTTACTGAAAGGAGAAAGACCATTCTCTGTTTCGTGCCTGGCATTTCAGCATATATTGACGTCTCCCTGTTTTGTTGCAAGGACAGCTGTGAGACATTGTTTTGGCATTTCAGTCTGGACATGGAACACTACAGAAAAGTCCTTCTTTGCTACAAAGATTTCAGATTATCTCTGTCCTTAAAAAAAAAAAAAAAAAAAAAAAAAGAAAAAAAAGGTAAACAAATCATTTAACTATGAAAAAAATACTGTTCTCAGTGTTTAAGAATCCACAGTTTAGAATAAATTTAGCCAATCAGCCAAAATACTGTTAAAGGCTTATAACTAAGCTATTTCACTCAGTATCTTTTTCTGTGACTATTTGCTGTGCACTTTTATGTATAAATGGCTGAACTACAATGTTGTGTGATGTTACAGAAAATGTGCTATTTCATTCTTGAGGCAGAAGACTCGAGTAACTAAAGAATAAACAATGTACCATTGTACAGGATGTTCTTTAATTATACAAGGATATAACAGCTATGTTCATTGCTCTAAATTATGAGTTTTCTGCATTTTTTTCCTAGATAAAACCAAAACGAAAGAGAAATTAAACTACTTTTATGTGTTAGCTCTAAGTATTTCAAAATAAAACATTTATTTATTTATTTATATTATTTTTTGTCTTGCCTTATTTTTATCTTGGCTAAACTTTTGTATTGCTTTATTTATTGCTCATTCACAAATGGTTCCTAATGGTCTTTGTTGCCTACTGAAACTTCTAGTGCACACACACAATCTCAGAAACTAGTTCACAGAAACTTTGATAAGTAATATGATAACAGTAATATGTACACAAAAGCTAGACTGATTAGCGATAATGACTTCCAGATGAGGATGGATTACCCACCTCACCATTACCTCGTGTCCCACAGCAATAGAGCAGAACAGAGGGCCTCAGAGTTGGTCACCCGCTCAGACTAGATATTGTAATGCTTACTTAACTAGCTCATTTCCCTCACCAGCTGTACACTGAGCAGAACAAAATCCTGAGTTGCTTGGATTCCTTCATGGCCTTATATATAAGGAATTCAGGGGTAGTTCCAAAAAAGTATTTAGATGACACTAACAGCACAGGAGTTAAGTATCTAAATAATTGGTGGTATTTTTTTCCCCTCCAGGTCTTGTTCCCAAATATTGTGAAGAAAAGTGGCAATATAAATCCTAGAGTAACATTCACCAAAACAACATCGAATAGAAGTAATATACCTATGCTCTTCAAGGCAAAAACAATTAGTTCAAGAATACACTGGAAGACAGAAGAAATCACTCATCCACCAATAAACCCCGAGTAAGTGAATCAAACTTGAGTCTTCAAGCCTCACAGACAGTAGATCACCCAGTTCCTGACTGAGAAATGTTCTTGCCATTTTTCCTTCAAGATGCTTATGTGATGTGTCACCAGCACATTGATGTGAATTGTGCAGAGGCCATTACAGTTGCTGATCACTTGGATGTGGAAAGTTGTTCCCTACCGCAGTGTGCTCCTAGTCCCAGAAGACAACTGATTGATGTAGATAGATGGAGAACAAAGATTGTCAAAATATCACTTAGCATGATAGGCAGTGGTCATAACATATTTGTAGACAAACACTTGTCAAGTTGGTTTTAGGGATGACGGCAAGGAGGAATTTTAACAGCTAGATGTGAAGGAGGATAATGATTTATCTTTATATGAGCTCTTCCCAAGCACTGCAGAGAAGATAGAGGACAGCAAACAGCATATTTCTGGAGATTTTATGTTAATGGATTTTATAAACAAAATTGCAGCCTCTGACACACAGGAATGGAAATCAGTGAGAAACCAAGGCAAAATAAAGGTCTGGTTCTCTTAAAAAAAAATCTCATTTTCTGTTAATGCAGTGGTCTGTCTAACCTGAAATGAAGCATTTCAGTTTTGTATAGCTTAGACAGAGAAGCTAAGAAAATTATTATCATGGTGACAGTTTCTACCCTTTCCACCCTTTTATCTTCACCTTCTCTTTAGCCAGTGCTAGGTACAGGACACCAAGCCAAATTCCCCATTTTCCTGAAAGGCTCTCAATTCACCTCTCTCCGAACTCACAAGATTGTGCTCTGTGTATGAAGGACATATTGCTTCGAGGCAGGATGCTATCATTACATTACAGTTATATTTTCCTGAACGTAACCAAATATTCTTTGTGGAATGGACAGCTACAATTGTCTTCATCTTAACTGCAGGGCTGCATGGTTGGCCCTTTCAGCCCTGTCTCCCTGAGAGCACCATGTATCTGCAACCTGCCACCTGGCTGTGTCCTCTATCCCCACAGCACTATGCTGTACGTGCTATCAGGTCATTTTAGGAAGTGTCCAGCCTGAAATGCCTATCTCATGTTGGCCATGGTCACATTCACAAAGAAGCATGGGGCACATATTGTCATACAGTGCAAGGACAAACAGACATGGTCTATGCTGAAGAACAGCCCACACTCAAGATTTCCCTTACAACATATCCCAGAGCTCAGTTAGTCCCACCCCTGAGAATGGGCTAGCCCCTGGGCAGCTTGGATAGGAAGAAAGTCTGGATTTGATCAGGAACAGATAAAGACTCCTACTTAACATCAAGGACAGCCTACCTCTCTCCTTGATACAAATACAGAACAAGTTTACACAACATGAAACAGCTCCAGCAAAATAAATAGGGCAAATATTCACACACACGTATTGACTATGGTTGCTTGGACATTTTACTGTGAAACGGCATCCCCCATCAAACCTACTGTTTGACTGCAGAATAGAAGATGGAAGCACGGTCTTCTGCCTCTCTGGGATTGTTACAGAGTTGTCAAAGCAAATATTCCTGAATCTCGCTTATGTGCATAAGTGTACCTCTTGTATAGCAGCTGAGCCACAGGGCAAGCAAGTCCCTGGGGCTGAAAGCAGAGCACTTGCCTGGGCCTGGTTCTCTGCACCACCCAACTCTCATTCAGTGTATTCTGTTGGGTGATGGTTAGATTCAGAGGCAAACAATGGACAAAAATGAATCTGTATCTCCTACATCTTAGGTCCAAAGTCCTTGCAGTCATTCAGTTCCCTGAACATATTATTAATGATGGCAGCAATTTCCCCTTCCCATTGTCTTCATTAAACAGAAGGAAGAAGGCAGAAAAAAGATGAGAGATGGAAAACTCCAGATGTTGTCGACACCAATATATGGTTCCACTGGAGAATTTGAACACTGAAGCAATGATGAATTACAGTGGGGTCCCTATGGCAATCCAGATTGCAATCATAACACCGTTGAGGAAGAATAAGAGCTAGCATTCATTAACATGAATAGCAAATGAATTTATGATAACTTCCACTGGTCTTTTCAAAGAACATGAATACATCTGTAAGAAATTAAGATGACACATCAGTGTAACTCATTCATTAATAAAGTCTGGTATTACACATTTGTTGCAAAATTCGTTGCAACTGTTACCAGTGGGTTTTAATTCTATACCTGTAGTTTATTAAAACCATAACACAAATCTCTCTATTAAAAGAGCACTAGCTACCTTGCAGAATATTATGTCGGTGATTTAATTATTTGTCCAAACTTACTTCGGTGTGGAAACTGGAATTCTTTACTTTTTCAGGCATGTAAGTATTTAATCATTCTGTATATGCACAAGAGATTACAGTCACCCTGCTTACCCTAGAGTTATACATCAATCAATTGTCCATTAATAAAAACCTATTAAAGGATCTCTATGTGAGTGAGGAAGAAGTGACAATATCAGAAAAGCAAAACTTGAACAAAGAACAAAGCCTTTCATGGGGGACTAAACTGTGATGGATTCAGCACAGTCTCTACTGTATTCCAGTGAGTGTGCAGTCACAGCATGCCCATTTTTAATGGAAGAATGCCAGGATACAACCTAATCAATGGCACAGGTGACAAGAAACAAAGAGTAGCAGAATTTATTCATTTTAATGTGGGCAATAGAATCATAGAATGTTTTGGGTTGGAAGGAACCTTAAAGACCACTGAGTTCCAGCCCCCCTGACATAGGCTGGGACACCTCCCACCAAGTAAACCAGGATGCCCCATCCAGCCTGGCCTTAGACACTTCTGGGGATGGAACATCCACAGCTTCTCTGGGCACTCTGTTCCAGTGCCTCACGAGCCTCTGAGTAAGGAACATCTTCCTTATTTCTAATCTAAATCTCCCCTCTTTTAGTTTAAAGCCATTACCCCTTGTCCTATCACTACACTCCCTGATGATGGGTCCCTCCCCATCTTTCCTGTAGCCTCTCTGGAAGTGTACCCATTTGTTATGTGTTATAAAACATGACCTTATGCATTGCTAATCTACTTAGCATAGCTCCTACTGAGCTGTGCCTCTCAACTTTGCACATGTATCACTGTTAAATAAACCTGATGAAATTCTTGCTACTGCCAGAAAGCCAGGCTATGTATTTATGTGTCTGTGCAAACATGCCAAATGCCTCCTGTGACAAAAGGCCTGCATTAGGACACAGCATAGAGGCATTTGCATGTGTGAGATCCACACGATGCTGTGAAGAACATCCTAGTTCCATCTCCAGTGCTCTGTTTTGGCACCTTGAGAAGCCAAATGGTGCAAAATTTTGAAGCACAGACTCGACAAGTGACTCTGCAGCCTGCTTTCCTCCCCATGGCTGCAATGCAAGTAGAGGCTGCTGCAGAGCTTTGAGTCAGGGCTGGCTGTAACCTAAAATTCATATCCTTCAGTATCTGCTTGGATTTTAAATCTCCGTTAAGGCTTGTACTAATTGTACATACAGCAAAATCACAGTGATAATGTATGTGTAGGGACTTTGTACTTGCATATATATTTCCGTGTGAGGTGACCCACAGTTAGCATGGCATCAGGTTATACTAATCGGGGAGCTGTAGCTTCCTTAGCTACTCCATTAAGCCTGCCTGTGTAAATTAAACACAAACAAACATTTCCAGAATTGTGGTCTTGTTCGCTGCACTAGAAATAAACACCTATTAAGCAATAAATCCTGTATCTTAAAAATATGTGTTTGTTTTTTTTTCTTATATATAGTGTGAAAAAAGTTGAGAGAAAGAAAAGTTTTAAGGACCTAACATACACTCAGAAAACACATCGTTATAAACTCAGTGTTTCATGAGCCATGAGGGAAAATATGAGAAAAGGCAGTATTAATTTAAAACAGCAGTGCTTCATAGTGACTACAAACCAAACTAACAACAAAGTTTGTCCATAATTTAACAACAAAGTTGCAATTTTTTTTCATGGCACTAGATTTGCATAACTGAACAGATTTATGTACATTGCTGGAAGCCAACACAGAAACATTTGGAAGATATTCTGTGAAAATGAAGAAAACAATCCGAATGTTTCCCTGTGAACCTTTAGTAATAGCTACAAATATTTGTGTTAACGTGCTATTTATCCAGTGTTTTTTCTACCACTAATTTAACATCATCTCACTCTCAGGATAGCGCTGGTAGAAAGGCAACCCTTACGAAGGCAACTCACTGATGGGTTGCTGTTTGAGATGAGCATCCAGCTCTGACCAGGTGTGCTCTGCTATGGAGCAATCCTTCCTGCAGGTTGAGGCTGCTCTTCCAAAGCATCAGCAAAGGCAATAGTCCTTCCTTACTGCAGGATCCTGAGCTCAATAACCCTTCCTTACTGCAGGAACATTACCAGGAGGGTCTGTCTCCTTGTCTGTGCCACCAACGGCATGATGTGCTCTACAGTTTGCAGACACTTGGACACAGTTGCACAAAGGTGCTCAGAAGACAAAGTGCCACCAATTTCTATATGACTCAGAGACTTCCAAATGATTTTGTGAAATCAGGTCTCTGTCATCTTTTCCTTTCTTATGAGTCCCACCAAACTCCATGCTCAAATCTAGCTTCAGAAGTTGAAACCTGCAACAATGTCATCTACCATAGAAACTCCAGCTTTGGTAGGAAAAATAGCACCACCTTTCAGGAAGCATACACCATTGTTTTTCACAACAGGAACATCTCCAGAAAACACACCTTAAACAACAGGAATTAAAATCATATGCCAGTAGTGATGCTTGATGGTGAACAGGTGGCACCCCCAGGCCAGCCAGAAAGAACACTCTGGACTTTGGCAGTGCTTAAGTATCTTGTTAAGCCAGGGCAGTATTATTTACTAGTACCTAAAACTGTGAGTCTTTCTAAGATACTTCTGTCAACTACCACTGCTTGGATGTACCTCTCCTAATTGATCCTGAAGCAGCATTTTATTTAGACTTAGACTCTGGGACTTGACCTGCATTTCAAGTTGTTCTCTTTCCTCTTTCATTATCTGCTCTTCAGTCGTTAATGTTACTGACAAACTTACTTTTGTAGTCTAATCCTCTGGTTGTAGATACTGGCTGACTACAAGTACTTACCAGACCACAAATGAGCCAAAATCCTTGCTCTGGACAAGCTGTGGGACCCCATCAAAAGGGATGCAGCCAGGTGCGGACAACAGGGGCACTAGGGTAGGTATAACCCTTCCATCAGGAGGTGGAGGCCCATATTACAGACCTTGGTGAAACCACAGGGCTGAGGACTTTCAGTCCCCAAATTCACAGCATGGCTGGGCCCAGCCATTTAGCAGCGATGTGTCGGCAATGTCTGAGCTCACTAAATGGGAGGAGGTTACCTGCTCTGCCCTTTTATGACATGCAGTGCTGCCCCTAAGAGTCACAAAGCCACAGGTTTGTGTCACTGATGACAGCGGGCAGGCACACTAATCTGCTTTGACACTGTAGAAAAAGAGCCTATATAAAGGGGTGTGTTTCCCAAAGCACCAGTGAAGGAAAGGATAATACCCATAAGCATGTTTTCCAATTGGCACAAGTGGAAAAGCCAGTGAGAAAACACACTGCCAGCCACAATTGCAGGCAAACCATCACTTTGGACAAAGCAAGGTAGTCCTTGATGTATGGATATAAAAACCCATTTCAGGAAGAAAAAAAACCCGCACCCAAACCCACCAACATTATGTAGGATAAGCGCAGTGAGGCCAGAGGAAATGAACAGCAACTGAAGCGGTCCTGGACTGGGCCTGTGGGTGTCAACAGTCTGAAACATTCGCCTGTGTCCAGGATTAGTGTTTACTGAATTCTTATGCTCTGGCAACAAGAGACTTCATCGCAAGTAGACTGCACAGCGACTAGGATTTTTAATGACCAATAAATTATCTACTGCTTTGGAAAAGCCTGTTATCATATTTAATTTGACAGCCCCATGCAGGGTGCATTCCATAGACACAAAACAAATGTCAGGCCTCGAGACTAACACACATTTCCCCAGATGCAAAATAGACACTCACCAGTTGCTCTCTTAGGAGGATGGAAAAAGCTAATCCCTCTAAATTATGTAAACCAAACAAAGAATGAAGGCTTAAAGCCTCAGCATTTATTTTTAACAAGTAAAGCATAAACCACACTACTGCTTTCACATCTGCCTTCTAATTTTTTTGCTTTTGAATGATATGCAGTACAACTATTTTAAGATCTGCTCCCGAGTGCCTGCAGCTGGCACAGCATGTAGAGAATAGTAGGTGCTCATTTCTCCTCCGGGCTGATGCCCTGCCTCCTAAATGCTCATCATGCTCTTGTGCAGAGCCTTGGTTCATGGAAGATCTTTTCCAATCCAACTTTTGTTTAATTTTGCATCAAGAAGGACAGGGAGGGGATAGCTGTTTCTTTTACTCGTCTTGTATCTCATTCAGATCTGGGCTGGAACAGGAACATGGGAGGAACATCCACCTAACTTTAAGTGCTTTTGAGCTCTGCTTCACATCTGTTATTAATGTATCTTTACATTACCAGGTGGTTTAATAAACAAGGAAGTAAGAGTTGTCCGATGAATTTGGTCCTACCATGTCAGAGCTCTATCCCTGGCTCTGACCTCTTGGATGCACTGATGCAATTACATGCTTCATTTTCCCCGTTTGCAAATTGAAATAACAATGCTTTCCTTTGCCATAACTCATGGGGGGCTGCACGGAGGAGGAGCGCCACATAAGAAGTGAGGTGCTAGTAGAAAACAGTCTGATGAAACAACCTGTCCGCCACTTTGAGGGACAGCAAGAGCCCACCCGACGCTACACAGAGTTGTGCAGGGTGCTACCGCAGAGCAGCATCAAGCAAATAAGAGCGAAGGACAGCGAGCACTTGAGACGCAGCCGAGCCTGCAGCGACTTTAGTCACGATTTACCAAGGCGAACAAGAGGCACTATCCCACGTCACGAAAAGCCGCGCTGCAGTCCAGCACGCCGAGTTGCAGGAAAGCCGCGCGGTGCTCCGGGAGAGGCTGGCAGAGGGGGAGCATCGCGGGGCGGTGCTGCTCGCCCACCCACCCACCCTCCGCGGGAGCTGCGGAGCTCGGGCGAGCTGCGGCCGGCGGCCGCCAGGGGCCGCCGCGGGGCTGCGGGCACCGAGAGCCGCCGGAGGAGCCGGAGCCGGAGCCGTGCGGGGGGCGGGCGGGGTGCCCGCAGTGCGCGGCCGCGCCGCTGCCTCCGGCGGGAGCGCCCCGGGGCCGGAGAGGAGGTGAGCACCGAGCCGGGGGCGGCGGGGCCCGGGGTCGCCCTGCAGCGGTGGGCGGCACCTGCCGGGGAGCGGAGCCCAGCCGAAGTTGCAGGGGGGCGGCGATGGGTCGCTGCCTGCTAGAAAACGTGAGCGGTGCCGGGCGGAGGGGATGGGTGAGGGGCCGCGGGGAGCTGGCCCGGGAGGGCAGGGACACGGAGAGCTCCCCAGGGCTGCCCGGCACGGGATGAGCGCCCGGGGAGTGTTAACGGGTCGTGCCCGGTGGGCTGAGGCTCTCTGGTACGCCAAATCAAGCGCAGGGAGGTTGGTACCCTTCTCCGGGTGAGGACGCTTCGCTTTTTCTCTGAGCTGTTTCCGAGAGACAGAATCCTCAGGCATTCGGTTCAAGGAACGCGGTTGAAACGTGGCTTGCTTTAGAGCAGGTAATAATAACCCAGAGCTTCCCGTGTCACCGTTAGATGTACGGCTCGAGAGGTCATTTTAGCGCAATGGCAAACCTTCATAACAGGTTGCATTCATAAAGTTCTACTCTGTTTTGAAGGGAGACAAATTTTTGAGGTTTTACTCAGTGTTGAAGGTCATCATCATCATCATAGTTAGCAGTGTTTGCCCAAGATCCTAAAGCACTTTACAAAGACGGGTAGTGGTATGGTATCTGCTGTGCAGGACAGAGAAGTCAAGGAGACGAGGAAATGTCAGGTGACTTGCTCAAGGTCATGCAGCACAGCCATGCATAGAGCTAATTCCTACGTGTCCGGTTAAAAGCATATCACCAGAAATTCTGGCATCCTTTTTCTAACCCCACATTTTGTGAATGTTATGTATGAGGCTTGATGCAGCTTAAACCAGGAGCGTTAGAGAACTTCAGGGTATGGTTTTGTTTAGCAGAATGAGCAAGGTACAAGTGCTTAGAGGTTTTTAAGCAACTGCAGCTGAGTAATTGAAACCTTTCTGGAATTGGAGGGCTTGAAGAAAGATCAGCTATCTGCAGGCAGCACTGCTGAGTGGTCATGGCTTTTAAATACAAAAACTAATTCATCAGAGTTAAGGCAAATATAGCAAATGTAAGCAATTGCATCCTAAGGACAAAAAAAGAACAAGGCACCTTATGTGGAGCTGTGAGGTGGGTACTTTGGGCTGAGTAAGGACCTCTTTCAGTATTACAGTGCCAGCCTGAAACAAACAGCTAGAGCTAGAAAGCTTACGGTAGGTTTTGTACAAACAGTGCCAAATGTGTCAGTGGTGTTAATGCAACATTTATAGCTGGAGCATAGCATCAATTATCATGACTTCAAAAAAAAAATAAGGGGGAGTGAGGGAGCGCCTGGCTCCTTGCAGCTCCATCCTCGTGGTGTTCATCCCCAGGCTCTGCATTGACGTCATGATGACATGGTGAAGCTGAAGACAGGAGCTGGGAACAGTTCTTCTGCTTCAGTTTTGATAATCAAGTGAATTTGTCGACACTCCGTTCCTCCAGCATGGCTAAGAGCGCAGAAGTGAAGCTGGCGATCTTTGGTCGAGCTGGCGTGGGCAAGTCAGGTATGTTTGCTGTCTGGTTTTCCTTCTGCTTGTCATCAGGTAACTTTTTACTCCCTCTGTGCAGCACCGTACAAACTCTTTGTGCAAAAGGACAGCTGTGAACTTGTTCTTGTCAGAGAGGTCAGGATAAGGCCAGGGCTTCTCTCTTCCTTGCTTTTTGTACTACTTTCTCCAGGTTCTCCAAATAAAAGTACTTCTATTGCTTAAAAAAAAAAAAAAAAAAAAAAAAAAAAAAAAAAAAAAGAAAACCAAGAACTTCACACACCAACTCAGTGCCACTTCTCATGAAGCCAGAGGCAAGATTCCTCTTTTCCACTGGAACAGAGGCAATTAGTGTTATTCAGTTTGTTCCTTCACAGCTTGTGCATGTTTGAGGTATTTGTATTATTTTTCCTATTTGTTATTTATATTATGATCCATTTAAGATCAGACCCTCTGTTAAATATTGGATGACTTCTGATAGGTGTTGCTTGCTGTTATTCTTGTTGATTTCAGTGGGAAAGTTTAGGCTTAGCACCTCAATGGATTCTTTTTCTCTGTGTTCTCTTGGATTTATGTACCTAGCAGGAAACCAACGAAATGCGATGTGTAAAGTTTGCATTCAGAGAGATCTTTTCAGAAATAAACATAGTCTGGTAAATTCATACAGGAGAAACACAAGGGGGAGGCATAAATGTTAAAAATCCATTTCTTTAGACAGCTTTTCCCTTGATGAGACAAATGAGTGTAACCCTAGGGTTGCAAGCTTTCTCAGGTACTTCAGCGGTGTTGCATTAACTTGACAGCTTGAGGACCACTCTCACATGTCTATGCACAGTAAGGATGAGGAAATAAGAAGATTCAGTCTAATCATGCTCCTGTACCAGTCTGGAATTTTAAGGCGCTGTTTATTTGAGAGAAATCTGCACAAGAGAAGCCAGGGATAGGACACACTTATAAGAGCATTAGGCTGGACTCTCAGCTGCTGTCAACCAACTCTGCTTCCCCAAAGTCACTTTTATGTTAGAATTGTCAAGACTGTGGCCCACAAACTGCTATTATCGTTTCGTTAACTTTGGAACCAGTTTATGAAAGTATGTTTACCCCAAAGGTATTTTAGCAGAACACTATCAGTGAAGTAGTTCTGTCAGCCTTCAGGAAAAAAGGCGTATATGAGGCAGAGGTCATTAGAGATTACACCACTTAAACAAAGCCAATGCAGATTAAATTCTACCTGTTTGAATAAAATACCTGAGGGAATGCTGTTAATATACTGGGATAAGTTTAAACTGTGCCTTCTCTCCTGTTGCCCTCACCCCTGCCACACCTTGTTCCCACATACCTTATGAAATGGAAAAGCTTTAATAAATCTATTTTGGTATTTTACCATTCCTTCCAAGTTTTGCAAGTAAGTTAAGTGGCCCTCCTTTTGGTTCATCTTACATTTAGTTGATGGCTTATGTGGTTGTTTTTTCAGGAAATTTTCAGGGAAAAAAAAGTTTTCATGAAAATCAAACTAGTGTGAATCTCCCCTTACTCTGATATTTCTAGCCTTTTGAGACTTCATCTTTAAAAATGCAAAAGTACAAGTTAAATGCTCTGTTAAAATGCCCTACCAGCATTGGATCAGCAACAGTCTTTCATTTTTGTCCACAGTACACTTTTTTTTTTTTTAATAGATTTCAGAAAACTAGGATTTTATGGTAAAAATGTTTTCCTGTAGTCCTGGAGATAGGTGGGAGATTGTTTTCAGTGTAATACCATAAAAACATTCCAGTCCTTTAGAATTCCCCTCCTCTTTTTTTTTTTTTTTTTTTCTCTCTCCTTTGAGATGCAGGGAGATATTACATAAAATATGACTAAGATCCCATCTTTTCGATTATTACCACGCATGTGAATCTGTGTCGAAATGAAGGCACAAATACGTGGGCAGCACAGCAAAGGTGAATTTAAGAGGGTGGAGAGGCTACGGAGTGCTACCAACCACCTCTACAGAACAGCAACTGCCTCCCAGAATTTCTGTCTGGCTTATGAAAAACCCTCTAGTACGTTTCCATAAAAGGATTCAGTTCTGACAACTCAGCCAATTCCAGAGAACTAAGAGGGGTGGTGGTGGTGTCTGAAAGTGCCTGTTTGCCTGTAACCAACAGTAGCAACTTGGAAGCGCTGTTAGACCTTTGCTGAAAGCAGAGCTGGACACAAAGTAGTCTCCAGATAACTGGATTTGGCAGATAAGTACCCTACTAGATTAATGGCTTTTTTAGGGTTCCTGTGTCATTTCTTATCCCTGTGGCCAGTTTGTAATACAGTGTAGAGACAGGATTCCGTGGCAATATGTCACTGGCATAGACTTGGCCAGACATATGAAAGGTAAGCCAGACTCTAGAAGCAAGAATGCAAGGCAGGACACTAAAGCAGACTAGATACATGTGATGAAAATGAGACATTGGGTGAAAAATAAGGCTACTGTAATTGCCAGAAAGTCATGCCAAAATATGGTCACTGGCTTGCTTTCTTGGCTCTGTCTTCATTTTCTGAAGAAGAGCCAGGCATTAGGTTCTTACTCTGCAAGTGGCTTCAACACCTCACAACATCTGTGAAGTTACAGACACATACTGTAATATCCTGGAAAAGATCCTTTCCCAGTTCCTGAGAGGGGCTTTGGATTAGCAAATCAAAGCATCTCTGAAGAAACAAGTGTTGTGCTGGGATGGGACATAAGAATTATAGCTGTCCCTCATGCGCCATGAAAGTCAATACAGATATGACTATTACTGAGAGGTGGTGAACATCCTAATCTTGTCATTAATACTAGACATCTGTTTAATAGGGTGCAAGACTCCTTGTTCTACGAAGTAGTCCCTGCCGATTAATCCAACTTTCCCAACCAGAAGGTGGGAAACTAGAACACCATTCACAAGTCAGAGTAGTGATAGCATCTCAAAGAAGAGTTAAAGCCAAAGAAAATAAACCTTTTCTCTACTTTCTTACTGCTTATCAAGTTTCCATGGTTCAAAGGTTTAGAAAACAAACAGGGGAATTGCAAGTCCGAGTGTCAGCTTTTACTCTTCTCCTCCTCCTTTTCCTCGCCTCCCCTCTGCCTGCTGGAGAACACTAGCAGAATTACAGCAGAATTAGCTAATCAACTCAGCCTTTTTTTTTTCTTCTTTTTTTTCTTTCTTTTTTTTTTCCTTTTTTTTTTTTTTTTATAACTTAATGTTGACCTAAATCTTTCCAATAAAAACATAGGAGTGAATCAACTCAGAAAGGGGCAATTAGAAGAGGTCTATTAAGGCAGTTAGATCAGAATTGCACTGAGTTGTAAATCACTGATCAGCTCAGGTTTCTCCTGGGCAAGCTCACTGGGTACAAACATCCAGACCCACTCTTATCCAGTGGACTGGATGCTTCATTCTCCCAGTTTTTTACTGTATAACTGTTGCATAAACATTGCTTTAAACTAGCTGAAAAGAACAATGAGGAGCTCTGCCTAAGCCACAGAGCACTTTTCTGCTGCTTTGCTCAGGAAGAAGAAGAGGCGCTCCATGGGTGGGAAGGGACATAAGCTAAGCCCTGCTTATAGATAGCAGGGCATCATCTCTTAATTTGGGCTACAGTCAAATGGCATTGGGGGGGGGGGAGAGAGCTTTTAAAGTCCTTTTCTTTATGTCCAAGAGAAGCTTGGAGGGAGAGGAGAATTAAAACTGAATTACTTAAACATTGCTGTTTAAATTGTTCTTCTGTTGAATCCTACAGCTTCATTCCTATGGTAACAAAAGTTAGAATTTCCTAAATAGCTCTTTTTAAAAATACAGTAGTAACAATTAATAAAGACTTAAAGGCCTTGTTCTCCCATGTCATCACAAGGTACAGTACGTGCCCAGAAAGCTGCAGAGGAGTGAAAATGTATTAACCAGCAGGAGAAAAGAAGGGCATGTACTGGATAGCTGCATGGCTGATGATTTTCCAACTCATAACTCAGTTGACTATGAATGCTCAAAATACCTGTGCTTAGGAGCCTTTATATTTTGGCCAAAAAAGAGAGAACATCCAGCTGCAGCATGTGCTATCCAACTTGCATTTTTTCTCGGTATATGCCAGGCTGAATACTCCAAGTCTGTGTGCTTGCATGTATGGTGCATTCAGCCATGGGCAGATGCAGTTCTCATCTGTCTGGATGGACTATGCAGCTGCAACTGTGCTGTGTGACACCAAAGTACATATAGTTTTAACTGGTGCTCAAGTGGGATGGAAGATACGAAAGCCCCCACATGCTCCCTGGTGAATACATGCCTGCATCTAGGCAGCTACACAAATCCTTTTCTTATGGAATAAAGTGCCCGAGACATGAGGCTGCTGTCAATCTTTTGATCCTATAATGGCCCAATTCCTTGCATTTGTACAGGGGGATGATTGATAAAGTGGCATCAGTAAATAACTCCCTGCAAAGAGTCAGCCCCATCAGAGAAATGGGGATCTCACCAACCTCAGTCTTTCTAATATCAGTTGGAAATGTCCTGAGCAAACAGATTTGAATGTTTGCTTATGCTATATCCCCTGCCTAACCCAGGATGGGGAACACACCTGGAAAAAGATACCTGGATTTGGAAGTTCCTATAGAAAAAATGCAACCAGCAACCAACCAAGAGACACCTACAACAAACCTGTCTTTGTCTCCATTATCTGGGGACTTAACTGAAACTTCACTTTCTAACGGCAAGGTCTGGTCATGGAACTGAATTCAGCCCCACCTTTTTCAGAAAACTGTACCAGTTATTGCGAAAGAGGCCTATTTCGAAGTGATTTGATACTTCATAAATTCCTGCTCAGATGTTTTCCCCCACTAGGTTCATTTCAGGGACTTTTGAGAAGGAAACATGAGCTATTAAGGAGTGAGTGATTAGTCAGCAAGCTCACAGCTCTAGTCAAAGCTTTTGTGGCAGTTTTCTCTGCCTTGTGAAGTTTGCACTAAACCAACTGACGTATCTAGGGAGCATTACTGTAATAAGGTGCATCTGAAATACAGAAAAGTGGGTGGAAGGGGACTGTGTTGTTGTTTTTTTTCCCCTCATCAATGAAGTAGATGAGTTGCTTTTTTTGTTTGTGTTTAAGAGTGGTAATGATAACCAGACGTGTAATTGTTCAGTGATCAAGTTCAACACTCACTGTATTAAATATCCATTAGTATTTCATTAGTAAAGTACTCATTAAACAATCCCACTTTTTGCCACCTCTGAAATGTAAATGGTTCATCCAAGAACAGGTTCATTGAAGGTAGCGTGGTTCATGTGTGCATATATATAGTGGTAGAAACATAACAGTAACTATCTCACTCTGTGTGAGGTTTTGTGACAGTTTATTGCCACTAAGTGTGCAAACACATCCCTCAGGAGCAGGTAGTTCTGCAAACAACTAGTTGCAGTAACATGATCTGTCTGTACTTCCATCCAGTGGATGACACTGATGTGTATACAGAGCATGAGCCCTTGGTTCATGAATCAGTCAATAAGGTCACTGATACCCATGAACGTGTGGTCCTCAAAGTCCTAGCCATGCTGACAAGGACAGGGGCTGGTGTAGTGGCTTCAACACTACACATCTGTATTTGGAGATGGGCAAAGGGTATATTAACCAAGCTGAGGGGATCAGCAGTACATATGGACACCTTCAGCGTGCTGCCCAGAGAAGCCCCACTGATCGTACCACATGGATACGAACTTTTAATCAGCAGTCAGCCAGCCTTCCTTGGATTTTCTCAAATCAGAACTCATTGATTCTTGTTATGCTAGAACTGAGGAGACTGGACACCAAGAACCTGGACTAGACACAGAAAGAAGCATTTACCATGAGTAGCAAGATGGTCTGCTTGCATCTGTTGCTTCATCCTCCTCCTTTTCCTCTACTTATTTGCCCACAGTTCACTGTAGCCTTGCCCCCAGTGTAAAAAGCATTCATGTTCTGCTTTATTTGATATTCGATCTCCCTTCTGGCTAACCATGAAATAATAAAATGCAGAAATTCTCTAACCAAAAGCCAGCGTTGTTCATTCAGGCATAGCTATGTTCCCTGTTCCATCTCATTTAACTGCATCTGACATTGGCTCTACCTGCGTCCCCTCTGAGCAGCTGGTGGCAGCTGTTTGAGCTAAGTCTACTCCTGCTGTTCTTTGTTTCTGTTTAGTTTGGGTTAAATATAGCCTGCTGTTTGATTGCTGTGGAAGGAATGCCAGGATTCAAGATTTATGTATGTAGCACAGCTTTCTCTCTGGGCTGTGCTCAGCCACCCCCTGCAGTGCTCGCCTTGATAAGATAGCTGTCCTGCCCATTTCTGTCTCCAGCAGTCACTGGAATAGACAACAGAAGAGCTTCCTGGTGGAGTCCCAGACATCCTGTGCCTGCTTACCATGAAGCCTGGCAATGCTTTGGTCAGTCTGCAATTCCCCACAGGATCACTGAATGCACTGTTATCTCCCAGACTCCTGACCCTAATGGTTCTTTTCAGAAATTCTAATGTTATTTTTTTTTTATACTTCTGGCAATTGATTCCATACTTCCCTGCCATCTGGAATCCCTGCCGACCTCTTGCCTTGCACATACTTTTCCTTCATTTCTCCTCAGCTGTCACCCTTTCCTCTCCTCTGGCCTGTCTTAATACCCATTTCCTGAATTCTGTGTACAAACTCTTCTGCTTTGTATTTCACATTAAAACCTTGTATTTACAGCTGTGCTTTCAGCCTCTTCATGTACTAGTTCCTCCCATCTCTACTCCTCATCTTCAGCTATTCCTTTACTCTTTACTGACACTATCAGTACATCATTAAAAGTTCAGGGCATGAGATCCAGATGAGCTGACTTGGCAGCAGTGATGCAGCAAAGGACAGACACTCTGAAGTGGTTCCTGCCATTCTAGAAACCATTCTCTGGCCTGGATTTGGAGGATGCTTCCAGCTTAGACTGCTCTAGACACTCACTGTGTGAGGCCTGCTTCATGCAGATTAAAAGAGGAAATACTGGGTAGCTTTACGTAGCTAGAGTCAGTCATAAAAGTGGGTAAATTCACCTATTTTGGCTTCATAGCAGAGAAAGAGAAGCAATGTAAGTCTGTATTTCCCAAGCAGGCTTTCTTTTTCTGCATATATCTTTGTGCCACCATTGCTCCTTATACATTTACAGCACTCAAATATAGAAAACTAGTATAGAAACTAACTTTGCCTAAAAGTGGGAGGATCGACAAAGTTCTTTAGGGTTTAGCTGAGCTGTGGTTCCAGGGCTGCCACTCATTGCTTGTAGTTGAACAAAGGTTTGCACCCTATACCATGCCCCTGGCAGGCACTACAGCACTGTGGTGAACAGGAGAGTAGGGGAACTGATGCAAGACAGCAGCAGGCAAGTGAGCTGTGGCTTTGTCTGAAGTCCCATCAATTTGGAAGGAAGTCCGTTACTGACTTGTGTGCTCTTTGCAGATGGCTCTCGGTGGGAGGGTCAGTCTCATGCCCATTACAAAGTTACACAGCCATTCACCACTTCTGAATAGCTGGCTGTCTCAGCTAGCATTTCCTTCCATTCACCTCAGATTAAACCATCTCCCCTGATTTCGGTGACTCATTTCTCTTCCCAGAGTTGGAAAAATAACTGAGAAGGGAGATGCATCTGTTTCTACTGCCTTTTCATCATTCTGAATGGGAAAAGTTCTTTTTGTGATTGTTTCCAACCAGGTAGACCATGCATGCATGCTGCTGGAGTTAGTCTGCAGCTGTTAGAGTTTCTAATGGATTTGCCATGTAGATTTTGGGAAGTGCCATACATTACAGTAGGGACGCTAGAGATAACTCCTTCTATGCATACAGTATGAAAAGATGAATGGCAAGAGAAGCATGAAGCCCTGGGGAAGGAAGTAGTAGATATATTAAACATATGTGTGGCTTTCAAATGCCATAGAAGTTGGCCAGAGTCACAGGCTGCCTTTCCAGAAATGTTAGACAGTAGTCTGCACACAGGAAAATGAGAGAGGATGTTGAAAACATCAAGCCTTCTTTTGAAAGCACATGGAGCTCTGGATGTTCACAGGTTGTTTTGCTGCTGCCACTCAGGGGTCAGCAGAAGGGAAGCTGCAGACAAGCAAAAGCAGCAGCCTGGGGCAGTGATGTGTTACCATGTGGGAACTGTTTAGATATATGGCTTGAAAAGTTTTCAAGCTGGAAGGATGCAGCCAGGGAGTGCACAGGATATGTTTTCCCAGGGAGGGAATTTCTTTAGCACTTGAACAGCACTTCAGCTTTCCAGCGGGCTGTGGGAACAAGGGCCATCACCATGACCCTCCTTGCAAGACACGCCACTATGGCTATCCTCAAGTGGCCAATATGGAAACTGAGACGAAGGAAGAGGAGCCTGATAGTCTCCAGTCACCAAGGGAACTGAGACTCAGTCCATACACACTGCCAGACCTTCTTTCCGTGCTTCATCCTCAGGGCCAGGCCTGCAGAGACCCAGCCTGCAACAACTCCCAGGCGGACGCCATTACACAATGTGAGCCCCAGCTGCCACAGGCCCTGCTGCATCCTTGAGACCCTTTGTGGCTCATCTTCTGCCATTAACTATGGGCAGCATTAAATAAAGCATTAAGAACATTTATTGTCATCAAAGACATATTTAAGCAAAATTGGCAATCCTGTCTATCATTACTTATCCAGTAAGGCTTGCTTTCATTTTGACCCACAGCATAAAAGGACCTTCTCTCTCCCCTCCACACAGCTTTATTTGCCATCCAACTCTGAGTATGTAACTAATATAATCTGTCAAAGTTGGAGAACACTTCTCTGGAGGGCTGCTTCTCCTCTGCTGGAATAGCAAGGCCCACAACCTTTGTCAGCAGCTTATCTCTGTGCCTGCCATGGGAAACAAAAATCCCATTCCCCACAATGGCGGAAGGCAGCTGTACAGAGCTGTCGACTATAATCTTTTCCTGACCTACACAGCCATTGACCTGTGCCCTTGAGGAGCTTTACAAGTGAGAGTTTTGAGTCCTACATTCAGAACAGGAAAGTGCAAGAAAGAACACAGAAGCCAAAAAATCAGAGTGAGCTATTTATTTCTTCACTGAAATAGGGCTGCAGAATAAATAAAAATGTATTGAAGAGTCACCACAGAAGAATGCAGTATTAGACCCATGGGGAGCAGAAGAAGAAAAAGAAAAAAACACAACAACCCCACACTCTGCAAAAAGGGGGCATAGAGTATCAGTGCCAAAACAAACACTTTGTATTAACCAAACTCAGTGGCAGAATCAGTGACGCCAAGCACTACTGCTTAACCCAATTGGATGCTTGTGGTTACATACACTGGAACTGGTTCTGCTCCAAGCTAAATTCCAACATGAAATAATTTAATAGTGATCCACAGCATGAGCTTGTCCCATGAGTCCATATCTGCTAGATATATTGCCAGGCAAAGTTTCAGGAAATTCATCTCTAATTAAGAAAACTTGGCCTTTATCTACAGGGAGCACATTAGGTCACAAGAGATTATTGGAGTAGAGAAGAATATCAGCATCCTTATGTATATATGTATTTATTTAGAAAGATGTCCTTCAGCACCACGTGGTCTTATGCTCATTCTGGCAGTGGGTGCCTCCTTACCCAAGCACAGATCTGGCCAAACAAGCTTGTTTACAAAGCATGGAGCATGAAGTGGGCTACCAACCTCTTTGCTGTGCTGTTCCCACACAACCACCTTTCCCCTTACCACAACAGGGTGCTGAGGAAATTGTCTTGTTTCCTGATTGCAGTCAACAAATTCACTAAAGCAGAAGGATTGAAAACTCTTGTAATTTGTATCATAGCAAGCATAACTGTAGGTGTGGCCCTTATACCCACTCCTGCTATTTACTTATTTATTTACTTGCTGATCAAATGACAAGTGGGAGCACAGCAGTTTTCCCATATAGATACATAGTCCTGAGAGCAGGAAAACTTGTTTTGAAGAGCACAGGCAAAAGGTTTGAAAGCAATAAGAGATGACTATCCAGGACACTTCTTACTTACAAATTCCATGTGGCATTTCAATTGCCAGATATTCATATATCATGTCCTATTGATGACTTTGTAACTAAAGAAATATATACTCACTCATAGGTCTGTGAATAGTCCAGTTAGAGGGTAGTGAATGCAGATGACAAATGAAAGTGACTAGAAGTAAACCAATGCTTTTCAGATATGATATGCAAAAAAAATGTAAATCAAAATTTTCTGTACTAAACATCGATGGAGGAAAGATTAATGACTGTACTGGTAAGACATGACAATTACTGATGCAAAAAGTGATCCAAGCTTGACAGGAAGCGACTAACCTGACTGGAGGGTTCAGACCCACTAGAAGGGAGAAGCAGACCAATCCTGAGAGCACCAGCTGACCACCTTTTTCCTCCTAGCAATGATATTATCTTACTGAAATAAAAACGAGTACTGGCAGAGGCAGAAAATCAAGATCTTCCCTGTAAAAAATGTTCAGTGCCCCATGGTAATCTTAAATAAGTGCATCTCATGCAAGAATCCTCTTTCATTAGTGTTCAATGTAATTAAACCAATCTGTTTCTCACCATCCGCCACCACACATCCTTGATATCACTTTGATAGTTTCTCTGGGATTTTTTTTCCTCTCTTCAGTTTCTGACCTGGCATTTGAAACTACCTAACCTTCCTCATGAAAACAAGTGAACGATTTTAAATATACTTAGCATGACTGTTTTCTTCATGACCTTTCTATGAAAGAGACACCTGAGCTTTGACTCAGCATCACCATAGTGAAAAACAACAGAAGTTTACATAGTGCTCAGTAAATGTTGGTAGGAGACTGGAAGCCTGCAGTGTAAAAAATACTTAGTGGTTAGGAATAAGGTCTTGTGTATAGGTCTGCAGACTTTTAGGGTTCTAAATAAAATATCACACACTATTTTCACTCTTTTCCTGGTTGAAAAGATAGGTGCATTGGATTCTAAGCTAAAAGAGCTTTGCCAATTACGATTTGCCCCTCAATGGTACAAACCACCAAATTATATAGCGGTATCATTCTCCTGTTTCATATTCACGCCAAAACCTCAGTAAAGTCACATGTTTCCTAAGCAGTTTTGTCACCTATGACATATGCAGCTGGTAAAATCATGGGCAGTTACCAACCTGCATGGTACAAAGTGCATCATCTCTGGAGCAGAGTAGCTTGGCATCCCCTTGAAGGTGAGGCAAGGGTCAGTCAATGGAAAATGCAGAACAAACCTAGAGGGATTACTTAAGTTTTAGCACCTTGCAGGTATGAAGGGTGAAGATTTGCCTGCACAAAGGTAGTGTCACCTAGACATGGGTGAACAAAGCTTCAGTATTATTGGAACTAATTTCAGGTGCTGTGTCAAGTATCCAAGAAATTTTTAATCACCTAAGATAGTTTTGCCTGTGAAAATTTTGGTACCATCAAATATGAGAAATTTAGTTGCACATTGTAGAATATACTGAAAATATTACTTTTTTATCCCAGTGCTACAGTACAGTTGGGGACTGGCTACAAAGAGTGACCTTCACAGCCACACTAAAATAGTACATTGCCACCTTAGATCCTACTTCCAGTTTCTGCACAGGAGGTAGTTGTTCAAAAAGGCAGGGAGAATACAATGACCAACAGCAGGAGCTGGAACAGAGTTTAAGGAAACATGTTCGTTATTGAAACACCTGGCAGCTTGATTGTGCACTGTCATTTTCTGTTCATTCCCACTAATGCCATTGCTGTTGGTGAAGGTTAAAATGCTTTTACGTTTTGTGGATAGCAAGACACAGCAGACTGAAGAAAGTCTTTATAGCTTCCAGCGTGGGCAGACTGACATCACCATGTGCTAAAAGTACTAAATCATTGTGCAATTCTAGGACTGCTCTGTTTGCTTTAATAGGTGACTTTAAGGAGCTGGGTCTCCACATTTCTATGACATTCTAATGACATTCCATGTGGCATTTCAGAATACTTTGAACCTGCTGATTGCAAAAGTGCTCTTGGATTCCAAATTTTTCCACTCAGAAAAAAAGAAGTTTCCAGGGCATTCATGAACACAGGATGCTCACTGTGTCTACCAGAGTACTAACCCAATGAGAGTAGTTTTACACATATGTTTCTTATATAAGAGACCTGCACAGCTTCTGAACAGCCTTAGAGATGGTCTTGGAGAGGTCTCCCATGTATTTGGAGAACAAAATGAAGTGATTTTTTGTTCGTTTGTTTTTTTTAGGCTAATACATAGCTTTCCCCTGCTTCAGACAAATCCAAACCCCTGGCTAAATACCAGTCTCTAGAAAAAGTATCTGCCTAAAGCTTAGAGCACAGGTTGACATCCTCCAGTTCCCCACTGAACTGTGAGCTCTCTGAAGAAAAAGCCAGAGTCCTGATTAAAGTGGTGGTATTTGACCCAAGAGATCCAGGTTCGATTCTGTAAGCAAACTGCTTGGGCTACTGGCTTACAGCTATTCTGTTTAAAGAAGCTGGACGAAGAGAAGTGCATGAATGCATGGAGCTGCTGGATCACTATGTGAGTGAGGACTGCCTCTCATAATGATTAATGAGTGTGTTACTTTCAGGTTATTCCTGTACCTTTCACATGAAAGATGACCTCTTATAACACAGGGTAGGAGTTTGTGATTAAGGCAGTGATGTTAATGTGTTAACTCGTCATATCGCCAATGAACTTGGTGAAATACTGGGACATGATCAAAAACTTTCATTACCTTTCATTTGTCCAGAGAAGTTGTGGATGCCCCATCCCTGGAGGTGTTCAAGACCAGGCTGGATGAGGCCCTGGGCAACCTGATCAAGTGGGTGGCATCCCTGCCTGGGGCAAGGGAGTTGGAACTTGATGATCTTTTAAGGTCCCTTCTAACCCAAACTGTTCTATACCTCAGCACATCATAACCATTATTTCTAAAAAATAAACACATAAAAAATAATAATAAATTCATACCATCCTGAAGCTTTTGTTGATCTCCTCATGATCAACAAAAGTCAGAGTAGCTCCCTCAACTTGTGTATTTGAAAGAACATTGTTGCATAAATATCATCACACAGGTAGTGCACTTGCTACCAAAATGACCCAGAGAAACTTTGAATGGCAGTAACATGGGATATATGGAGCACCCTTGCAGCAGAGTTCATCCAATTTTAGCAACTCATGAACTCTCTGGGATTCTAGTCCCCTGTGAAGAGTTTCCCCAGTAACAAGAATTTTGTGTGCTTCATCATAAAGGTGTCATAGTAGATGAGTGCAGTGACAACTCCTGACTTTAAAAATGTTTTTGTTGAACATGATTATATTAATTTAAGAATTTTTCCCCTGGTGCTTAGTCGCCTTGATTTCTATAATACAGTTATTGAATCCTTTTATGGCATTTAGGAAAAATTATTTTTTTTTCACGGTGAATGAAAGTCTCAACATGAGCCAGCAGTGTGTACTTGCAACCCAGAAGGCCAAGTGCATCCTAAGCTGCATCAAAAGAGGCGAGACCAGCAGGTTGAGGGAGGTGATTGTCCCCCTCTGCTCTACCCTTGTGAAGCCCCACCTTGACTACTGCATCCAGGTCTGGGGCCCCCAGCACAAGAAAAAGAAAGATGTGGACCTGTTAGAGCGAGTCCAGAGGAGGCCTACAAAGATGATCATAGGAACGGAGCACCTCTCCTGTGAAGAAAGGCTGAGAGAGCTGGGGATGTTCAGCCTGGAGAAGAGAAGGCTCTGTGGAGACCTCATTGCAGCCTTTCAGTACTTAAAAGGGACTTATAAAAAAGATAGAGAAGGACTTTACTCAGGTAGATAATGATAGGACAAGGGGGAATGGTCTTAAACTAAAAGAGGATAGATTTAGACTAAACATTAGGAGGAAATTCTTTGCTGTAAGCATGAACAAGTTGCCCAGAGAAGCTGTGGATGCCCCATCCCAGAGGCGTTCAAGGCTAGGCTGGATGGGGCCTTGGTCAGCCTCATCTAGTGGGTGGCATCCCTGTCTATGGCAGGGGGCTTGGAGTTAGATGATCTTTAAGGTCAGTTCCAACCTGAGTCATGCTACAATTCTATGAAAAACAAATTCAAATTACATGCAATAGATAAAATAAATATGTGTAGCTTTATGACGCTAAGTTGAAAACACTAGCTGGGTCAATGTTTGGATTGTGCTACAGGGGTGTTAATGAGAACTAACTTGCAAATTTCATGCATTTGAATTAATTATTATGAATGGTACAATTTGTGCAGCAGTAGCTTATTTGCAAGAACAGGGATTAACAGGAGTAGGTGGAGTAGCAGAATACAGATGCAATCTCTTCAGTAAATTCACATTAAGATCAGAGAATAAAGATACTGAGCTTTCTGCTGACTCACACGAACATGGATATTTTTACCTCTGGCTAGGGTGTAAGACTTGAAAATACACTGGAGAAAAAACTAAGGGCTTGCACAGAGGAAATCCTGCATGCAGGAAGGGGGGTGGGAATATAGAACCAGACGGTTTTGGAAAGAAAATAAAAGTTAACATTCTTGGAAGATGAAAAAGCCAACACAGAAAGGTGAGCTTTAAGTTGCAACTCTCCCAAACTAGATGGAAATTTCACTGGATTATTTGCAAAGCTGAAAACTGCTATTATGGGAAGTTAAATATTATTAAAGACTCCACAAAATGGTAGACTAAATAACCTTGTACAGTGCCTTGAGCAAATGCTGTGTCCCTCAGACAGGAGATTGTTTGAAATCAAGTATTCCCCACACATAAATCTGAATGGCTACTTGTTGGAGCCACTGTTCCTGTGCTGTTGTCTTTAGAGCTGATAATCTGCTAGAGAGGTCCCAGGGTAAAGGAGGTTCTCCTGAGTTAAAGGCAGCTCTGGGAGATTTGAAAAATTGAGGTTTCAAAAAACTCACAGGGGAAAGAGTGAGAAAGTAGGTGTTGTGTGGTATATTTTTTTGTTTGTTTTTTAATCTCTTTTTTAAGAGCAGGTTTTGTCAGCCTTAGGCACTCCAGGCACTTGAACAGGACTTCTTATCCAAGAGAATCAGCAGTGATTTACAACAAGACTTTTCCCCCTGGCTAGAAAAATAGAAGAATGCCATTTTTGGTCTCCTCTGAATTGCCATCCCTCCTTACTTAGTTTCCATAGCTGTATTGCCACAGTTAAGAAGCATTGACAGACATCTGGGGATCAATCCAAAGTCCGTGGAAGTCAATGGAAAAGTGCATGTTTATTTCTTTGCAGCAGGTCCTTGGAGAGCAAGGTCAGTTTTTCCACGGACCATGTCCCACTGCCCCACCATGGCACTTCCTGGGGGTCTCCACCCAGTGCTAGCAGACTCTCTCTCAGAAAGTAACATAATGAATTCAAAGACAAAATGTCATTTAAAAGCAAATATTTTAAGGGCAAAACTCTAGACCCCAGGAGAAGAGTAGTATACCATTTCCTCTTCAGTCACAGATGCTGGATGTTTTGCGTTCAGAATTGGGGCACTTCCTGTAAATTCTCTGAAAGCTCATCATCTGAAGAAGTTATAGTTCTGACCTCTTTTCCAGCCCTGCCTTGCAACAGTTAAGACACACAAATAGCACAGCAGTAATGTGCCCTTGCAGTAGTCCTGCACAGTAGCATGTATTTCACATACTGGAGACGGGCACACAAAGACATGGAGAAACTGATACCAAGCTGATAGCTGTGACAGGAGCCCAACCTAGACTCTCCAGCTCAATCTACAGCCTGACTCCTTCAACCAAGGACTCTTCCTGTTGTCTTTGTGGTTTAAACAGACATTATCATCACATTAGGAGATTTTTCAGTTGCACAAATGCAGCCTTTCCATAACATACTGGCCTTCATCTCCTATATCTACTAGATAGAAGCATCTGGTAGAGTGCTTCTTATGATAGAGTGCTTCTTATCATGGGACAGCAAGTACATGTTCAGAAAAACACTAACTGTGAGCAACAGCAATGTGGTACTTCTAAATGAGTCTGTCTCAGATAACAGTGGGGAAAAAAAAGGTGGTTTGTTGAGAGATTTGGCAATTTATGTAAGGAGGAGGCAATTCTAGTTATTAGCACACAAAGCGTCAGGGTCACGTTTTCAGTAAGTGGAAGTATTCCGCTCTGCTGCCTCAAAACCTGAGTTCTGTAAGCGAAGGCAGGGCAGCTGCTGCACTTTTTTCTCTGACAAGGATGAGTGTCCTCTCAGGCTGAGCCTCAGGTTTCAGTCTGACAGGTGGAGCGGGAAGCAATGCTATTTAGGGTAGCCTTAAATAGTAGTAGGGTAGTACCAGCTCCTCTCTACATTTCTTAGGACATTTCTCAGATTTAACTATTCAGGCTGGCTATTTCCACATTGGCTGTCTGCTGCACGCTGCTGTCCTACCCTTCACAGCCCCCCATCCCAGAAGATGTCTAAAGAAGTAATTCCATCATTTCCAAGAGCAATACTAGGAAAAAAATATTTGTACTGAAAAATATCCATGCAGCCACTTTACTCAGGTATTTTATTATCATCATTCCTCAAAGCAGAAGCTCAAAATATGACAGAGGGGGGTTAGCATGTCAACAAGAGCATGCTTTTGCTACGCTCATGAAAGTATATTTATGATTGGTAGCAAGCCAATGCCTTGAAGTCCCGAGTTGTGTTTCATGAATTGGAGCTGGGAGCTAAGTTTTCCTCTTGAGTTTATCCTTATGGAAGACATTCTAGCTCAGGATACCTGACCATCTTTCTTCTCAAAGGTCCATTAAAAAAAAAAAAATGTCATGCTGTCATTGTTGCCCTTTTCTTTTGGCTGGCAAAGAGGCATTGTGAAGAGTATCGGGGACAGAAGTCTGAACAAATAAAAAGCAAACAGCAATTTTGAATTAAAATTACCTCTCAATTAGTTGATTTAAAACAGATTTGTCTCAGGAAATAGTTCTGGAAACTGCTGAAAACTATCATCCTAGCCTCAGAGGACAGTGTCAAAATTTCAGGCACCTTATCTCATCTTTTCATCTAAGTCTCCTTGTACGTCAGTGAGAGCCTTCACCTCTATACTCTTATCTTTTATATATCCAGTGCAACTAGAAACAAATAAGTCAGTCTAAGCCACTGAAAGATGCTTCCCTTGCTGGGCAGGATTGCAAGGTGTCAGCAAGAGGAGAACTCCCTGCTGCCACTGCCTGCTAGGCAGTCAGGCCACAGCTAAGCAGAGGCCTCCTGCCACCAGGGCTGCCAGGCCAGCCAGACAGCACCTCTCACCAGCACAAAGAATAAGCCAAAGCACAGGAGTGAAGTTTACCTCAGTGCTTCAGTGGAAAGCTTTAGTTGAACAAAGTCAACATGAACATGTAGGGAGATGGATATATATATACACACATATATTTATGTCCAAGTATCTTCTGGCAGTTGGGGCTTGCGGCCTTATGTTTGCTGTCTGTTGAAGAGCCTAGGCAGAATGTGTGGCCCTGCACTACAAGGGTTGTGTGGGCTCTGTGTAATTAAGAAACAAAACACACAGCTAAAAGAGAAAAATGTACCATAATAAAACCTCTTCTCAGACATAGGCCACTAAGGGGATATCGGGGTATCATTTATTTTTCCACTTTGTCTAATGTCCTAGGTAGAAGCAATTCCAAAACAGTTATTTTTTCCACCCATTTCAATGGAGAGATCAATTTATTGGGGCCTCAGGGTGATTTTATTATATTTTTTAAGTTTGAAAGAGGCTTCTTTAGTGCAGAGCTAGAATGCACCATTCAGGAGAGGCCAGTGAGCAGCTTGGGATGCAGTTTAAGACACTGAATACATACCACGCAGCAGCATGCCCAGCTGCCATTATCAGGGCATTAAATGAATTCTAGGAGTTCACCCAAGCTAGGTGCCATGGAGGCTCTTAAAGCTGACAGATAACCCAAATGCCTCCCTGAGATTTCGCACTTGCACAGCAGTGAGGAAGCTTTTTTTGAGCCCCAGACTCCATTTTGCGCTACCTCAATTGAGGAGGGCAGGGCGCTCCATGCGCTGGCGTTTACAACAGCTCGGGAACACACTTATTTAGCTTCAGGACAATTTTATAGACAGCTTCACTGCAGCAAGAGCAGCAGTGTGATCAATCTTACAAATAAATCTCATCTGATGGATTTGTAGAGGCCTTGTTTAGACTAGGGGTGAAAACTGTCCCACTCCGAAAACTCGAGACATTTACCACTGACACAGGCACAATTTAACACCATTAGCATAGTTTTAACTAGGAAATTTATATGAAAAAATACACATACTGTGTAAGGACAGAGCACAGATGGATGAACAACTCAGCTGAAAAGAGCTTATATTTGGTATTAACTAGCTTAAGTCAGATCCCTACTGCACGACAACCAGACAGGGTGTCTCGCTGCTGTATGTGTGTTTTAGCCCAAATACAACAAGTGAATGAAATGAATGTCCTGCAGTTGATCTGCAGCTGAAATGAGCTGTGGGGAAATTAATTCATTTAAAAGTATCTTCAAAGTCATGGTCACTCAGAGTGAATTTAGCCCAATTTCTTTTAAAAGCCATGTCCTCCACCCTTCCCTCAGTTCCTCCCTTACCCCTTCCCCCTCTAATTTCCACTTCAGTGCTGCAATACTTGAAGAAGCAGTTTGAATGATGTTTTTCACCTTATCTGAAATTGCCATGAGGAAAATCCATTGTCCCGATGAGAATAAGGCCAATTTTGCAGACTCTTGAGAATCAAGTAATTTTTGGACAAAACCCTAAACTTCTGGGAGTTTATCCAGATTGGGGCTTTTGTTTGTGCAATACTCATAGAAAATTAGAAAAAAGCATGGGTTGGTATGTAGTTCTTGATCCCATATGCCATGATATCTTAATTAAACTGTACCTTTGTTTACTTAAGCCCTTAAGTATGTGGAACTGAAAACCTAGCTAAGGCCTATTTATAGGGTAGCGTCAGTGGTCTATGTAAGTGTTAAGTTAATCATTCTGACTGTTGCCTAGTGTATCTGGTATGTGAAGCAGAACTCCCCCTCCAGCGTGTGTCCCCATACATTAGAGTTTGAGGGTCTGAAATACCCTGTCTCTTGCTTAGGCTTTCTGCATGTTGTTACAAAGAATTTCTGCTATATTTACTCTGCTTCCCTCTCACCACCTCTTCTCTTTCACTCTCCTCCAAGATATCCCTTGCCAAAGGACAATGGAAAGAGGGTCTTGGAGCTCTGCTGCCTTTCTTGGGCACACATCTGTCCACACAGGACCCCTTTTGTGTCAGCCTTTTCCTGCTCAAAGCTTTGCTTTGCGCAAAGCTTTCTGAAAGCCGTATTGATTCAGTGTTTCCACTGTGGCTTGCAGGGGCATGAAACCAATGTTTATATTAACCTGAGGCATATTAATTTTGCACCTATAACGAGTGATAAAATTCTGATCTGTAGCAAAGATACAGGAGCTGTCTGCAGATCCAGAATGTCATTATTTTTATGCTTTATTAACATTTGAAAGATCAGTTACACAGACACAGGAACTAAGAATATGAAAGTTTGAATCCTGAATTGTCAGGTATTAGGCAAGACAGTCAAGATTCCATCATATCCAGGTCAAATTTTGTAACTCCTAGGCTTTTAAAGCATTTTGCAATATGACATTACAAAATAAAATAAAATAAAATAAAATAATCTAAGAAATTGAAGTCTTCCTTCTTAATTCATTTCTGTATTCAGTATAAGAAAAGCTAAGAATTTTCTATAGGTGGTTTTGAGAAGTGCCTGAATTTCTTGAGCAGTGTGCTTAAAGTCGATTTAGAAACAAAAGTTAATGACTTCATTGATTTGATACGGAGTATTTAATCATTTTCTTGCTATGATATGGGAAAAGAGCATCTCCTCGCTTCTTTGCAGTTCCTGCAAAATCATAGTCTGATTTTTGGTGTCATTCACACAAGCACGCATAATTTAAGGGTACTCACAGTAAATTTTTATTGCTGAAGAGATCAGTTTTTAATATGAACACAAGTATAAGAATTGTGTTTACATGCACGTAGACTTTACAACTGTAGCTTATTTGCTAAGTGTATCTACACTAGTAGTTAACTAGGAGCCAGAACTAATACATACATTTCAATATCTAATCTTGAAGTTATATTGGTATAAAGCTGTGAAGTGATATCGCATTAAAATATTTTCAAGAAGAGAAGAGCAAGAGAAGGGGAAGGTGGAGGGGAATTCTTGCACCCTTGTTAGGCATAGTGCAAGTGCTTCTCCTGCAGGAGAGGTAACTCTCAGAAGTCCAGAGTCAAAAAGAGATGTTTATTTGTGACTGAATTTGGCTTTGCAGTCTGTAGAACTTTAGGTAAAACTGGAACTCCATAATTAGGGAGGAAAAGGTAGAGGGAAGATATGATCAAAGGTTTACAAATCATGAAAATAGTGGGTAAAATGAACACAGACAAAGAACAGATTTCATCAAATCCTAAAGAACAGGAGCTAGAGGCCACTTGATGAAACTAGTGAAAGACTGGCTTCAAACAGACACAAGCAAGTACTTCTTGACAGAACGGATAGTAAAAACCTGAAACTAGCTACTACAGTTTTAAAACACAGGCAACATCAGCGAGTTCAAAAAGGATTTACTCAAGTTCATGGATAAGAGATCCACAAATGGATTTTGAAAGCACTGGACAGGGATGTGCCCTGTAACATCCTTAATGCAATAGTTCTCAATGAGGGGAGCAGACCACAAAAAGCAGCCAGGCTTGCATGCTCTCCCTAAGCAGTATCTCCTGTTGCCACTGTCAGAAATTCAGCTCTTGGCTAAGATGGACTGTTGGTATGACCTAAAAGGGCATTTACTATGCTCCTGTGCTACAGAGAGCAATTCACACAGACAGTGGAGTAACTTTGTGTCCTGATATTTTTTCTTATAAGGTATTCCCTTTACTTATTAGCTCCAGACTTCTGACTATCATCAGGTCCTGAACATATACTAATACTGCCCCAAAAAATAGGGAAGTTTCATTTTTTAAAATTCACATTTTCAAGTAACTGCTATTAAAATTATTTTGTTTGCTTTCTGGTGTGAAGTTTCAGAGAACACCTGCTTAACTTTTTCAAACTTCTTCATAATCAGGCTGGGTAAATGTACATCTACAAGGGCTTTCAAACAAAGCTGAAATTCTCAAAGTGAATGCTGCCATCTATCAGGGCTGCAGTAAAGGTAGCAAATGTCAGAAAAATCATTGTAAAGTCATGAGAGACAGCAATACTTTTGTGACTAAACAAGACTGCAGCTGGCTGTCAGCCATCTAGATAATTTTATATCCATTCAGGTTCCTCACATGACAACAACTTCTGGAATTAATTTATTTAAAATGTCTGCATCGAGGTAAAAACAACCATTACAAGTGGCACTTGAAGTCCCAGCACAGGTATTAAAAATGAATAATGGAACGAAATGTCTGTTTTCCTGGCAGAGGACCCCTTTTTACCACAGCCACAGCAGGGGTGGTTTGCACTGAGGTTCTTGAGGCTGCACAGATGAATTATGTCTTAAAGTCTATCAGGTAGAAACTGCAAGTGTGGTTGACCACACAAACTGATGTCAGTGAAACAGAGCAAAAATATGGTCAGTTGCATTTCATTTTAATGTATTTATTAAGTTGTTGGCTTATGTCATATTCTACTTCTGCTTGGATCTTTTCTTTTGCAAGAGCGCTATCTAGAAGGCATAGATGTGCGCCTGCTGGGCCGTATGATAGCCATCCACGGGGCTTTCTTTTCACTTGGCTGCTTTGGAGGCAGGGGTAGCCAGTCTTCATAAGCATGGTGATAAACACACACATGCTTAATTCAGAAGGCTAACAAAGTGTCAGGCTAGAGCTATTCAAAGTTTTGTTTTGTTTTGTTTTTAAACATGGTCAGTCACTCTCTGGAGCAATTTCTAAAGCCTAAAAAAAAAATCTAATTTGATTATAACCAGACAGAGGAAAAGTTAGATCTGTCTCACTGTAAAGAAATACTTTCATAACTGTACTGCTGCTTTAGAACACCCTTTTCAAAACCAGCGTAGGACCAGTGTTCTTCAGCAGAGCTCTACCAACCTGAGCACACAGCCTTGTTATCCTAAATCCCTCAATTAAAAGGGCTACACTCATCCCAATTAAAGACAGATATTAAATCACTAAAGCAAGAAGGTATGCAGCCAACTTGCACCCAAGCACCGGGTGGCTTGTCCTTTTAAGGAGTTTAGCTGCAAAATAGATTATTTTCCTAAGTCCCTGAGTGCCATGAGGAGCACAGGCAGCCAGGAGGTTATCTGGATGTTCAGTGAGTGCATCGATGCAGTTCCCAAGTTAAATGATGCTTTACTTAAAGCAAGCCTAGTTTCTGTGTGAGAAGCCCTGTATCTACTAATGAGAACTGCAGGAGAAAAAAAAAAAAAAAAAAGAAAAAAAAAGGAGCCTGAAGGCTATCGATAATAGTTCACTTCTTGTGTGGTCTTGGCAAGTCACTTAATTGTTTGCTACCTCAACATCCTCCAGCCCCTAAAGAATACCTGTTTATTTTCTACTTCCTTTTTCATTGTTTAGAACCAACAAGATCCAGCAGAGATTAGAGGACTGTATTTAATGTTCACTATAAGGCAAACAAAAAAGATGTGCAGAAAGTCAGCTGATGTTTGTATACTGACGAGTGCCTTGTTTGCAGTGCACCATATGGATGCAAAGTTTTCGTCTGGCATATTCCTACAAGCAGATGCCTAAAGGAGCAAATGCTCATCTGAATTTAATAGAGGAACCTCCCATTTCATTTATGCCATTACCTCCTCCTCTCTTTCTCCTCCTTTTCTAACATATGGAAATTAAATGTATTTATGACTCAGAGGAATATTTGTCTTCAATTGTAAAGAGCTTTCTCTGAGTGCACTTCCTGTGAGGAGTTTTCTTTGTCACTTTTCTTACAAAGCATTTTTATAGTTAGTAGCTTTTGTATAGATTACATTTTACATATTTGCATGAAACCATTTGTTTATGCTTATGGCATAGGACACTAATTTTGGAAATAGGTTTGCCATCTCAGTTGACTACAAGACCAAATCAAGGCTTCAATATCAGTTCAGCTGAAGGGTTTTCATGCTCCCACTTTGCATTTGCAAGGACAACATTCAATGAAGTCTGGACATTAACTAGCTGTAAGAAAAGCACTTACTTCATATTGTTTTCTTAGCTGGTCTGTGGCAACGGCCATGTTTGTATGTTAGCCCATGGAACATGCAAGGTAGCCATAATGAGAGGAGTTTAGATGTAAAATAGATTATTTGCCTATGACCCTCAATGTCATAGGGAGCATAAGTAGCCAGGAGTTTATCTGGGTATTTATTGAGTGCATCAATGCAGTTTCCAAGGTAAACGATGCTTTACTTTATGTAAGTGATGCAGTTGCTCTTTTGGTTGGGAAAGACTATATACACAGCAGCTAGTGCAAGGAAAATGGAATGAAGTGGTGCCTATCCTAAGTTGCCCAGCTCTAATTTGTTTGTGTTTGGCATATCTTATAACACAGTTTCCATTAATGAATAATGTCTTACTCTGAAAACTAGTGACTTCAGTTAGTCTCCCATGTGGTACAGATTTCTTGAGCAACCTTAGGTCAATCACTTCACATGTCTACCATAATTATTAATATATATCGTTATTTCAACAAAGCTTGGGGAGGATAAATGCTTTCCTATTTGTAAAGTAGTTGGATATCACAGCAGTGGGAAGCTCTGCATGTGAGCATTTCAGCTCGGGTTACAATTGTATAAAAATGGTTTGGAGGAGATAAAAGATGCATTAGCATATACCACATAGAATATACCATATTTGTGTTGCTGAAGAAATTCTGGCTGGTACAAGCTGACCTGAAGTACCTTCACTGTTCTTTGAATGTGCTGCAATCTATTCAAACAACACAAGCAGAGAAAATAACTGGAACTTACACTGCTAGGAATTCTGCCATTCAGAGGACAGACCTCGGTTCTGTCAAGACGTTACTTTTCTAGGAGAAAGCGTTCTGAATACTCCCTATGCAGAGGATTTCGGTAGCCTCAGATATAGCATGCCTGCATTCCCAGTTTAAGCAAGTTTGTGCCAAAGAGCAGATCAGCATCCACGGATCCCTAGCAAACAGTCCAGATATTATACAGCCCACTATACTACAAACTTTTGTTGCCACAAAATCGGCAACATGCATTGGGATCTAACAAAACAAAACACCAGTAACGGTAGTAGTGACAGTAACACCAGTTGGTACTGCCTTGAAGCAGATGGTTGAATTAACGGTGTTCAGAGATGACGTTTGGTAGCTCGCCCAGGAATATGGCAGGAGCCTTCTGAGAAGTGCTGAGCATGTTGGCTTCTAACAGAAGCAGAAGAACATTCTGCTCTTTGTGGAGCAAGGGGCAGGCTCACATGTGTGCCTTAAAAATATTGGAGGTTAGAAAATGTTTTGTAACGGAATGCAGGAGACTCAGCAAGTTAGTTTAAATAAATTGTTTTTCCCCTTGGTCCATTTTAAACTCTCTCCCTATGTTTTTCCCATTGGCACAGAAGCACTCAGCTGAAATAGCTCTCCCCTGTAGCTTCTGTCCCAGAGAATGCTATGATTGAGAGAATACATGTATCTTCATGCAATATCTCAGTGATAATTATTAGCCCTTAGATACATACCAGATGCTCCTTTCCTTTGGTAACTAAGTGGGCTGTGAGATTAAACCTGCCTGTGAGCATCAAGCTGCACTGAGAATTAGGAATGCTTGCTTTCAAGAACCAAGATCATAGACAGAAAACTAGTCAGAAGCCACTACAAAGTGAGGACTGAGTGGAAAGGTTCTCTACTTTTACTTTAAATGTGAACTACTAGTACAAATGCTACATACACGCTCAGCTCCACATGGTTATTTTGTCAGGACAGCTTAAGCCAGCTGACATAATAAAGTACACTGTGCAAGCCAAAGGACTTTCCCCAAGTATTACTGCTTGCATGCACGCTAGGTTTGCAGCTATAGATATGTCAGGGAAGATGTGCAGAATTTAAGTGTATTAAACCTAATTCTTCTGCTCTTGCATTCATTCTCGCAATGACAGCCAGGTCTGAGAAGTCCACATACTACAGAGCTGTGCTGTTTCCAGAAGACCAGACCTGGTATAAGAAGAGACAGTGTTAACCTGGAGCATAAGGACTGTTCTAGAACATTTCTCCATATAACTGCTCTGATTTCAGACTGAATCTTTTATGATTTAGCTGAATTCTCTTCTACGTGTTTGTCTTTACTCAAAGTACAGCTCTGAGACCTCAAATTTTATGTCTTCCACTTCCCACATCAGGGTCCAGAAATAAAACACAAGCTTATGATATTGCCTGTGTGGTATCAAATGACTTGTCTACATATGGAAGAGTAAAAGTGAAGTTTTGCAGCTTGGTTGTACGCTGCCATTATCCCATTTCCTGTTTGGAAGGGCTTCAATGAGTTCCACAGTTTTTCTTGCAGGTTCTGCATCAATGCTCCAGATAATGTCACCAAGACTGTTAGGATCAGTACTGAAATATGTGGAAACTGAACTCAGTAAGAGTCCAGTTTCTTAGCTGAAGCTGATGAGAGAGAGTACTGTATCAGAAGCAAGACAAAAATGACATTGATCTTTCAGATCTTCTGGCACCAACTCTCACCTTGTTCTATCCTGGTCTTTTCTCTAGCATAGGCCTGACTGAAACTATATTTAGGACACCAAGTGTCTTTGAGACAGGCTTTATGCCTTTAGGGAATTCTTGTGCTACTAAATTCAACAGGTTGTTCATATTTTCTAGACACTTGGTGTTTACATGCATAGGTTTTTGGTGGCTGATGGATCAAAAATATAGTACCTTGAGTTAACAGCTAGTTACTAGATCACATAGTAGGATCTCCCGGCATGCAAGGGAAATAGGATTACCAGATCATGGAAAAAAACAAAACAAAACAAAAAACCCACTGATTTGTTATGTATCCCATAGAAACTGCATAACATTTTTCTTGGAGAAGGGCCACTCCCAAATGAATCAAGCCAAAAGCCTAGAAAAGCACCAAAAGAGCCTACTGACTAGTTCAGGCCCAAATACTAAACTTTCAGTACAGAACATTTTCTACCTAGGATGGTTTTGCAGCACTTTCCATTGACTGCATCCAGGCTCTGTGTCTGTTTTCATGGCATCAGATCATTTACATCCTTTTAAGAAAGCTGTTGGTACATTTACAGACTGCTTGGGTCAGACAAGCAAAGCCTGTGGCAGGAAGGGCTGCATCTCTTTACCTGGAAGTCCACTCACACACTTTCCCCATACTGTCATTGAGGTCTTCAGCTTCCACTTCAGTTCCTACTTGCAGTCCTTTCCCCGGGTCCCCTTTACTAAGATTATTCTGACACTAACAAGAGTTGCATCATCCTAGGCACAAGCAAAGCAAAGACAGGTAGGATGACTAATTACCCACTCCTTTGTATTTCACTTTCCACTCATCATTTTCTGTTCTCCCTTTTCTCTGCATTGGTTGGGAATCCCATTCTTCCTCCCTCACCTCTGATTTTCTAGCACTGCATTGCTCAGCTTGCTGCTTCCCTACGCTGTGTCTAGCACACAGAGAACAGATGGTACAGCCTGGTCAGCCCCAGAGAGGGAGGACAAAAGAATTGCCTTGATCCTACAGTGTTGCAGCTCTAATGTCTGGTGAACCATAGGCCCAAACCCCAGTTCTGTGTGTCATGTGTCTTAGGGTGAAGCCACTTGCTTAAGTGTGTTTGCCATGCAGCTTTGAGCACGTGACAATTTCTGGACAGCTGCTTCCTCAAAGGAATGAACACCACAAGGGAAACACTGCCACAAAGCACTTTGGGCAGTGGAGAACACCAAAGCATGTGGAGGCTCACCTGATCCCCAGAATAAGAAATGAACCCACTTTATCTCCTGTGCTTTGGAGATGTCCAGAGTTTGTACCCAGGAGCACAGTGGCATCCAAACAGCATAGACAGGCTGCAAAATTACCCTGAGTCCAGTCCAATGCTCAGCCAACAATGCAGACTCAGCATGGGATGGAGGAGCAGAGTACCTGAGGTCACAGACAACAGTCCCAAATCACTGGGCTAGAGCTCATGTTAACACCAATGTTTTCAGGGCTGGACACTGGATGAAAGTTGCAAGAATATTTTCAGGCTGGGGTGTTGGCGGCATTCATTTTATTCCTCCACTCATTCAGTGCTGCTCATGGCATCAGCTTTAGACATGGCTGGGTACCACTGACAAGGGTAGGACTGAGGAGAGGGAGGAGGATGCTGTAGATCAAAAGGCAACCCATCCCTGATCTTACTACCCCAGTAGCTCCCACCATTGCTGTGTGCTGCACTTTCCCTGCATGCAGGGGTGGCCCTTTACCCAGGCCTCACGGACACCAGCCTGCAGGCATTTTTGCCCCCATCAGTTGATCCAAACTATGGACAAGCAGAAAAAAAAAAAAAAAAAAGAAAAAAAAAAGGAAAAAATCCAAGGCCATGCAAAAAAAGTAGCTGCTGAAAGCACACATGTTCCTAAATACACTACAATGAACTAGGATCATTTAGAAACATCTTCTAGATCATTCTGAGGAATATGTGACTACACTATACAGAGAGATTAGCTCTCATTTGCATTATCATGAGTTATATGTGTGGAACTTAATATAACTCATAAATTAGATTGCATCTTCAGCCTTTTTTCATTAGGTGTTGAGGATGCACCTTGATGTAAATTGGGTGCTCAGCTTGCACTCCAAAGCTTGCAGGAAAGGCATTGGGAAACAACTGCTAAAGGAAGATACATGAAACTTTGTATATGGATAAAATAAGTTCAGAGTAAAGCTAGATAAATAAGAGAAAGTGTCTTGCTTGCATAGTGGGAGGAGGCCTTTGAAGTGGGGTTGCAAAAGGTCTGACCCCCATACTATTCAATTCATATCAGGCTTGTCTACCTCAGCGTTGGACGGGTAGAAGTGTTTCCCCTCAGGGGTCAGACAGTGGGGTCTGGCTGCTGTCTTCAGCACGAGGCCCCACTGGGTGCTCATACCACTGAGCTCTTCTTCCACCATCAGACAAAAGGCACCCACTGGGTCTAACCTTTCTGGCCTGAATATAGGTACCTTTTGCATGCGAGGAAGTGAAGCAGTCCGTGTATAATCTTATTGCAAAAATGACATTTTCCTTTGTAAAAGGTTTTGTTAGATTTAGTTGAAATGGATTCCATTTCTTCAAATAGACTAACTCTAGAAGAAAAAACACTTTTAGCCCAGAAGGAGATGATCACAAGCATCTAAATTATGAAAGAGCACTTATTCTCTAGAAGAGTTTCATGTGCACATATATTTTGTTCTCAAGGACAAGTAAATCTCTTAACGTTTATTGCAAGGCTAAAAACCACAACAGACACTCCTCCACCCTCACTACACCCCCCCTCCAAAAAAAAAACAAAACAGCAACAGAAGAAAAAAAAAAACAACACACAAAAACATGCAGAAACCTGGAGGGAAAAAAGGAAAAGCTGAGAAGCTAAAGCACTTGAATGTGCTCTGTCAATGTTCTCAAGCAGAGACTGCTAATTAAAAACAAAATGGATATGGTACATTCATATTTTATCACATCAGAAGGTTAAATGCATATTTCAGCATATACAACTGTTCACAGAAGCGGGTTTGAAGCCTCACAGACCACAGTTCAGGATTTATTAAAGCCACACTCCTACAAGATAACAAGTGCAATGCAAGTAATCCAGTATTAATATTCAACAGTGAATGAAAGCTTTAAAGTAGACTTTCTACACATGCAGCATCTTTTCCCAAAGCTTGTATACCACACCTTTACAAAAACCATTAGCAGAAGAAACTGCAGTTCCAGGCTTAGAAATACACAAGTAATGCAAAGCCCTCTTTTAAACACATTAATAGCTGCATCACATTGGTTCCTCAAATAGCCTCATAGCCCTGTCCATGCTCATTTCAAGCTCTTCCACACAGACTATGACTTTTTAATAGACACTAACAACAGTAGGGATTGTAACTCCACACAAGAACTGGTATTTTCAGTACACTCTGTTTCTAGCTCCACACAATTACAAAAGTTGCTCCTAAAGTGATTCTCTTATTTAAAATTAAAAAAAAAAAAAAAAAAAAAAAAAAAAAGTTCATTTTTGCCTCTGTTTAAAGCTTTATACAATATGAGATATTAAATCCAATAAGTTTGAAATGAAGCATCAGAACATTCCTTGACCTTGTCAGCACCATTTGTTTTTTTCTTTTTTTGTGCAATAAAAACATATTTAAGCATATTCCCATGGAACTTGTTGATTTCCGTGAATTGACATTCCCCAGTAAAAAAAATAAAATAAAATAAACCTCAAACACAAAAAACCACAACAATACTAGCTGGAAATGTTTCAAGCGGCTCTCTGCCCAAGAAATGCGGAGCAGAAAAATTGCCCAGGCTACTCCAGATACAATCTCTAAAGGCTTCTCCTTTGCTTTTATAACTCTGTCCAGAAGATAGAGCCTTCCCTGTATCCCCTTCTGCAGGACTGAATAACAGAAAATACTTCTTCTTGCTTCTTTGCTTGCTTTACACTGTCAGGACTGTATGTATTCATCACCTTAATGGAGCTGATGCAAATAAGGGGAGGACATGAAAATGCCTCTTGCATATCCAGGCACCAAATCATTATTTGCTTTGAAACACTGTGCAATAGTTTTTGTTGCTACAGGAACCACACATAGCAAGCTTTATATTTTTACATGCATATATACATACATTATAAATATGTCGTATTAAAGCATTTAAAAAGGAAAAGTCAGTTATATCAGATGGCTACAGCAAGCACAGCATTTGAGAGTATGATAGATGAATACCCAGACAACAAGGATTTTGAATTCCTACTAAAAGATTATTGTGTTTACTAGCGATGTCTTTCTATTGTAAAAAACAATCTCATTGGTTTGGCATTTTCCATAATATTACATCCCCAGAAAATTACTGATTTCTGTGTGGGGACCTTACCTTTGTAGCATCAATCCCTCACAACTTTCTGACCTTGCAATCCCAAGATGGTAGCTGTGGTGTACATTAATTTCCAGACAAAAGAGAAATCCATTCCTTTGGGTGCAAATCAGGCTCCAAAGACTACAAGACAGGTCTGCAGCATTATCAGAGCTCCACAATTCTTACCCTGCCTCAGGCAGGTAAGTGCTTCCTCTTCAGGTGCACAACCAGGCACTTGTCCTTACAAACAAAAAACTTTGTCACTTATCCATGAATCAAAGAGGCAGTGGGATTTATTCAGATGTCCCATGAGAAGGTGGAGATATAGAAGTGTGAGGCATAAGCCAGAACTCCTCAGCAACCTTGTAGCACATGAGATTCTTTCATCATGTTTTTACTTCATTTCCAGACCATGAATTATTTTGAGTTTCTGACCAGAACCATATTAATGGTGGCATATTAATTTCTGAACCATTTTCTGCTCACCAGAAAAGAACTAAACCCACACCCTCTAAAGTTAGTCTGATCTAAGCAGCCCAGGACTTGCAATTTAAAAGAAGTACTGCAATCAGCACATCTGTGCCACCTGATCCCCCTGTTTCTCCTCAGTCACAGACTGTGTTTCCCATCAGGGCTTTGTCCTGGGTTGCTCCCAACCTCCCTGGTGGGAAAGGTGATGGAGAAACAGCTGCCCAGGGTCCAGCAAGCGCAAGCGCAAGCACTAGGGCAACTACAGTGGCAGATCTTTCATCTTGGTGGTCTCATTGCTCCTGGCAATTTTGAGCTATTTGCTTGGCTGGTTAATACGGAGTGAAGCTGATCGGAGGTAAGATACCGTGATATAAGCATGCATCACACTTTGTTATCTAAGCCCTTTGAAACATAGGAAATAAATACCAGCGTATTAGAGTATGGAATAATTTTGGAGGGGCTGTTAGCTGTACAGATAGCTTTGACATGTGCAACAGTGGACTGTGCAGTTCCAGCTACTGAAACTGAGAATAATATTCATGACTGGTCAACCAGAGCTTGAAGTACATCCCTACATCCTGCGAGAAAGAGCATAACAAGTAGTTAGTGTGATGCTGGAACACAGTTTTAAAACTGGAATTTAATTTCTCACTCTTGATGAAGAGAATGATTTATTTAACCATGTATTTTCAAAATTAAAAGCAATAATCTGGGAGTAAAAGCTGAATGCTGATGATTTATAGCTACATTTGATACTGGCCATGCTAATGATGTGATATTTTTGTCTGTGTAACCTATGAGTTATCCAGCAAAAACATAATCTTTCAACTGCTAAAATAATTATATTCATATGCTGATAAAGGGAGAGTTTATCAAACAGATAAACTAGATAAAGTTGGTTTCACTAGAACAGAGGACACAGGCAATATGAGTGCTTGTTCTTAATGAGCACAATTTCCAATGGCCTCCAGATTTGAGAAGCAGATTATGTATCAAAGACTTTTATATTGTTTTGCTTCAGTTTTTCATAGATCTTCATGATTTTATCTGTCCTGTTCTTCTTTTTTTTCCAGACAGACTTAACTGGCTTGCAGTATGTATGTTTAGATCCTACTCCAGCATGTGGGGAAACAGATCTGCTTAAGAGAGTCTATGCAAAGATAACATATACCATATGGGCCGGGGGGGAGAGAGGAAAAGGGGAAGACAGAAGGGGAGAGAGGAAGTTTAAATGGGTGGAGCATTACCAAGATGGAGGCAAAGTAGTCCTCCTATCATTACTTGTTTTATTAGATTTGTTCTTTAGGCATACAGCCTTGTACTAAGGGCCATCAAATGGCCTCTACAGTGCTTATATCCTGTATCATTACACTAGGAATTGTGATGAAGAACTAAGGCCTTAAAATGCTCCATTGCACATGAGCACATCTCGCCTTTTGCAGGTCTAGGAAGCAGATGGTTTATAACAATTCGTCAAAAAATCGAGAAAAAAAAAATAAAGAAAATGGGGAGCTGGTTTATATCAAATGTTATCATGAAAATACTCTCTTGTGTAAGAGATTTTACTGCTAAAAAGTATCTTAAACTGTTTCATATAACTTGATCAGAATAGAACAACAACAACAAAAAAAAACCCCTTCCTATTCTATTATTGAAAGTATTGGAACATCCTAAGATAGTTTGAAAGTCTTGCAAGAATATACTTTTTAATGAGATTTGTGGGGCTCCTTGCTTCTGCTTAAACTAGAGCATAAAAATACAGAAATTCTCAAGAAAAGAAAAAACACATCAAAGTTGAGCAGAGTTTACCGAGCCTGAGAGAAGCTTGGCTTGAGATGGGAATTTAGCTTTGTTTCAACTGTATCATCATGTAGACTTCCATATTTTAAGAGCAACATATCTCTCTGCTAAATCTCCATCGCTCAGCATACCAACAAGGTGTATAATGGGTACATTTCACAGCATATTTTGTTGCTGTATTTTATTGGACAGTATTTTGTAAATGTTAGCACATTTGACATAGCTTTACATGATTTCTTTGTTGCCGAGGAAGAAATGAACAATGTTTAGCAAAGCAGATGGTGCAGCCAGGTGTATATTTATTTAAGAATAAATCACAATGTACCATAATACATTTCCTGCTACCGGTGTTCAGAGGTGAGTTAGGAAAAGAGCCTAGAAACTTGTCGTCTTTACCCACTCAGAATAACTTAGCTAGAGATGTTTTTTACATAAATGTCATATCTTAATATGAAGAGGTCATTGCTTCCACACGATTTGTTGAATATCTGTTTAAACAAACACTGTTATCCTTTAAAGCTTGTTTCAACAGTTCAGGGGACTGAAACCACAAAGAAAGTTTTTAAGTGTAAATCTGATTTAAAGCTCTGGAAATGTCAAAGCAAAACATATTTTGTTTGAGAAGACTTCAAATATCTCTTGATAGTTATCTTCTGAAGATGGAAAGTAGATAACAATGCCTGACACTAGTATAGAAGCTTTGATTCATATAAATTGAAACAGAACATATAAAACCCATTTCACCAGTTTGAAACCTGTAATGGAGGTACAAGACCAGCTGAAGCTGCAGAAAGGATGGAAAATAATAGCAAAGCTAAATTTGATCAGAACAACATCGTAACATCTCTATTCCTGTGAAAAACAAGTAACTTTTATCATTTCCCAGCTTAAAAAGAAGTGTTTTTGAAAAGTTAATGGATTTGTCTCAGAAAATTTGTACTAAAGAAATGAGAGGACTCTGGACTTGAAAAATTCTTTGTGAAGGAATGAAGCCTGTTACGTGCTCAAATTCTTTTAATAGCAGCAGAAGAGTGTTAAGGAAAGATATTTGGGAGTAACTAACAAGTCACAGAGAATCTGTGCATTGAATAGTCCTGAGCAAAGACTGTGTTTCTTTGGAGGGAGAAAGAGAGTAGAAGTCACTGATCCCAGCCCACTTAGTTGCATGTGGGGAGTAGGAAGGAACAAGAGAAATTTGTAGTTTTAGATAATGATTTAACTTTCACAGGTTGTTGAATGAATCTTTTCTAAGCAGAGGTGTGCTTGGAATGGTAATTCCTATAGAACTATTTGGAATTTGGATTTGCTATTGCTCAATAAAAAAGTGAAAGTGAATGGTACGTGTTTAAAAAAGCACAGAACTTGTCTAGTAGAATCACAGTGTAGAAGATGTTTCTGGATGTGCAAGGACATTGGGATATATTGATGTGACAGTATCTTAAATGTGCTTTGTGTTTACTCTTCTAATCTCAAATTATTTTGCTTGTGGTCCCTTATTTCACACACTATAATGCCATCTCTAAGAATTTGGGAGGTATGACTTTAAGTGCTCAAGAAACACAAGTCTAATTGGGATGGAAAAAACAATAAGAGGAGGTGCTTCTGGAAAACTCTGTGTAAGCTGTCAGCAGAAAAGATGCAGAATGAGAAAATGTCATGTGAATTCAAATGTCCCATTTTACTGTTGTCTTTGTGGTCCTGTTTTCCTAAGGAAACCACTACTTTCAAGAATTCTATATTGTTCTATCTCTCCATCTCTTCTTTTTAATCACGAGTTGACCAAACTCCAGCCAAATTTGACAAACAGATAGTCATCTGAAGCATATTATGTTCCAATAATACACATAAAGCCTCAGCTGAAGAAAAGTTTGCACTGTAAACTCACCTCTTTAGACATCTCAGCTTGGTCCCACATCTGGAAATAAATAAATAAATAAATAAATAAAAGGACTGCACTGGTGTTCCTGCTTCTGGTTAGTCATTCCTGTAGTTGTAGCTTTTCTGTTCTCAGCACATGAGGCTGGATTGTGTTAGGTGCTACAGAGACACAGAATAAGGACACAAGAACAAAGATCTTCATGATGAGGACACCCAGAGCAAAAGACTGCCTGGAAATAGTTCCACAGTAAAATACGTACATCTAGACATATAAACATGCAAAATACAAAGCACTGGTTTGGAAAAAGATAGCTCCAACACATTCCCAAACTGGGCACCCATGATCCTTTTATACTTGAATCCCATGACATTCATTTGGTCTATGTGTGGTTAATCTTTTGTCAGTCCACATTATTTTGTTCCTTGTCCCTTCTTCTCAGCTCAGTCTGTGAACTGTAGGAAAAAGGACATATTGAAGGTCTTTTTTGCCCGTGGCCTCATGGACTAGTTCTGTCCCATCTCTGACTGCCACCTCCTCCAGATCCCCCACCATTCCTGCATAGGCCTTCCTCGTGTTCCAGCCTTGCTCTGCACTTGCTCTCCATTTTCATTCAGGATACACGAGGATCATGTATACCCTAGTGTTTTGAGGTCTTGTTACTGTTGATTCACATGGTGCAGCTAAACTGTTGGCCTCGTACAACATAGTTGCAGATGGACGGGCAGAGAGTTTCACTTTTCAATGGCATGCATGTGAACAACTTAAAACCAGACAAGTTTTCCTAATCAGTGGGCATTAAAGTCCATGTCTAAGTGAACTAGAAACCCATAAATGGGAAAACAAAAGGAAACATTTATAAAAATGTTTCCAAACTAAAGAGACTTATCATTCACAATAATTAATAGGGCAAGATGTTTGTCATTCCCTCATTGATTCATTTTGGGAATACAAGAAGTGACAAAGAACTACACTTACAGTCTTGCTGTTAGGGAGGAATATAAGTCTGGGTCTTTGCCACTTCTTATAGTCCTGAAAGTAAATCAATGTAAGAATTAGAAAACTTCATTTGAAAATATCTTCAAGTGCTGAATTTAGCTGCAGCTCAAAAAACTGAATTCATGTGCCAAAATGGATGTCTTTGTTACAGATGACTGTAGTTAATTATTCATAGCCCATGTACTGCAATACAGACAGACCTAGGGATGCAAAAGTGAGTTTATGCTTTGTAGGTCAAGTTTACTGGCACTGGGTAAGCAGGTCCACAGCAGCTAATTTGACAGAAAGAAGTTCTGCCAGGCCAGATCTAGCAAAATTAGATCATTGTTTAGAGTGCAGATGGCAGAAGGTTTCGGAAGAAAAGGATGTGGTTGATTTGCTTTTCACAGCAGCTCTAGTGTAGTGTACAGCTATACGCCATGTACTTACTACAACTTTTATTTTACTACAGCTGTTCATCTATCTGGAGATGAATGCTTCCAGGCCATGGTAACAGATGATATACAGTGCAGACAGTGTGTTTCACTCATTCCCAAAACTCTATAAATGGTAACAGCCTAGGATGCTGAAGTTCTCTGTGCCCTGCAAGATGAATGCCATTGAGCAATATCAAGCTCCTGAGAAAACACTATAGTGCCTTCTGCAGGGTAAATGAAATATTTAGTCTCTAAATCCCTGTGGGGCACAGCTGGAACCCAGCAGGGGTGTGGAGCTCTATTCTCAGCATGATTCTGTTTTGGCTTCTAGCATTGGTGCTGCTCACATCCCCAAGGGGCAAGTGATCAGTCAGAAGCTACTTTGTGTGGCTTGCACTAGCCAGAATAGCCACTATTTTTTCATGTGCCCACTCTGTTAAGGATGTTGAAGCTGGATGTGGATGGGGCAAGAGAATGTTTGCTCGTAGTTTGCACAGCTAGGGAAGTTAATATTTTGCCAAGATAATATTTCCCTTTTGGCATGTTTGCCACTCGGAGCATTGCAAGCTGTGTTGTGCCTGCCCAGTATAATGTGGGCGAAGCGAGTCATTTCGCTTACTCCTGAAACACAGCCTTCTTGGGGCGAAAGTGTGGATTCTGTTTAAAAGCACAAAGCAGTGTTACATGACGTTTCTGGACAGAAAATGAAGGGCTCCTACAGCCATTTCAGCTTCCGGAGTGGAGGTTGGCAGAATGGAGGTGCCTGAGCATGCCAGAAATAACACGGCTCCTCTCTCCTGCGCGGGTGGCCATCTGTCCTTTTCTCCCCACGCTGCCTTGGAACCGCACTGTGATCTTTGGCAACCTCCTGCTTTCAGCCTCCTCTGTTGCAAAATGGGGGCTTGTAATATTTCCTCCACCTCCGAGGACTGTTACAAAGCTCTAAGATGGAAGATGGTCTAAAAATATCATGGCTGTTAAACCTTGGAGTGTATTTTGGATCAGAAAAGCCAATGAGAAGCTTCTGGGTTATATCCAAGATCTAACGAGGCACTCATTTCCAGTTAGACTTGGTCATCTGGGTGGCAATGAGTCAGTGAGAGGAGACCTATTTCACATGTGCTCTAGAAAGACACTGCTTCATCATTTGTAACACTAGTATGGGTTGGATAACACTCCAAACAGGACTCCTTTGTATTTTGGTGCCTCTGGCAATGGTGTTGTGTGCATAAATATTGCAATTCTGCATGGGAAGGTGATTCTGCTTAATAGAGAATTTAAATGGTTCAAAATCTGTTGTTATTCTGACAAGAGCTGTATTTTAAAATTCTCTATAAAAAGAAAGAGCCATGGGACTAGGACTCTGGGGCAGACACCTTGGCTCTCTTCCCCAGAGGCAGTGTGTGCCAAGAGCCTTAAGAAACTCAGACCTTTTGCTGACTGATCCCAAAGTTTCCTGGGTTGTGAAGGAAAACTCAAAAGCAAACCAGCTCTTCAGAATGTTTCCATTTAATAAATATCAAATGCTATTGGAAAAACAACAACAAAAAGAAACCTGCTGGATTCTTTTTTTCAGCCTTGCTAGTAAACATTAAAGTGCAATGACTGCAGCTAAGGAAACAGGAAAGCATACCCAGCTGTCTAACTGTGCAACCTGGAAGTGGCAAAATGAAGACTAGATTAAAGGTATGATGGACCACATAAAACAAGAGAGTTCTGCATCACTAAATAACATCAAGTAATGAAAGACGGTGCCTCTTTGTGAGGTACTCTTGATTTTGCCTTTTCTACCTTATTTTGACACTCAGGTAATAAATGTTAATTTTGTGATGAAGCAATCCAGTAGAGCATACTGGAACATACTTTTGACCAAAATAAATAAATAATGACTTCAGGAAAAATACACATGTGCCTTCTGTTTGATTGGCACAAACATCACTGGTATTCCAGTGCCTCCCTCTGTACAAAATTAGCCCTTAGGATAATTATGGCTGTTGTCTTTGTAAAGGGCTTTGACTTTTGCGCAGGTAGCACTCTATACATGAAGTACAAAATAGTATTATTTCAACACAGTTGCTGGGATACCATTATATTGCGCATTATGGGAGTACTCATGTAAGTGATATTGCTAGGAGGGGGTGTGAGGAAAACCAGAAATATCTTCCCCACCCACCTTTCTTATTCAGTGCAATGGTAATTACTGTTCCCACTTTCTAAACTTTGTAAACATCCCAGCTGGCTGTGAAGAAGGCAGCTCTCCTGCTGTGGCTGCAGAGGTCCCTCACTGCAGGATCATGAACTCAAGCTGCGGTTTGCCTGCCATTCATGAGTCCATCCGTACAGTTGCTCACATCCTTAGTACTCAGCACACCCTAAATCACTTGCTGAATTAGGCCCCAATAACGATGTTAAGCTGTGATTTACTTCCCTCTGTGGCTAAAACACCTGTGTGTGGCATCCCATCCCATTCCCTGGGCATTTTGCAAACAACTCACCATCTAGGTCCACAGTGATTAAAAGCATTGTTTGCTATAGCTGTGTAATCTATACTTTGCTGCTTTCCTTTTTTTTTTTTTTTTCTTTGGGATTTATGTTTGAAGAGCGATGACTCACTGTACTCAGGCTCCTGCTGCTTGAAATTAAAATAGGAAAGCTCTTCCCTTCCCCCATTTCCTAATATGTTGCTTTCTGAAGCCATACAACACCTTATAAATGTTTCATCAGAAGGGAACTGCCAGAGCATTCCCATCTGTCACATTAACATGGCCAGATTGGAAGTATTTTTAAAAATGTAAGATATCGTATGGAGGGAATGAATAAGGAACTGCTTATATGACCAGGAGAAGCAGAGTTAATGTGAGGCTGTGAAGCGTTGCCACTTTGGGTTTGAGATTCTGGACCCACGTTGAAACAGCAGTCTTTACAGATGACGGGCAACCAACATTCCTTGCCTGTACCTAGAGGTCCATGGCACAACTGCAAGTTTGGCCTTTTCCATCCTGCTGTGTTCTCTTATAAATTTATCAACCTTTACTAGAAGCAAAAAATTCCAATGCCTTAGAGCTTAAATAGGAATCCTGGGAAATTATCTCTGCCTATGCTTTCAAGGAGGACAAGAATTATAAGATATCTTAAGAACAACCTTTGTCTCCTGTGTCTTAGCAAGTATTCATAACACTCAACCAATTATAAAGTCTTTCATTTGAGCCCCAGTGACATATGAGTTTTGCCATTGCTTTGGAATGGGCTATTCTGTAATTTCAGCCCTGGGCATGGCTACTCCATGCAAACCAGAAAGTTCAGATTTCACCAAGTGAGCTCTGAATGATTGCTCAGGAAACTGAAGCAAAACAGCCATCTGGGATATACATGTATGCATGCTCAGAGTAACTAAACTTGCCTGTTAACAGGGCTAGTTGTTCTGGGGAGTTTATGGCTATGCCCGTACTGCTATATAAAATAGACCTAAAGGCCAGTTCTTAGCCCTGAGACTTGACAGGAGTAAAGAGGTCAAGGCCAACTCCATTTGCAGCTGATTTGTCTTGGAGGGATCTAGTCAGTGAGGTCCAAAACACAGTGAGGACAACCTAATGAGTGAACTGTGTGGATGACCAAGGGCTACTGCCAGATCTTGCTTTCTAGTCCTATGTCATTTAGCATTATAAATGTGTGCTGCATGGCTTTTCACCCAAGGCAGGGTCTGCCTACTTGTGCTGCGTGGACTTACCAGCTTGTTCAGTCCCATGGGTTGCTTCTGTGCTGGGGCTGTCCTGAGTAGGATTCCTTGGCAGCTGGCTTGTGGAGCTTCAGCGGGTGATGAATCTGCGTCATGGTGCATAGTATTTAAGCTGTGAACCAGAGCCAATAAAAGTTTGCAATTAGTGCAGGAAAAAAAAATATCTTAGGATTGCTTTGATACTGAGATAGAGCCACAGATAGTCAGTAGGTCTTTGTTTTCCTCAGCCCCCTTCAGAAGGAAGAGGGCGGAAAAGGTGTTATATTGCAGCTTTCCAGGAACTTGCTTGATTCTGCCTCATTTCCTATGTCGCACGCAGCAGCTCTGTCATCATGCAAAAAGCTACACCACTTGCATTTTAACCAGTGCCCACCTCACACACTGCTGACATGCAGTTCTCACTGGAGCTGAACACATACACTCTTGGGAGTGAAAGATACTGCATGCCAATTTGTGAGAACATACATGGACAGAAACGGATGGCTCAAAAGCTTGAATCCTGATTTCATTTTCACCTCTTATACAAATGTGCTGTTTTACTGGGGTCCCACTCTATCTGTCAGTTTGTCTTCTGCAAAGTAGTGATAATTTTACAATAGCAATCCAGATTTTCAAAAGATATCAGCCTCCCACTCTGACAGCCAGACTTTACAAGGAAATCACCTCCCATTTAGGCACCAAAATGTAATATTCATGTGTAGAAAAAAAGTTTAGCACACTGGATCCCCAGCTTCTAACACAATCTGGGCAGCAGGCACTGCTGTGAGGGTTGTTGGGAAATTTGGAAAACTTGCTCCTTATTTCAGAACCAAAATGAGAACCCAGCTCCTCTGAAAATCTGGCTCTGATTCAGGTGTTGAACGCTCAAAAATTTGAGTCTGAGCTCTTTGGAAAATCTGGCATCTAATGAAGGAGTGCTGCGAGGATCAATTAATTAATGTGTGAGATCCTGGCGTAACAGTGATGACAGTACTAGTAAACTTTGTAAAGAAGTCAGGAACAGCTTCATGTGTTGATATTTCAGGGAAAATACCTAGTAGACAAGAAATAACAGCCTACTGCTGTTCTACTACAGCACAAGAACCACATTTGGTTCTCCCGTAGCTGAATTTTACCACTGGCAGAATGTTGCCAATGACAGATGTGATACTATTGGCACACAACTTTGGAAGTTTTAAAATATTAAAGTACAGCTTTTAATGAAGTGGAGAAAAACATAGTAAATCTTTAATACTGACTTCTTAACCAAGAATTGCTAAGAATATTTGAGAGCTGTTGCTATTAGTTTCACCAGAATATTTGTTGTCAGGTGGACTTAGATTTTCCAGATGACACTAATATCCCTACAGGAAAGAAGAGGGAGATTTTGAGATGAAGCAACGTCTTAGAAACTTCTGAGAGACTAGTTTTATAAAAGAATCATTATGCAAATAATCTTGTGTTTTTCTTTTGAATAGTTACTCTGCATAAAAGGGAGAGAGGCGCATCTAGGAGGTGCCTGTTGCTCCTTCTGCATGTTCATTACTGTAGTGCTGCTTGGTGCCTGTGGCTGTCCAAGGTCTTCACTATCATTTCAGAGACAAACATATAGACCTGTATTTTTTATTTTTTTTTTTTTGGGTGGGGGACACAGACACGTTTTTCTGGTGAGAGGTAGGAAGAGTCTTATTTCTCATGTAGTTCTTTCATTTCCTGATAGTTTCTCAAACACAGCTGAAAAATGAGGCTAGACAGGGCATATCCTCCATGTGGTGTAGTCACATCTTCAGCAGAAGCTGAGTGCTGTAGCTGCAGGCTAGCAATATTTACCTCATAGCTTCAGATTCAAAGGATCGTTCATCTCTCCATTTTGTAGTGACCACAATCTAACAAATAAGTAATTCTAACAATTTCAGCAGAGCTGCTCTATTTCATATCAGCAGAGGGACTGGTCAAGTACATAATATGTATAGTACACAACATAGTACTCAGAAGGCAGTGGAAGCCAGCAGGCTTGGCATTTATGCCTTTTCTTATCTAACTTGCTTCTCTTCTCAAACATTTCTTTTATAAGCCTACTTTTCTCTTTTGGCCTTGTGATTCTTTCTCTCATGCCTGCTTCTGCTGATTTAAAAAAAAAAAAAAAAAAAAAGTACTAGGAAATGATTTCTGGAATGTGTCAGCAACAAGTAGATTCTCGAGGGATTGCCTTTGACATAGAGGAACAATAAGTTTGAGAGAGGAAATTGGTTTCCCCACGGCTGATGGTTTTCCCTGGATTGGCTTACCCCACTCCCACAGTGTTGAAGCTATTGAATGCTCAATTAGTATTCCCCAAAGTGTCAAAATGAATTGAACCAACTCCAGAAATTCTTCACTGCAGTTCATGTATCATTTCTCAGGCTTTGAGAAAAGGACCTACTGTTTCACTGTGTGTAGCAAACAAATTCTCCCCTTCTCAACCCTGTGTCACTTTGTTTTTTTACTTGGTTCAAGGGCACCTGCAAAAATAAACAGCAATGGCAAGTTATTACCTCCAGAATGTGTGGAGCGCCTCAGCTAACCAGTTTATAAATAGCTAGACAGATGGATATAATGACTATAGTATCTACAAGTACTTTGGGTTAGTTTTGTTTTGCTTTGGGCAGTTGCTATATTACACTGACTTATTCTGACAAAAGTAATGGATTCTCAAAGCGCAGATTGCTGGCTATGTTTTGCACTAGAGATCAAAATGATATTGCCACGTCCAAGGACTCAAAAATTAAGAACTAGATTTCACCCCAAATAATGTAATTTCTTCAGAAGCTGGCAGAACTGGGGTTTTAAATTAAAAAAAAAAAATGTTTTATTGTGTTTTATTTATATTTTTGAGTCATTGTAATGTGTTTGACTACATTTTTATCTCACCTTTATAACCAAGAATCATACGTTTCTTCCTTAGTAGTAAACACAAAGACCAAAGTATGGTTCTAAGAGGCAAAACATTGAATTTTACTAGAAATGACAAAATAGCAGAAGTTAGAAATTAACTTTTCAGGCACAAGATGTTTCCAAGGATGGCCCTTTCTGGTTCATCCTAGTGCAAATTCCAAGAAAGTTTTATTTTGTCATCTCAGCCTGTATCACTAGGTACTCAAGTGTAACAGTCTCCCCAAGTCTTACTTGCATTAACTTCATTAATCTTGCTTACTGTAATTCTTCTTGACCAAATCTCTGCTAGTGGTAATGGCCAGGCTTATGTTTATGGTCCAAAGAAGCAGTCAGGAAAAAAAATATGATACGACTAAGCTGGGTGCTGGACAAGACTGAGTGCATCACTCACCAAGGTGCTCACAAGAACAAAAAGGCAGAAGTTATTTGAACTTTCAATCTCAAATCACAGTTAGTATTTATTCTGAAACAACAAAGAAAATTTTAACAGCTTGCTGTTTTATTCTGAAACAAGTGAACGTCAGTACTTCTGTGCTTTGCTGTGAGATCAAGGACTGTTTATAATAGTTGAGACAGTTAGACTTGAGTCACGTCACAATGCAGCAGCTATTCCCAGTTCAGCTAGGAATTAGTTACAAGAGAACTGAACATCCAGGGAAGACTTAATGAGGACCTGCCCAGAAAATGATTTAGGAAAAGAACTAAGAGGAGAGAGGCAGTAGCAGAAAGACAGTTGATAGATTTGCAGTTCTTTCACAGGAAAAGATACGTGAAGTATAAGCTGGGCTGTATCAGGAATTCATGAAAGTGGAGGTTGTGATAATTTATAGTGACATTCTTGATCTTTTTCGAGTAATTCATATGAACAAGTGTCGTACAGGAGATGCAAAGATTTTCTGCTGTCCTCTGATGTCTTGCAGGCACTTTGCAGTTTACTAATTTATAATTTTGATGTTGGGATGGAGAATATGCTCATGATACCCAGCTGGGATGGACAGTAAGTGTGCTAGAGAACAGAATAAGACTTCAAAATGATCCTGGTGAGTTGGAGATATTATCAAAATTTAGGGAAATAAACATCTCTTTTTAGAAAGATGTTGTGGTACAGAAAAGTGGTGTGTTACATAGACTGAAGAAATTAATGGCATGAACACAGCCAGCGGGTTGTCTGGTGAGATATCTCTTCATCCAGCAAGGATTTGAGGGTTATAATGAATCAGAAACTATGAACATGAGTCAATCAGCCTCAAGCAAATAAAGAAAATATTAAACAGTATGTTTAAACTAGAATATTGTCTGTAAGAATGGTGAAATAATCCCTCTGCTCTACTTAGAGCTGCTTTAGCCCAAGAGAGCAGCAAGTAGAATTCTCCAATATTTATAATGTAACTGTGGGTACAACAAAAACAATGGCTTTAAATTTGCAGTAAGGAGGGTTCAGTTGTGCTTTAAGGACAAACATCTAACCACAAAGATGATGGACCCCATGGAACAGATTGCTTTGGAAAGGTTGAGGGGATCACAGAAAGCTTTTACCCAGAAGACAAACATCTGTAAAAAAAAAAAAAAAAGTTCATCTTTCAAGGAGATAGATTTGGTGACTTCAGGGTCCTTATTTTCAGTGATTCATTGATAAAACTTGTATAAAACAGGAAGAGTGCATTCTCCTTTTCTTTAACACTCTGGGCAAAAATGAGCAGAGACAGTACCTGCCTTTTGGTACTTACTGATTCTGACAGAATGACAATAGCAGCTGCTCAGTGAGTAGAGCAGTTTGCAGCAGAAGCAATACAAGGGTGAGTGGAGCAGTGAGAGAGGCTGCTGACCTAGGCTGTGTGATACATTGCAGCTTTTGAGCCACTTGCTGTCACAGGATGCTCAGAAAAGGGATATGGTACCATCACTGACCACCACTGAATCATTTCCAATGTAGGCAACAGTGTAGCTTTGGCCATGTAAGGCCACACAAACAAGCATTCAGAATTCAACTGCTTCAGGCTATACAGCATGTGAGGATGCAGAACACTGGCCCAGAAAATTTATGGAAGCCTCACCTTCTCTTTATTTATCCCTGAATGGCATAAAGGGTCACTACTGGAAAGTACCTTGTCCATGTTTGGGCTTCTAGCAAGATTCTTGTTTGACATCAGTGAGAGAAATGTTGTGCTTTACCTGCTCCAGTTCTCCCTGGAGCCTGTTGTAGACACTGAAATGGCTACCTAGAGTGTCAGCCTGCAGACCTGATTCTAACTTGGCTGCTTATAAAAAGTTATGCGTGGAAGAAAACACTTTAAAAATACACCTGAGCAAGTCAAGAGAAAGAGATAATACGAGTAAAAAATAGATCAGTTTTAAACACTGTGAAAGTACAATCCCTGAAACTCTGTTTTCACTTTAAGTTTTCAGCTTTCTGTCTAAGAGTACAAGAAAGTTCTAGGAGAGTGAGTGCTTTGACATGCACATAAAGACTTGTTCATTGGCAGAAAAAAAATATTACTGCATTTGCTACTATATCAACAGCTTTACTACACTGACTTCAACACATACGCAATGTTTCCTGAAGAAACGTCTTTCTTCTGAAATTTCCTCAGCTTGCATTTACATTTTGAAACTATGTAGTCAATAAATATAACAGTAAATAGGCTGATAAATGAGGACCGAATCAAAGAAGAGGAATAGGCAAATAAAGTGGTGACAAATAATGGAAGATTGGGATTAAGGGTGCATAGAAACTTCATATAGTTGAAGTAACATCCATAGCATTTTGTCATCATCAAGCTAATAATCCTAGGACAGACAAATTGGTTGGACACCTCTACAGCTTTTTCTGCTTTTATTACCATCCTATGGTCCTACTTCCCTGGGATAAGCTCTGTTTGTTCAGCTAGCAGAGACACAGGTCTAGCAAGCAAAAGGGCAAAAGAAGTATGAGGCATTTGCATGAGGGAGAGACAGAGGATCTTATGTGAGCAGTCTCTCTAAAGTCACCTTAATCTAAACAAACAGGCAGCTCTCTGGAGAGCCAAGTGTCAAGTCTGGGAATCGTTGTTCAGTGAGGGGCAGCATGGTTGGATGGGGAGGTGAAACTCACTTGTGAAGACAGGTCTGAGCCAGTTTTTCACTCACCTAAAGCTGGTACCAGGATCAACTCCCACCCAGACTATGGGTGCTCAAGCTTGTCACCATGTACAACACTCACATTTCAATCACATATCCCCTCCATCACAGCTCCCCCAGGCCAGCCTCCATTCAGTTTAGCTAAGCAACTACTCCAGGAAAAAAAAGCCTGTCATGCAAACTAGTGCATCTGAAATAATTGAGTGCACAACAGATTATTTGTAATCTCACTGCAATTAAATAAATTTTCCATAAATAAGTCCCTAATAAGTCTGCATTATTTTATTAAGGCATGGCAATCTAACTAAATATAAATTAAGTGTAAATTTGAGGACTTAATTGAAAAGATTAACCAAAATGTTTAGTTGAATCATCATCAGTTACCATCTCTGTTTTCTGCTAACAGCTGCACTGTCATCCGTGCAGAGTTTAAACAATAGGCCAGTAAGGGTACTGGAATGCATGCTTACCTTCCAGCCTCTCAGTAGATCCACCACTTCCAGCTTAGTGTTGTGTCTGGGCTGAAAGATGTTGCTGACTCGGAGCCGCAGTCCTGAGTAAGCACCCAGCATGCTCAGAATTGCCATCAACAACATGAGCTTCCATGTGTGCGTCAGAAAAGAAAACATCACTAGATTTTTCTCTCCAAGACGCATTTAGCACTGGTGACAGCTGCTGAGCCTGTGATGCGCAACCCAGAGTGTCTGTCCAGCAAGAGAGCTTTTGCAGCCAGCTGCCACGTGCAGCCACTGCTAACACGTGTCAGTGAAGTGTGGCCCCTCTTCACAGCTCATTTCCCTGCCTTGGAAACCCTGGCCTCCCTCCTGGGTCTGGTGTTTCAAGCTGACCGCAGGCAGGGGTTTTGGCAGTGGCATGGCTGGAAGGAAGGGTAGCAGGCTAAGTGAGGGCTGCAAGGATTACTACAGAGGGCAGCAGTGAAACTCCTCTCTGAGGGAATGGTCTGGGTGGGATTTCAGCTTGCAGGTTGATTGCTGTTGGTTTTGCTGCCAGCTCACGCTGGCTGAGTGTACAAGCTGCTAAGGGTCCCAAGGGGCTGTTTCAGCAGCTACAAACCCACCGTCTGCAAAGATGCGTTGTCCACGCACCATTCCTTGAGCACCATGGACCATTAGCTGGGGAAACTTCTGGAGCTATTTAGATTGAGCTCAGGCCTGAGCAGCCTAGTCTATAGCAAGCATAAAAGGGGAAAAACTTTAAATGTGGATTTAAGGAGATTCCAGCCTATTTCTGTTGTCTCCCAGGACTTTTTCTGAGGCTCCTACACTGGCTACGCACAAGCCACCACAAAGCAACCAGACAGCAGTGACTCATGTTTTCCACACATTGTGGAGTGACAGATTTAACCTAATGGAAAAGCTTTGTGTCCTGTTAGCTGTGTCTCAGCTTTTGTACCCTGATGATAGAAGACTACCTGGTGTCTAGGAACTGCATTCCCAACTCGCACAAAACTTTAAGCCTGAAATCTTAATTTAATTTTATTTTTCTGTTAGTGCTTTTTATTGTTTCAGGATTTCTAGGATAATTTATGCCCTGTTATTTGACTTTATTACACAAGATGCCAAGATTTATGTTAATAGAGGAAAATGCATTTAAAATGTCTCCTAATATATTTCCCTTGAAATACATGAAGATTACAGCTGCTGCAATAAACTCATAATCTCTGAATGCTAGAATGGAAATGTTTGACATTAACAGGCTGCTTTTAGAAATGAAATATCTGTAGTGAGGACATTGAGAACTTACAACCAACATATAATTGTGACTACATTTGAACTTTGCAAGCTATTTGAGATTCAGGGGAGAAAAAAAAAAAAAAGTTTTTACACATGCCTCAACACTTCTTGATGTCAACCAGAAACAGACAGTGGAATTCCAGAGGGAAGGTTGCTCCCATGGCAATGTAGAGTTGACAGGAACCAAGGAGCATGTGAAATTCTGTGAAAAAGTCTTATCCCCCCTATTTTCCAATCTCAATGATTTCCATGGAAATTGAATTCTAGAAAACACAGAGAGATTTGTATCTTGACTGCACCATGGACTTTAAAAATCTGGATTGGTGTGGAACAGCTTGAAAAATAGCTGGGTTTGAAGTACCACTGCGTTCCTGATGAGTCCTGGTTACATATCTGACTGGAAGACTTTGAAAGTGGACAGAGCCATTGTACAGAATTCATATGTATAATTTCACTACTTTCAGAGTACAGAAGAAGGCTTTTCATCTTACTGAAGTAGCAGTTGAAGAGCTGAAAAGAGGTAGTCTCTGAACAAGATTCCCTTCTCTGCCACAACGGTTTGACACCACTAAGATTTTACTAGCTTATCTCAACATAAATCTGAGGTAGCAGAACAGAGAATTAAGTATGGGTTTAGAAAAATGCTGGGCAAGTTTGAAATTGAAGTGTTACAGTAGAGCTCTAGTTCATGCTACTGTTAGCAATCCTTAGTGCTTAAATAAGACAAAGACCAATTTTGTACACATGAAACTCCCACTGAACCCCGCTGACAGTGACAAGGTAATGACTAATTGCTCTAAATAAAATATGATTGCCTGATCTGAATTCCTTTTTCTAAGAATCTAGACACTTTATGTAAAAATAGGGTTGTTCAAATCCTCCCTTGAAAAATGAACTCAGGAGTGTTGGTCTAAGCATAAAAAAGACCTTAGACCTCCATTTCTGAGCTGTAAAGCCCTATGATAATAATCACTCATCTGTTAGGGAGGTATATGCTTGCATTCTAGGCTTTAGTTGTGCAATTTATTGTAGAATGGAATGGTGCTTTTCCCTTGTCTTGGAATACTACATAATAAGGAAACCAAGCTCAAAGTGGTTCTATGACTTGCAGGTGAACAACTGTTTTTCAAAGGTTCACATACAAATATGACCCTATGTCATCATGAAAACAAAAAGCCAAAGCCAAAATTTATATTTGCCTTAATAATATTAATATTTTTCAACCTATTTTTTTTAAAAAAAGTAGATTTAGTATTTAATTTATGAATCAATTTCATCCCTGCTACTCAAATACCAAAATTGAAACACCTCATGGACCAACCCAGTTAAAAGAAAATCATGCATTCTTATCCCCTGTTCACTCTTCTACATATTTAGAATAACAATAAGCAAACATCTGTTTGAGTAAAGGTCAAAGTAATTTCAAAGAAATTGATAAAATTCAACTTCAGCTAATTCCACAATTTAAAGCAAAATTTGATCAAATAATTGTTAAATGAACACTCTTAAAATAGAAAGTAACAGATTCTAGACACATGTATCATCAGTTCAAATCCAATTGTACCTCTTAAAGCATCCTAACACAATGAAAAAATAGGCATGAGAGGAATTGTTCAGTCAATGAAGAGTATAGACTCTCTTTCACCATTTATACTGACTTCACTGGGTGTTTTCTTTTGTTCATCAGTAATAAAGTTTGTAGGTTCTTAATGCAAATTCCTTTTTATGTTTGCTTCAGGCATTTTGTGTGCCTCATTCTATAAAATCTAGAATGATCATTTCTATTAAATCTCCCTTATTTATGCACTCCGTTATGCACTGTTATCATTATTTTATTTATGTTATAGAAGACTCAGAATTGGTTCTTTGCAATATAAAAATATGAAAGAAGCCACAGCCCTATCCCTAAAACTTTATGAGGAAAATGCTACTATGTTTGGGTTCATCCTGTTTCAGGAAACTAAATTTAACCTTTAATATTTGTTAAAGTTAATTCACAAAGTTATGGAAAAAAAAAAAGAAAGGGGACAAAAAAAAAGGTACAAAATAGAACCTTAGATGGGGGATTTATCTAATTTACTAGGATTTCTGAATATGTCATTTTTGCACAGGGATAAACCAAAAGACATCTTGCTATTCCAGCAATGCTGGGAATTATAATTCTTCGCTTATGAGCCTAAAAAAGCCTTCAGAGTAAAGCATCTATTAGCACAATTTAGTCAGTACAGCTTGAAAGCACAGATCACAATGTTAATCAGCTCAACAAAGCTGCTGCATTATTAACAGTCACCAAAGGCCTTTGTAATAGTAGTTGTACTAAACAAAGAAGATGCAAATAAAGGGATCCTTGGATGAGTTTTATAATTGTATTTGCTTCTTGGGTGTATTTTGTTTTTTGTAATTTTTTAATTTTGTTTTTGTATTTTGTTTTTCTTAAAAATAAAATAAAATAAAATAAAATAAAATAAAATAAAATAAAATAAAATAAAATAAAATAAAATAAAATAAAATAAAATAAAATAAAATAAAATAAAAGGGATCTGTATATTGAAGTGTTTCATTTGGAAGCACATTGGATTAAGTGGAATAGAGTCAAAAATAAAACATATGTTAGTCTAAGTCCTGACTACAGTGGGAGTTGAGAGCTAATTCTCTTCGATAAACACAATGTACAGAGAAGTTTTACTTTATAATTTTCTTTCATTAAATGAACTTGGTTATATGAAGGAATGTTTCATAAAATTATTTTTAATCAAAAGTCAATTTATGGTTGAAGAATGGTTTTGACAGCAAATTTATGACCATCTGTAATTAACCATATGGAATCCTTTATGAGGACCTTTCTTTGAGAAGTAAAGACCTTTCTTTTACTAAACATATTCACTACTGTAGCATCAAATGTGTTAAGACCATTTTTTCTCAGGTACAGCTTTACAGAATCAGCTCCAAACTTAATTGCAGAGTTTTCACCTTCTCCAATCAATGAGTCAGATCTCCAATACACAGAAACCTCATTACCAGAATTCTGCCTTCCTCCCTCTTTCCAGTACATCAAATATGGCAAAGGTCTTAAAAAAAATAATACACGATTATGTAACTAGAGGTTGGATAGCAGACAAAGTAATTAAAACATGATACTGTGGGCAATCTAAATGCTAAGTACTTGAAGCCTGGTTTTAGAAACTCAACAAGAATATTTTATAATATTCTATACACAATATTCTATTTATTATTATAAATATGTATACAATATATATTATATATTCTATATATTATATATTTTATAATACTTTTGTAAGTGTCTATAATTGCCTGTATTAAGAAAAAAAATGGATGTTCCATTAATTTTATGATCATGAAATACAGAATTAGATTATCTTCTACGCAAATAAAGCTGTTATGTGTAAATTATGAAATGGAGATACAGGCATATAGAACAGAAAGAAAGCATGGTCACAGAGTCTAATCCTTCATGTCACGAATCCCCTATAAGTTATTTGTTTTCTATATAAATAGTGCCTTAAAAATTGCCTCACTTACATATTGTTTCCAAATTTTAGAGAACAAATAAGCACAGTGTTTGTGGAAGACATTATACAGTAGAAATGAACAGTAGATTGCTTTGATAGTGTGATGATAAAGGAGATTAAGGTTATGAGAAATCTCAGGAAATGCCAAAGACACTTCTTCAGTCAAAGATTATTCCCTGGTTTAAGTTAAAAAGGATGTACAAGATTGCCTCAACTCTTCCTGTGCATTTGTCATAGTGCTTTTAAGGTACAATACTGTTAATTAAATCAAGCATAAGTCTTTCTAGGAGTATTATTATCCCTTGAATACCTGTGTGTTGTCTGATTAACACTGAATCAAGCTGCCTTTGTATTTCTTGGTAAATACTCTTTGACTCAGTCTGAAATTGCATATTGAATATATAGCAATGTGCTTATGGATTTTAAGGGTTGCTTTGCTTTCAAAAGAAATGAGGAAACATTTGAGGATTTGGCCATCATGCATATGTCAGATATTCACAGACTGATGTTAACATAACACATTCATCTTCACGAGTTTGACAAGCAAATCATCTAAATGTGCTGTGACATGCATCCATAACTGAATGACTAAAATGCTCATTCTAACCTCAAATTACTCTAATTGATTGGTTCTTCTATCTATAATTCAAGAAAATGGCTCTGCTTTCAGGAATGATATCTGAAAACCAGGAGAGTGATACCCATGTACCTGATTTTCAGATTGTCTAAGCTATTGTTCTGATGACCTCTGCAGCAAAGTCATGAACCTGCTATTTCATGGTGATGCTGGATGATGTGAACTGCAATTAATGCTGTCAGAGGAAGCAGACAGTTCTGTTCATAGACTGCCACTTAGTCATGAAGCTTTTGCAGCTTCACAGTAAATAACTCTCAAGCATGCTTTTGGAGGTTAACTGTCCACCACAATAATTTTTCAGACATCACATTATGTACACAATCCTTGATGTACCTAGGTCTTCATGCACTCTGCACATATATATTTACCCACAGAACCCATAACTCAGATTCAGGTAGGCCAATTCAGTTAGAGTTGCAAAGCACTCTCAAGCCAAAATGCACTAATTTTATTGGAGTGTGGGAGGGGGGATTCACAATTGCATGTAGCTGTTTTTGTTTTGTTCTGGTTTTGTTTCAGACTAAGTTGCCATCTCTGACCTTGATATATCAAACTTCTCGAAGCTTAGGGCTGCTCTGATTTTGTTTCTGTTTCTCAGTTTCCAGTTCAGGATGCTACATTTTTTGTAGAAAGCATGGATTTAAAAAGTAAAGCATATGTAAAAATGAGCTGGTAGTTAATGACAAACTGCAGTGAACACAAGTGTTTTAGGTAATTTGATAACAATGTTCCCATTCCTTTACTGAGCTAATACTACATAATGGGATATATCTGGTTCATTTTATGCACGTAATGATATAAACATAAATATGTGGTTCAGTAAGATGTTTATGAAAACACAGTGCTTTGCCACAGTGATTGCCACTGTCTGGCGTTTCACTGCTGTCTCCTTTTATTTGTAACATAATTATTTCAGGAGATGCCACTTCATGTCATGTTGCAAATGCCTTTAGTTAGGAGTGACACAAGGGCTTTCCAGTGGAGTGGGAACAGCATGGAGGAAAGCCGGAATGCCTTTAGGGACCTAGAATCCCAGATGTGGATCACAGTACCCTCCTGCCACCAAAAGTAGGGGATAGGTCATCAAGTGGAAAGAAAGAGTGCAGCTGACATATTTAGTTCAATTCAAAAATTAAGCATTTCATTTTTTTTCAGGTTAGTAAAGCCTGAAATTTGTTTATACCTTTTACAGAATGATATCAAATCAGCAATGGAAAAGCTGTTTCCATTCATACTGTGTTTTCAGAAACAATTTTCTCCTTTCTTTTGGACCAGGCTGCTTGCTGACTTGACAAATGGCTTGAGTCTTCCTCAAGCTGCCTCTTCCAGCTATTTTGCTTACAAATCTGCTCACTTTTCTTCCTCTCCTCCTGTCCCCAGAAAGACACTGCAGCATACCTCTTCCATCCCCACCTGGCTGTGGGAAGTTGCTCAGTTCCATTTACTCCCCATATTCTGCTGAAAAAACAGCTTCCCTATTCTTCCCCCTCCAACATGTATGCATGTAAGTCCTAACTGGAAATTTTATTTATTTATTTTCCCTTTGATTAAGGAAGCTTTGCCATTACTTGCTGAGTTCCCGGGTTCACACACAGTCAGATAACATAGTGATAGCAGCTGTCATAACTGCCTCTCTGCTAGAAGCTGCAAAAGGCTCTGTGCATTATGCTCCCAGTACGTTGTGAATGTGGCTGGCTTATAACATCAAATGCAGCACCTAAACAGCCTGTCTTTGATGTCCACATTTACCATGGTCTGGAGATACACTCACAGTCAAATGCTGTCTCCCAGCTGAAGGAAACTACACTAATGTGAGGATTTTCAATTGTAGGACTGCACGCAGGGTGAAACTGCATGCTGTCTTCTCATGTTGCTCTGAGCCAGGTAGCCAGATTATCAGAGAGGAATGTTAGGGTGGATCTCCAGATACTTCTGGCTGTCCTGAGGATGCATCCATCATCATCTCATCTGTGCAGGGCCTGGCTGCTTGCTTACCTCTTGGAAAGAGAAGAGGCAGGCAGAGGGAGTGATAAAGGCAAACAGCCCTGCTTCTCAAGGCAGCGGCCACATCCCAGGACATTCCTTCATCAGCTGCCTTGCCCCAGGTCTGTCTGCAAGGCAAAACTTGAGCACCATGAAAGGGTAATAGCAATATACTAGAAAACCTGATTTTCTGAGTTTGTTCCTGCAGGTGAGAAAAGGAAAAAAAAAAAATTAAAAAAAGGAGTGAAACAAAAGCTCTGCAGCCATTTCAATGGGATATCTCTGTTGCATTCAGACCTAGCAATCAGTTTTTGTTCATGCATAGGCACACATCACTGCACTGGTTTTCACAAAACACCAGATGCTGGGCTGAATTGCTTCATGGAATCCATTAGCAATTCAGGAGATTTAGGAGGCTCTGATAAGAGTATGTACAGCAGCTCTGTAAATTGTCTCATTACACATCAATAAATGTTGAAGTAAGTAGGAGCTTTCATCTACATTTAATTTCTTCTCAAATACGTAAAATGGTTGAACATGTTCATTCTTCTGAATAATAAAACTGTTGGTTTAAACCTTGCAAAAATCATTAGGTTAATTCACTGTCCTTCACTGAAGAGGCAGTTCTAAAGTTTTTTTTTTTTAAAAAAAAAAGCTTGTTTTTTGTTTATTTGCTTGTTTGTTTTTTGGCATCAAAGTTTTGGAGACTGCTGCTGACATTTTTTTTGTTGTGGTTTAAAATAGATATTACTTACAATATACCTGATGCTTTTGTCAAAAGCTTCTTTTGATTATGCTGTATCAGCAAAAATAAGTAATAATTCCATCTAAAGCTGATAAGTTAAAAATGTAAATTTAGAGAGTGGTTGTGGTTAACCATTTTCTCCTTGCTTTGTTAATTACTCTGCCCTGCTTAATAGATCCTACCTAAGTCACGCTGGAGCCTCTCATTGGAACCAGTCCCTTTGGTGGAAACACTCTTGGCCCCCTTTCAATGGAAGCAGCATCATGATAAAATATTTACAATAAATTCAAATTAGCCAGTAGTAACTGGACGGAAAGTGACAACACATTTCCATGTTGCGTTCTCCATATTACAGTTTTGTTGAATCCGTTGTGCTGTCTGATGCCATTTGAAGGCACTCACTTCTGTGAAGAACAGAGCTGGAGAACGCCAGAATCCTGGTACTGTAACAGGGCTACAGCTGTATCGTTCCACAAACCCAGCTTAGAGCAGTGGCCAGAGTGAAAGAGGGAAGGATGGGAAGGATGAGTAGGCCAGGACAGGATAGTACAAATAGGGTGCCTGCATCAGGTTTCCCACTGTGTTAAACTCGGTGGGGTACTAGGAATGCCAAGTTCTCCGCAGTAAGCCTGCCATCACTTGGCAAGAAGAACAGAACCCAGATCAGAAATATGTGTGAAAGGAGGCTAAAATATTAAAGTAAATTTTTCAAGGAAATCACATTTAGTGGATGTGCATTTCCCACCCTGTGATCTAAGTTTGTAGCCTGCTAAGGTTTGAGGATTTTGTGTTTTTTGTTTGGCTTTGCGGTTTTGTCTTGGTTTGGATTTTGCTGTTTTGTTTTGATTCTTAAAAATTATGGTGGGTTTGGATATTTTCCAGCAGGCTTTTCTAAGTAACTTTGTTAGCGTGATGGCAGAGGCTAAAATTTGCAGCTTTTAATAGCTGAAATGTTCCAGTATGCTCAAGTGATTTAAGTGCTTCAGAAATTGTTACCCTAATTCCTTGAGAGTGAAATGTGAAACTTTAAAAGTCACTTATAAGAGAAGAAATTACAGCAAATATGCATGTGAATAACATCATTTACAGTTAAAGGATAACTAAACATTTCTAGAGATAGATATAAACCAGAACAATTAGATCCAAATATAATCAGCCTTTCAGACAGACTGAGATCTGGTTACAATCTTTATAGCTGAAGCATCTTTCTAAATATCTCTGAAAGGAATGTACAACAACTCTCACTGTAATATCTGAGTCACCTTTCAGCTAAGGGAGTACAGATGTTCAGAACAGTTCAGCACTGTCAAATAACTTTGGTTATTGGTTAATGGTCCGCTCCCAGATTTGGTTCTTTGTTTTCTTTTCTCCATCACATAGGATGGAGAAAAAACACTGGCTTCCTCTGCTCCCCTCCAAGCATGATTCTGGGAACAGTTTGCTCTGTATACTGTTCCTATAGATGAAGAATAAAGCATCATTCTTGAACACCTCCCCATCAGCTCTGCAGTCTCAAAGACCCTTAAGCATTCTCCTGTAACTCATGCAATATCCACCTGTGCTCTTGTACTGTGGAAGTTGAAAAGCCCAGAAGGTAACAGTCTGAAATTAATCAAATAGTTTACAACAGAATTTCATTGAATCAATTATTTCTACTGATAAACTGCAGGAAGTATGCGGACACACAGTATTCTACACAGTAAAAATTGTTGAGCAGATTGGAAGAAACAGATTACGATTATAGATACAAAAGAAGAGGTGACATTGTGGCATTTGGCCATGAAGCTGTACCCGTCTAGATTAGAGATTAGAGAATTATGTTTAGTTATTTTAATAAGCTATTTCTCATCATGCATAAATTTATGCTGATCAGTAGTTAAAGTAGCTGTAGTATGAATCTCTGCAGTTTTTCTTTAAACAAACTTAACAATATTTTGTTGCGTATTCATTTCTCTCTCTTCACAACACTGTGCCAAATATAATAAAAGAAACCCTGTGGGAAACCAGGTGTGAAACTATTCACATCCGATGATAAACAATTGATTTAGTGGTTACAGCTCACTAGGTGTCATTTCAAAAGACTTCTGTCTCAGTTGTTGGTAAAGACGTTAGAGAAGCAAGCTGCACCTTGTGTCTGTTCATGGAAGAAAGACCACACAGCGGTCTCAAAGATAAGACAATTAATCTGTAATGACAATGTTTATTATCAACAGTAAAATGAGCAGTGATCTCACAACAGGGGAAGAAAAGACTCTTAACTGCAATTTTATCCTAATTTGGCTGAAATGATTAGAATAAATCAACGAGACTTTAGAACAGACTGATATGCTTTACATGAATGCTAGTATAGCAAGAATTGAGAGAAACACTGCCGAAAGCAGTAGTTTATCCCTTTGAAAATAAGAAGCTTCCAAAGCATCTTAGAAGGTATTATTAATGGAGTGTGTTTAAGAAAAAAATAAGTGGGGCTTGGGGGAAATCTCAGGAAATAACATGACTGTTCATATTTGTAATTCTTCTGCTGGTTTGTTTTTATTTAATGGCTGTCAGAATTAGATAACGAAAATATTCTACTTCATAATGGAAAATTAATATGCGTCTATTAGGTAAAAGTTTGGACTATTCTGCAAGGTGATTAAAAGTGTCATTGAAACAAAAGTAACTGAGGACCTACAGACCTGTGTTTTTCATCTGGTGAAGAAAGAATGTTCCCCAATATATGAGGGAAAAAAAAATAAAAAAATCAAAAAAGCATAACAATTCTGTGGATTTTTTAAAAGCATTTTTTTAAATGGAAAAGTTATTCTAAAGATTATGCATAGTTGTACAGCATGCCTGATTTATAGCCCACACAGGACATCATAAGAAAGCAGGGCCAAATCCAGAGCAAGCATAAATCAGCTGTTAGTTTAAATAGAGCTTTGGACTAGCTGAGAAACTCATCCTTATTCCACTATATTAGTAGTAAAAGCAGCATGTCTCATTTCTTTCTGAATTAGCGCTCACTCTTGTAAAGGTTCTACACAACTTAAAAGTCCCTTATTATTCATAGAAGAAAGGCTTGTAATAATATATGTTATTAAAAGATAGGGGGGAAACAAATTCTGTAGGTCAGAACTTGCCATTGCTTGAAAAAGCACAAAGTCCATCTTCACTGAATTTGGATGATTTTCCTTAGGAAGTGAAGCCAGGGAAGATAGATGAGTCACTGGCTGAAGAGTTATTGTATAATAATAAATATTGTAGAAGACAGAGAATCACCTTTTTACTGAACATTTCAGACGTTTAAAGATATATCACCCCTGCCTTGACATTTAACTGGGGCAGAAGAATCCACTCCCACTCAGTTATCTGGGAAACCTCATTAAGCCAAATTCTGCTCCTTGATGCATTTCCAGCAGCTGGTGAAAGACCATATGGATCCCTGCATGCATCTTATAAGGCCTAGTGTTCTGCAAGTGCGTTACCACTAAGTAACAAAAAGATCACATCATTTTGCACTTTACAAATAGGGAAATGAAGACACGCAGACATTATGGTCTTCTCCCACAGTGTGGCAGAAGCAAAGAAAGAGTGTGCCTTAGGTCAGAGGCCACTGTTCCACCTTCAGATTGTGCTGCTGGTGTTCATAAATGTTCATTAATTTCATATTAAAAATGTGTGATAGCGAAGGCAGTAGTAGCATTAATATATATATATATATTTTCCTTTGCATTTTATTGCACACTAGGCAAAACAGGGAAATGCTCTGTCATCGGTTTGATGGATTACCTCTGCTGCCTGGTATGGAGTCCAGACAAGTTAACAATATTTGGGACTAGGCAGACTTTTGCACTGCGGAAGTGTCTTCAAGAGTAACGATCACCCTAACATGGAGAAACCATGTAAGGGTGATCACCTTTACATCTGCATGAGGCAAAGCATGTTTCAAGTGCTCACTTCTATACTGTAGAAAACATTCCTCCCATGGAACACACAGGTCACATTGCAAATTTAATAATTTAATCTATAGTTTTTATTCTCCTGCAGTAAGCATTTTTTTTGCCATGAAATCTCTTCAGTCCTGCTCTGATTTCTCTGTTGTGGTCTAAGGAAAGCAGTGTTTGGCTTTCTGCATAGTTTACCTTGGTCTTTCAGAACTAGGTGCCTTCCTCATGTCACCATAAAGCATATTCTTACATTGCTTGGCATGGTCCAACAGCAGTACCTCAGCCCTTCCATGTAGACTAGGGTTATGCTCCCCTCTATGGCAAACAGACCATCCATCCTTTCTGTTGCATGTTTAAACCTTTTGTGTTAAACCAGAGATTTAGTTGTTTGATTTCTTTTTGAGCTTCTTTACTTTCAATGACAAAACAAAAAATTATAAAAGAGATCCCAACTCTACTGTAAATGCTTTAAAAAAAAAAAAATCCTTCTTCAACACAGCCAGCATAGATGCTTCCCATTAACACTTCAAAAACACTGCTTTTTCTGATGCCATTTTTTTTGTTTGTTTGATTTTTTTAAAAATCTGAATAGGAAGGATGGTAACTGCAGCCTTCAAAGCACATTCTTTCCTTCAGATACAAATGATGTAATCTGACACAAAATAGAGCTGAAAAATGAATTGACTTGGCTGAGATGAGCTAAAAAATTGTGATGGATGTTTACTGAGCACAAGCAAACACTGTAGGCCAGATTCTGTCCTTATTCTATATGATAAATGATTGGTAATGGAAGCAAATAAAAGTGTAACATATCTTCATGCTTGCAGAGGTGTAAGAAAGGAGGAGATCCGCTGAATAAAAACAGTACTTTAAAAGGAAAACCAAATGAAGGAACATTATCCAAGTGGGGATTCACTAGTATAAAATTGGAGGAACCTAATGATAAAAAAGCTCTATGAAATTTGAAAATACAGAAAGTACTTCTTCACAGAAATACATCTCCACTGTATATTTCATTATGCCCCTGGGAGTTGCTTATGTATATAATCTGCATAGAAGGGAATGGATTTCATCTTTGGAATATTTTGCTACTAGCTGGGAAATCAACAAAATGTTCATAAACAGTATCTTAGAGGAGCTACTAAATGCATTTCTCATTCCCTGGAGGAAGCATTTCTAGTGGCAGCAGGCAACGCTAACTCTATTTTCTACCTTGTCTGCCTTTCAACTAAAAGTGAACTGTAAAGTTTGTGCTAGGAGCTAACAACTGGTATGTGGGAAAGCAGTAACAAGATTATATTCATTTTCATCCTTGGTTGAGATTTATTCCACATGGCTGTTGGTCAAAAGTTTTTTCCCATCCAAATGCATCTGGAGATAAGCCAGGATACTTGAGACTCATTACAGCTTGTAGAGATGGGTCTGCTGCCTATATTACATCCTAACTTGATCCAACTGGAATTTGTGACGTGGATTTGAGCATAGAGATTGATATGTCTTCTCCAGGTTGCCTGGTACAATCAGTTCATTTGAGTAAATGCACCTCAGGGGAGAACAGCCACAAAGCAGAGGGACCAGGGTAAGACCATACCCAGTAGAACTCTCTCTGCCCCAGCTTCATCCCTAGTTCCACCAGCTGCAGGACAAAGATTCAGATCAGTCGCAAGCCATTGCCTTCCTCCAGCTTGAAGCCTCACTTAACTCTTGGAATAGCTCTGTGAATGGCAATCAGGCCATCACTGTGATTGTGCTCGAGTGTGTTGTGAAGATAAGACCATAGTTCTTGGCTCCACCGTGCAGCAGCAGTATGCTGCTTGTTGGGTGGTGTGTGGCTCTGCAGTTCCTGGTATGTCAGGTCTGTGGGACAACAGGTCAAACAGCACCCTCAAGCCCAGAAAAGTTCCTTGCTGGCTTGTGAGATTCAAAGGGATGTAGTAGACAGTGGCTTTAAATTGTTTGTGTTCACTGTATTATAGCAAACACGAAGGCAATAATTACTTCCCTGAGGTAATATCAACTGCCCTAACAGCACAAGAAATTTGATCTGCCCATTTCCTGGTTTTGGCCACAGCTCATGAAAACACAAATATCAAACGCAGAGCCTGGATGAAAGAGCCATTCTGTTCTATCTACACTTCTATTTCTAGTTCTTCATAGTTTATAAATAACATATATATGTGTATATATATATATATATATATATATATATATATATATGAGACTGGAATTGCTCAGGAGTTTCTCTAACTAAAAGGCAAGTGCTATTACAGTATCTGGGGAGATGGGGAAGCAATTTTTATTTTTTTTTGAGTCACAACTGTGTTTTTGAAACATGTAAAACTGAAAATATGTTCTTATGAAAACATATATACATATACTTTGAGTTTGATCCTTTCCCTGGAGAAGTATTCAATAGCTTCAGTGATTTCCATGGAGTTATGTCAAATTATATGAGGCGAATATTTGCTCCAGGCCATTTTGCAGTCATGAACATCAGCAACATGACAAAGATTTCAGCATATTTCTGAAACAAAGGCCAGTGTCACTGGTAGACTAGTGGCAAAACATCATTCGTAAATAAAAAGGTCATAAGTGACTGAACAGGATGCAAATTAAATATTTCACCCGTTTGAAGCTTCATTCTGCAATCGATTTAATTGTATTCATCAGCCACATTTGCCTAACCTTTCCAAAGGTCTTTCTCTCAGAACACAGACTTTAAGCAGCATGGGGAAAAAAAAAAAAAAAAAAGTCTTTTTTTGGGAACCTCAGGAAAACAGAGCCCTTCTCAGTCTCTAAGCATGGGTACACACTTGAAAGACAGACCACTGTTGTAAGAGGGAACTGAAGGCTTGACAGATACCTCAGACCAAAGATACTGACCCAAACAGAAGATGATGTAATACCCATGTGTAAGTACAGGTAGTAGCATTAGAGATACAAGAAATAGCAAACTATCTCAGTAATTACTGATGAAGTTTTGATGCCACACACACCTACTGTGTGAGCATGTACAGACTAGACATGTGAAGTCTGACCTAATCCAGAACACAGTGGCATCCTTGGAAAGAAGCTCCAAAGAAAATTAAGTGAAAGAGATGTAATCTTATAGCATCAAGCGTGAAATAACTGAATTCTTGACTTCCTAATCATTCCTACCTTAGGCAATGAAAACAAGTTTATACTTCAGGGTCAGAAGGAAAATTTATGAGAATTATGGAAATTGATCATGATGTTTTATTTGTCTGCTATGTGCAGGAATTTCTCAGAATTCAGATTAGTCTTTTTTGTCAGACACGAACAAGGTCTACTTATTGAATTAGAGCGGAAACTTTTAAGCCTGCTTTCCCAAGATAAAGAACTGTAACATAAGCAAGAGCAGTTTTACTTAGTGGTCAAAAAAACTATCTAATGCCCTGATTTGTGCTGGAAGAGAGGTGAAATTCTCTACTTGCACAACACAATCCACAATGTAACACTTCTAAATCAATTACAAAAAAATGGAACTTTTGTACTATGTATTTTCTCCCTCTTTCTCCAAACTATTAGTGAGCAAATATGAATGGACAGCACTAGAATCAAATATTAGTAGGGATAACCCCACATATTTTTTACAGTTATTCCTGTTCCCCAGGTGACCTGCTCTGCTTTATGTCAATGTCTATTTTAAGGGAGTAGGAACTGTCTTTTTGTACTGTGGTTTATGTAGTGTCACAAATGTTGATAGTGATCTCTTGCAGCAAAGGTTTCTGTTTGATCTCACCAGTACAAGAGTGGGTATGTTATTTTCATCAGGGTCTTTCCAGTCACTTGATTCATCAGTTTTCTACAAAGCAGGATTGTAACTGGGCTGTGAGGAAGGGAAATTGTACAGGCAGAGTAAGATTTAGCAATTCCTTTATTTCCTGTAAGACAGAGGCTAGCTGGAGGTTGGCTTGTAATATTTTCTTTTTACTTAAAAAACACATTTCCTTCCAAACAAAGCAATCAAGTTTTCCCACACACATCCAGTTTTCCCATCCAGTTTGTAAAGTCTTTAATAGGTGAGCTTATCTTTTACCTCCTCCCTCTTTAGTTTTCCAATAATTCTGTAATAGGGTAACCTTGTTCTGAGAGTAAATACCTATCTATCCCACAGATAATTAACGTCCTCAACACACTAGTATATCTTCATTTTTCACACTACTGTTGCTATCCCACTAGTCGCTCAAAGAGCAAAATTAATGAGAAGTGTTTTGTCTCTGAGCAGTTTAAGCTGTGGCAGATAAACTGTGGATGTTAGACTCTCAGAGATTGTCCCAAGCTGATGTTATAACCTTGTTCGGTCAATACATCTGGTGATATGCAAGCTATCCCAAAGCAATACCCACAGAAACAGTTTAGTTTTGTGACCACTGTCACAGGTGGGTATTCTCCTAAGTGGGCTCTAACTCACTTGTCATTTGCATTTCTGTAAGGAGGAAAACCCTTAGGGATGTAAATCAAAGGTATTAGTGGGAAGAGACTCATATTCATCTGCAGGAAGAAAGCAAGCAAATAAAGAGTAAAAATGGCCTCCTATTACAACACCTGCCTCAAAGGATCATTTGAGCATTATTATTGGGCCATAGTTATTCCCAAATTATTCAGCTTCTTATGGATGTGAATTTAGTTGTGAGATCCCATTATGAAGCCCCCTGTGGGAGAGATGTTGAGAGAGACTAAAGGTAGGACTCTAGCAGAAAGCAAAATTTAACGTGCCTACTAGCTCAGGTTTACATGAGATGTCTGTGCTCTTCATGACCAGCCAGGGCTCTACGAAACTGCTTAAACAGTAATCTAGTGCCATCTGAGATGCCATGCCTGAGACAGGCACAGGAGACTGTTAGGTGAGACCGGACCCATCAAACACCCATGCTTTTCTAAGGTGTGGTCACAGCCACATAATGTACAATAGGGAATTTTTAATGCCACTTCATGCTTACATTCAGCCAACTGATTTGAGCCCTAAGGCTTTCCACTGCTCCTTATGCAGGCAGCAAAGCAGTGAGCACAGCTCAGAAAATAAGTGGTACCAGTCACCAAAGATTGGAGCAAACAGTACTGCTTTTTTTTTTTTTTTAAACAGTTTTTCCAAGACAACAATTTTGCTGACAGATTGCCTCCTTGCAACTGCCCCCAAAAGTAAAGCAGAAACTGTGTACCTCTGTGCCCCATGCTTTTCCTGTTTTCCTACCCTTTTAGACCATTTCTCACAGACATGTCTGTGCTCAAGTCCAGCTTAAGGTCTAGAATACAATTTGATAACTTGGGATATTGAATTGTGACAACTAGCCAACTTATTTTCCTCACTCAATTCCCATCCCTCGTTATCTTTGACTTTCTCAGATATTCCTTTTGATATCATCACAGGCTGCATTTAAGTAGCAAAGACATTTTGACATTACTCAGGAGGAACAGCATCATTAAGCTAGTGCTTTATAGCCCACAAGTGCTTCAAAACCTACAGGCATGGTTGTTTGCTGTGCAACAGGTCCCTTGTGTCTAATCTCCCAAGTAAATACATGATTCATTCATCCTACAACAGTGTGGGACCATAAATATCAGAACTTTAATCGCTTAACAGCAGGCCATGTTCATGTGTGGTTGATGAATACAAGTCTCTGGAGAGTAAACACTCAGGCCCCAAACAACCCAAGCCTGAAACCCAGAATAAAGAGCTTTGTTGTTTTTGAGAATTTCATGGGACAAGGTAGACCTTGTAGTCAGTAGATCAAGAGTAGTCCCTGCTGAGACTTATGCTATCTAACTTTAGAAACAAAAATATACAACAAGTATTAACTAATTTTTGTTGTTGTTCCTGTCTTAGTATCCTTTTAAGGCCAAAAATGTGTCATTGTGTCATGAACTGTTTCCAGTCAAAATATGCTTGACAGATTCTAATTAATACATTCAAAGGGACAGTTTTAGTACAGTTTCCCAGACACTTCTATAGCAATTGTATTTCAAGGGAGCAATAAAACCATAGGGAAGTTTGCACTATAGGAACACTAAGCTGTTTATCTGGACTCAAGGATACTTTGGCATTACATATTCTTTCCTGGTAGAAGAAAGTGAATTTAAGGAGGAAAACACCAAGCACCTTTCAGCTAGGAGACTTCATCATGCTAGAGGTTTTTTTGTTTGTTTGTTTGTTTTAAACAAAACAAATAAAGTGGTCTTAGCAGAGCTCAGAATTCAAGGACACATACATGTTCTTTTACATTCATTTAATTTCCATTTAAATTATTTGCTGCTATGGTGCAAGTCAAATATAGTATAGAGATATCATTACAGAAGTGCCACTAGGGACTCTAGCATTACAGGTGCATTGACGATTCCACTTAAAGCGGAATTAAAATCCTGCTAGTTCACAAATTAGTGATAACTTTGGAAACCAAATTCTAACACAATAGCTCTTCAGGGACAATGCGGAGGAGGAAAAGCATTTTCATTTGGCTTTGACAATCTCACTTGTTTTCTTGGCCCCTATTTGCTTACAGCCACTTAAAACCTAGCACTTACATACAACGTACACTCACAGTCTAGTTCAAATCTCAGGATACTTGGCACATTTCAAACTTTTAATCACAGCCACTGATCATTGTTCTTCATAACCTAATTTAGTTCTGCAAACAAAAGACAATTAAAATGTCAAGCTTCATCAATTGCATTGATTTTCCAGAGCTGCCTCACACTTGGCTGCAGCTCAGATTGGGATGTCTCCCTACAGAGTCTGCTCCTTGCTTGCATAATCCAGCTCTCAGGACCAGTCTACAGAAGCAGAAACTCCCAGACTGAAAGACTTGATTCCTGGCTATGTCATAAGGGTGAAATAGGAGTAACTTTCCAGCAAATCCTCAAGCTCTGCTGCTTAAAAATACAGTTCTATACTGTAGGAGCTGTCAGTCCTCTACTCCCACTAGTACCAGCAATGCAGCTTCTCCTGGTGATGAATTATCAGCAGTGTAACAGCTTTTTGAGCTTCAATTTCAACTAGAATCTGTGCTTTAATGGCAGCTGAAGCCCACAGCAGGGGAACCAAGTCTTTAAAGATGGACATAGATTTTATCCTCTTCAAACCTTCGTATATTGGAAGAGAACTATACACGTGTGCCTTAGGTTTGTGAGAAAATGTTGATAAATGAGTGCATTAGACAGGTCTAGGATCTAACATAGCTACCACGATAATAAAGTTATTTTGCACAATAACGCATCCTTACCATCATTCCTAAATACTAATCACTTGACTGCTTCAGTCATGCCTGAACTAATAATTAAGCTTTAGTATTATTATTATTTTTTTTAAATCAAAATAATATTTCTTCAGTACAGTATTTTTAACACACTACAGAAAAGCAAAGTTCACACCTGAGTCTACTCAGTGTGGGATAAAAACAATAAGCACAGATGAGGAGCAAGAGAGAGCATATAATTATGAAGAAAAAAAAGTAACATCTAGTCAGTGCTTCCTGTTTCTCTCATGTTTCAATGTTACAACATCACTCTGGAAAGATGAACAGCTGGTACAGATAATTTAGAACAAAATAAAGGGAAATAATACTCAGAACAGCAGCTGGTTAACCTGCATACTGCACATCCATAGAATATAATCACAATTTTCTTTCTCAAAAGCATGAAATGGTTTATAGTCTTCAATAAAGATCTGTAATTATAGGTACTAGGATATTGGAGGGCTTTATGAAAGAATACTGATTTATACTTGTAGAGAAGCACTGTCAAGACTGAGGTCTGTTTTCTCATGGATATACATGCTGGGCTCACGCTGCCAGTAATGTCTAATCCACGTCTTATAAGAAGCACCTGAGTGCACAGCTTAAAAATGTACATAGGACTGACAGCACTGGTGGGTAGTTGGGAATGTTAAGCACCAGATGTCGAGTAAAATCAAGCAATCCAGAATTTACAAGATCAAGTAATTGCATTAAACTAAAAGAAGGTAGATTTATATTATATATATAAGGAAGAAATGCTTCACTCAGAGGGTGATGAGGCCCCGGAACAGGCTGCCCAAAGAAGCTGTGGCTGTCCCATCCCTGGAGGTGCTCAAGGCCAGGCTGGATGAGGCTTTGGGCAGCCTGGGCTGGCAGGAGGCGTCCCTGCCCATGGCAGGGCATGGAAATTTTTGGTCTTTAAGTTTCCTTCCAACCCAAACCATTCAATGATTTTAAGTATACATTTACTCCTAACCCAACTCCAAAATAGATAGGACACTGTGTAGACAAATATGGAGAGGTCTTTGAACACACTTGACTAGAAATCAAATGGAACACCTGCTGGTAAAAGTCCTCTGAATTTTTGGCATATCTTTCTTCTCATATACCTAGCAATGTTTGTTGCTCTAAGTGAGGGGTAATGCTACAAGAGAATAATCTGATGTCAAATCGAAAGAATACTTAATCTGATCAATTCCTGCTTTGAAATTCAGCAATGCTAGGAAAGCTTGCCAAATTACTGTTCTTACATAGTGAAGCTGAGATTCATGATCTTGTACACTGAGCCTTATTTAGTGTTGCATGTAGGTACCAGCACAGGGGTCGCATGTGCAGAAATAGGTTGTAACAAAGCATCAAGACATCTCCAGTAGCACAAAAAATCAGAATCTTAAGAGAACCATCTGTGAGGAAAGCATAGTATTTTCTTCTGGTCTCATTCAAAACAAACAAGAACAGAAGCAGATGAAGAACTAATGGAAAAAGTATGTTAACTGAACTATTTCAAACTTCAAAAGAAGTGCTGAGCAATTTCAGTTTACAAGGAAGCTTCAAGTAACCGAAACAAATAAACATTAATTTGGATGAAATCAAGATAGTATTCAAAGTGAATCTGAGTGCTGTTTTTTCTCAGCACATTTTACTTTATGAATGTAATATACTTTAGATATTATGAAAAAAATATAGGCAATAAAGTCTTAACTTTAAAGAATAATTTCAGCCTATGCAGGAAAATGTCACATGGTAGCATTACCTGATGGAATCCAGAACTGGAGATTTTTTTTTCCTATGTCAACATTGAAGGTTGGCTTCCAGAGAGTTATGTTGCATCTGTGTACCTTCTATTTATCATGAAATGTTTTATTCTAGTGAAGGTGTCATCTTGTAGAACTGTGGGTGAAAACAGAATTATCTAAGAGCAAATATCAGATATTTCTGTTAGCTTGTTTATATAGCTGAAAACATAATGTGGATAGAAGCTACATGCAAGTGTGAAATTGTGAAACACTGACTAGAAAACAGGAAACATTATTGGTTACTTATCAGTGATAAATTATCAGGACTGTCAAAATTAACTTGAAGGATATTAGATACATACATAGGAATTGGGAACTCAAAATTAACTCATACAAAATCGAGGTGATAGCTGAAGGAAGATAACACAGGGACTAGCTGAGAAATCTGGAAAACAATACCAGAAGTGATTGGGAAGCTGCATTGAATTACAAAGGATACAGAAGTTGTAATGCAGTATGATTGTAAAGAACGTAGGTTTGGTGCAGAGAAGTTCATATCAGTGTAGGAAGATGGTAGCAAAAACCATCCAAAGTATAAAAGGTGCTTCAGTACTTGAAACATGAATATATCTACATTAGGCTTCTTTTTATTAATTTTAGGGCATACTGTTAGACAAAATAGGTATAGCAGAGGGAGCTGGAGCATAAGCAACAAAAAAGGATAGTGACTCAGTGGGTGAATACCTAATAAAACAATAAAAAATAAAGGAGATGAATAATCAGGAAAGCAGCAATATACTGTGCAAACCTAGAACTACTTTCTAAATCTTATTCTTGCAGAAACATATCTTTCTAGAGAAAACAAACCAGTAAGTTTTTTTAGAATATTCTAAATGTTCTTAATTATAGAACAAACACCCCTACATTGTTTGCAAAAACCAAATAAAGCAAAGAAATATGCCAGTAAACTAGTAACTACTATTTATTCAATTTATGTTTTGGACAAACAAGAAGAGTGTTTTAATATCAGTTTGTAAACATCTCCTTACCCAAACTACATCATCTACATGGAAGCCAGTTGAAAAGAAGCACGTTCAAAAAAAAAAAAAAAAAAAAAAAAAAAAAAAGAGCTAAAATTCAAAAGGAAAAACCCTTAAAAGTAGGAGTGAAAAAAGAAAAGTAAGGAACAAATATAAGTAGCTGTTCAAACATTTTGTGATGTTTTAATTGATAAACAATGTTAGAAAATCATCAACTACAGAAAGACCAAAAATACAAAAATACATATCTACCCCACTCATTTTGTATAAACTCAGTTGTAGCATGGCAAATGGAAGATTTTAAACAGGGCTATCTGCCAAAAGAAGAGGAAGTCCCAGCTGTAACTAAATAGACTGACTCCTCTTCCTTCGCAAGCAGAGCAAGAGCTCTTTGATACCTCTTAAGACTTCCCCTTATCTGTGGCTATTACAGTGAAGACCACCTGGCTCACTGCAAGATGAATTAGGAACAGAGGGAGGACTGGATATTTTTAGGATTTAAAGCCTAAACTCTTTTCAGGTGTTTGCATGAAGAGGAAAATGAATAGTATGGGAGGAAAGAAGGAGCACCCCAGCCGAGGACCACCCTTCCCTCCCACAAGGGAAGTTTCCAGCCTGCTGCCTCCAGGCATCCTGGAAAAGAGCAACAACTGCCCTCAGCTGTCCCTTGTCCTCTGCCAGAAGACAGGTGCTTACAACACAAATTGCTGTACGCTCTCCTATAAAGGAGGTTAAAACAGACAATAATTTGCATTTCAAATATGATGGCTATTAGCTTTGAATAAACCATACAAACTGTAAATGCTAGTTACATGTCCTCCTTACCACATCCACTCTCTTCCTGACTGGGACAGTTAGATCATGACAGAAGCTGAGGATGTGCATCCTCTAGTCTTCTCAAGACGTTTTTTTAATTTCTGCATTTTTCTATCCCAACTGATACTGCTTGAGCAACTATTCAGTTTTCCTATTAGGATAAGCTAAGGATGAAGAATTTTGGGGATATGATGCAATCCTTTACACAAAGACAAATCAGCTGAGTAGTGATGTGTTTTCACAGCTTTCTCTGATAAACTTTTCCCTTGCTCTGCCCTCTTTCCTTTAGTGCATACTTCCAGAAGTCAGTGCAACTCTACCAGCTGCTCAAAATCAGAGATGAAGCTGTCCTTGCAAATGCCCTTTCCAGCCTGGCTGTTGCCCTTGCTGCCAGGACCAGCCAACTGCTCAGCTGGGGAGCTGCAGGAGATGTTGATCTGTCCCAGGCCTCAGTAGGCAGTGTCACATCAGAGGAATCCAGACTCTTCTTTCCAATTTACCTTGTTTTGGAAATCTTCTGAGTGTTATTAGATTCTGTAAGACCTGACCTTTAAAAGTCAGGGGTGCAATTAACCAATCTGGCCAGCTCTGCATCAGCAGCTCACGCTAGCCTGGAAGAGGCAGGCACCAGGCAATTCACTTCTGACTAATGTTATTAAAGAGGAACAGGAGGTGGACCCAGACGCTTTAATTAAACTGCAGCAGGTCTGCTCAGCAGGCTGTTATGATTGAGTGCAAAGCAAAGATACCTTGCAAAGTATGCTAGAAACACAGGGCCTCATCTAATTATGTTGCATAGCCATTTTTGTGCTGATTTTCTGGCAGTGCCAGTTATTCAGCTGGCAAAAGGAAGGAAAGGTATCCAGAGACATCCTCTTCTGCCAGCACTCTGGTTTGGAGGCCTCTACATTGATTCACTTTATCAAAACTAGCGTATTAAATGCACAGCTAGAATTAAAGGAAAAACAGTGTTACCAGGAGATCACCTTCATTATGTGTGTGGGTGACTGCTCTGCTCTCACTTCTATACCAGAAATAACCTTGCATATAAAAGGTATTTTCTCCACTCTGTTGGACTCTCTTTTTGTGGTGTAGGTGAAGACATAGGCTTCAGAGCTTTTGGCCATTGCTAAATGGTCACTCCTCTCTTTCCATGTCCCATCTACTTTAGATATGGACTTGAACTGAAAACAGAAATTCATCAGAAAGATGAATCTTGGGGCTCTATTTGGCTTTATTATTATTATTATTACTGGTATGTCAGTTGGCTTGAATTGCAGACTGCATTTGTCTGTATCAGGGTTTGCTGTCCTTTCCACTGGGGATCTACTGACGTTTTTTGCTTCTTTCTCAACCTTTATCTTGCTCACAGTGAATTTCCTCTGGTTCCACATGGTCCTTTTCTGTTAACACATACAAACCTCTGACTTAAGGTCAACTACTTTTACTTGCATCAGATTGGTCAAGCCTAAATTTGGCTATTATTTAGGCTGGTAACCTACCCACTCTGTAGCGCAAACATAAGTCATACGTACTTGTAGTCCATCGCTTTGACCATTTATTTTCTCTTATTTCATACTAAGAGAAGCAGACAAGATTTCCTAACAGTTCACTGTGAAAAAACACAAGCTCTCAGCGCACTCACAGAGATCCTTGGAATGTCCCTAACCTGCCCTCCAGTATGTCAAAATGACCCTGCATACTTAAGAAACCCAAATATCCATAACATTACTGGAACCTGAGTGTATGTGACGGGACAAAAAAAAAAAAAAAAAAAAAAAAAAAGCAGGGAGGTGTTAACTCCCTGCAATTCTTTATCCAATGGACAGAGACAAGGTTCTCCAGACTGTAATTAAATGCAGAAGTGTAATTTTACATTTTTGATTTGCATTACGAAGGACCAACCCTCTCCATCTCTATCAGTTAGAGATCTTGGAATAATTAGTCTTGGAAGGCTAAAGCCAGCTGTTGTGAATACATCCCTAACAGCTTGGATTTTAGCCTAAGCCTCCAAAATTTCTTCCATTTAGCTGATCATGCAAGTGATCAACTAAACATTTTTTTGCACCTAGCTAAGTAGGCTAGTTAAAAGAGTTTTGTCATTACTTTGCTTAGACTTAAGAACCTAATCAAAAATCATTTCAAGTTTCCTAATGATTTTCAACCTAAACCTTTAAATTAACCCTCCTTACTTCTCTTTCTCTATTTGAGTACTGTTGGTAGAATTAACAACCTAAAAAAAAACCACTACTTTGACTTCCAGAAAAACGTTATTAGTGACTACCTCTAAGTACAAAAAGACACCTTAACAATTTTGTACTTTATCCTGATTTACGTCCGTGTTTTTTCACCTCTACTCTGCTGTCCCATATAATGTAGTGTTGGTCACCCAATTCTGTATTAATGCACAAAACTTCCAATTATTTTAAAGAAGCTATGGGAATATTATATATATATATATATGTATATGTATGAAAAAACCTATAAAGCAAATTCTAAACTGGCAGAGGTACAGGGACTGTACTTCTTAGGGAAGAAAAAAAGAAAAAAGAAAAAAGAAAATGTCAGAAATCGCAAGTTATAAACAGAGACTGAGGGCTAAAATTTTTAACATAAGTATGTCCCCAGAGCTGCAGATAAGTGCCAGGAAACTTGTTGCTTCTGGAAGATCTAATGAGGCCACTATTTGCATCTTAAGAGCTTAAATATACTTACGGTAAATTAGAACACCTACAGAGGCTGGTGTTGGATCTGGTTCTTTGAAAAAAACAAAAAAAATCTAACCTCACTGAAGTGATTGGGAAATGTTTAAAAGGCATGTGAAAGATTTCCCAATCTTTTAAGTTGGTGTTATCCAAAATTTTGACAACCAGTGACAAGATGACATTATAGGGATTTGTTCATATTCATAGGACTTTTGGATACAAATATATCTTATGATCCCATCTAACAGTGGAAAAATCATTTTGCCAAAACCTGATGGAAAAGACCCATGGGCCATCAGCTGTGCAGCCATGCACCAAACTTCTGAAGGAACTAGTTACTCATTAATCCTCTTTTTGGTACTTGATTTTCTGATGTTTGCATCACCTGCATAAAACCAGGCTGAGTTTGCTTATTGTACAAAGAAAGGGACATGAGATCTTTTTTTGTGAAAGTCCTGAAAATAAATGTTTGAAGAAGGGAAAGTGATCTGTTTTAATGGTTTGATTGGCAAGTGTTGGTAAAAAGAATGCAAACACATGATTTACGTAAAATTGCCAGCAATGGCAAGCAAGAACATCAAACCAGCTGATAATACATCAGTTGATGGATTTAAGATCTTTTCAGATTCAAACTGGTATGTCATCTAGTTTTTATTTTGCAAAACAAAGAGAAGACAGGAGGATCCTGTCTTCTGAAAATGTATTATATTGACAATGGTAATCCCAGAAATTATTTTAGCATTATGACTATTTATATCTTTGGAATTATTTATCAGAACTAGTTCAAAACATAGTTAGCTAGGAAGTTATCACATTTTTTTCCTCTTACAGTTCTTTTATTGAAAAAAAATATTTTTACTTCTGAAAAGGGTAGGAAAGGAAAAAGAGAGTGTTCAAGCAGGAATATGGGTAAACCTGCCATGAAATTTGACCAAAATTTGAAGCATTTCAGGTTTCCTTTCAGAATATGGGAAGTGGGAGTCAGATGGGCACTAGCCTAAAATGACAACATTTTCATCAAAAAGTTTCTAGTAAAATCTTTACCAATAAGGGTGATTTACAATAGCTGTAACGATACTCATTTTTCTTTATGTACTTCCTGTACTTCCAATATATAAATTGAACTACCTAGGCTCTCCCTCAGGCATTGTACCGAAGCAATGTTTTTACCATGACCCATTTGGCATGCCATCCTGTAATACCCCTTTAGATTCATTAGTCGCCTGTTGTGGTTTATAGCACATCCATCTGCCCTGTATTAGGCACTCTTCTGACAGCTAACTGAAAGCTAGCTCAAGTCTGGTGGAGCAAAAACATAACGAAACAACAGCTGAGTCTAATCCTAGCTTGCAGTTATTGTCCATGTTTCATTAGCTGTGTGTTTACAGACATCCATAAGATGTTCTTTTCCTCTATTAGGCCACATGCTTTCTTTGGATAGAATAGAACCATTATATTGTTCCTGCACGCCCTGTGCTTGGTCGCAGGGAGCAGAGACCGGCGCCTCCCTCTGCACCTTCCCCCACCCCTCAGGGAGCTGCAGGGCGTGGGAGGACTTTTGACTTAGTGACAGTGACAGAAAGATGCAGGTAAGCACCTGAAGTGATACTTTTGACCAAAACTGGACACCCACAAAGGACACACTTCCAAGGGACTAACTTTGCCAACGTATTCCACAGCAAGTGTATAAAGCCCCCTGGCAACAGCAGGTGAGTGGCTGCAGTGATCCTCACTGGGACCATCTAGACAGCAGTGCAAGCCTAGGCAAGAAGGTAGGCAAATAAATAGTAGGGAGATAAGGTAGCCAGATAGTTTTGGAGAAGTTCCCTGCCCCAACAGTCAGAATTTGTCCTAAAAACCCTTTTCACATTGAGTTTTGAAATCAGTTCAGTTTAGCCAACCAGAAAAAGACCAGGAGTAGGCCTATCCATGTAAGAGCTGTTGAGGAATCGTAATTGTACTTCATTTCACGTGAGATGATTTTCCTGTAAAGACAAGCTTTTCAGAGCCCTGAATAGCAAAGCAAACACTCCAGTATAAGATTGTTATCTAGTGAAATGTTTGCAAGAACCCTCACAGAAAACACTGGAGAGATCAGAAGCCCTCTCTTCAGGAGACTGCTCTATAATGCATGAATTTAGAGTAAGCCTTCTTGTTTCCAGCTATGGCAGGCACTGTGGTTTCAGTCTTGCTTCTCATTCTAGTAGGGGTGGGGCTGCTGGTATCAATTCGAGAGCATTACTTATCTCATTGTACCTAAACAACCCCCCAGGGGCATAAGATCCAACCTACAAAGAGAAAGGCAAAGCTGCTGATGACTTCAGTGGGCTGTGCCTCAGGCTCCATTCAGAGAAGGAAGAATTCAGTACAAAAGTCATTGCAGAAATATATAGCTATATTGAGCAATGGCAGGGTACTTCTAGCTGTTGAACAATTCAACAGCCCAGTCACAAACAGCCTCCTTATGCTTGATCATCTAAGAAAAAATTCTGTGGTGTTTCTGTCCTTTCATTGTCTTTTTTTTTTTTTTTTTTTTTTTCTTGTTTGTTTTGTTGTTGTTGTTTTTTTTCCAGGAATGGCTTTCTCTTTTCCAGCCAATACCTTCTGTCACAGTGGCTTATCTGACAACAGGTTACAATGATTGTCTGCTGCTTCTCTGCTTTCCTAAACACAGTCACGGCCTTCTTATCTACTATATCAATGAGTGATATACCTTTAAATCTTATTCTTCATCTAATTAAAATGAGTGCATGAAATGCCTCTTTTCTATCCAGACCATGCTCACTTCTTTAGAGCAGTGAATTATTCATCTCTTCTTGCCACTTATGATGCTTTCTTTGGGTTAGACTCTGAAAAATGGGAGAATGAACTCAGAATAGGGAGGAATAATAAAATTCTTCCTCCGGCTATGACCTCAGAATCAATGGAGAGAGCAGCAATCACTGCCTTGACTGTTCCTCCTCTGTGACAACATGCAGAAGAGATAAAGTAGCTAAACCCATCTGGAGCAGAAGCCATGGAGGGGCAGGAACAGGATTGCTGTGGGTTTTATTGCCCCCTTCAGGGCTCCATGTCACTGGGGCTCAGTCACATCTGCCCCAGGTGGATCTGGAGGGGCAGGAGGTGCTATGACACTCCCAGGTGCTCTGCGGTCTAAGCACAGTGAGCCCAGAGGGCAGGCCACTGTCTGTAAGTGAAGCTTAAAGACCATATCTTTCCTTCTATATGAAAACAATGCAATAAAGAGGGGATCAGACTACTTGAAAAATAGTCTTTGCTCCGATAAGAAAAGTGAGTAAGGAGCTCAGCTTTGGCTGAAGTCAGCTGGAGCTGAAGAGTTCGTCCCACCCTGCAGCAGACTTATTTGTCAGACGACACGACTCATCTTTACCTGCTGAGGAAGATATGTCAGGGAGCATGAGGAAAATAAAAAATGCCGCCTAAATTTGTCTCCTTTATAAGAAGCAGTAGGGAACTCAGGGTCACAGAATATTCTTGCTGTCTGTGAACAGCTCACGGAAAATGCAGCTTCTAACAAACAACAAAGAACAATTAATGCTTTCTTTAAAGGTCCATTTATGCAAGCATTGTTTTAGTATCCAAGTAAAAAGCAATATTTATATTTCCTAAACACTTATGCTTTGTGAGTATCAGCCTATCTGCAGTGATAATCCATTTATTTCCACAGTTATACAATTATATCCAGGTTCCAGATGAAATTGAGGAGCGTGCAGAGAAGCTAAAGACTAAGTTTTTCAAAAGCTGCTCAGGTGCTGAAAGCAGAAGATACATCTTAAAAAGAATTTCTAGAAATGCCCTAGCATAAGTGAAATCATCAGATGTAGGGCACATTTTCTGCAGAAGCTAAGCCAGTTCAAGCATTTCCCACCTTTCTCACAAGACCACCTTCTGCTCTCAGTTTGGCCACATTGGCTTCTGGAGGCATTGTGCCTTTCCCAGGATCAGTGGAATGATCAGGGCTTACAGAAAAAAAAAATAAATCTCAGGGAAAGAGCACCTCTTTTGATGATTGCAACTGAACTGATTTCATGTGGTGCTCTTCCCCACAACCATGTGAATCAGCACCAGATGGGTGCACTTAGACTGGGGCATGACAACAAGAGACTTGGTGGGGACAGATGGAGAGGACAAGAGTGTGCAATGGCATCCTTAGAGAACAACACTGTCTAAAGGTTATTAATGTGATGCTGGCTACCTCTCTGCTCTGCTAGGCACACTTAAAATGTAATCACTTATTATTTTGGGCAAAACCAAACAAAAGCGTGGCAGAGCAAGGAATGTAAACCACATCTCAGACTGGCTCCCTAGCCACTGCATCAGCCTTGCATTACAAGCAATTGGAGGTTTTCTTACTTGTCAAGATTATAGATTCCCAGGGCTGTGTTTCCTCACAATTCTTATGATGTCATCATCAACAGCTAAGCAAATGCAGATTGCTGCAGCCAGGTTACAGCACTCTACAGGGCAGTAACAGGAAAAATAAGCATATATTTCTTTATTCAGCTGCTGGCAGAGAAAGTGGAATTGTTTCTATTCTCTCTGCTTACTCTAAAAAGATTGTGGGGTGAAACCGAGGAAGTGTTCTTAAGAAAAGCATTAGAAGGACAACTCAGCAATGAGCAGTTTATCAGATTGGCCTGGGAAAATAACAGAAGTTCACATCATCATAATTGCAAACTTCCTTAGACCTTAAGGGTCTCTGAACACCTGACACTGCAATCCATGGGGGTGGCACATACCTACCAATCCTCAGGACTAAGGATAAGATCCTAGCAGGAAAAGCTGACGTAATGCTCTTGCAAAACTGCCGTGGGATCTTGAACGTCCCCTCAGAACAAACAGGAACTTGGTGTTTGCAGCATCATGTAAAAGGAATGAAGAAAATCCCATTGCTAAGGTCACTTTAAACTGGGTAAACCACTGAATGAGATAATGACTGTGAGAGTTTTGAATATATGACTGGTTATCTTTGCCATCTGTGTAATTTCTATGGATCAAAAATGTGCAAAAGAATCTCATACAAATAGCACCTCAGCTTTGGGGGGAATAACTCACTATTTTTCAAGAGTAAAATGTATTAGAGCTTCCTCTTGATATATACTTTTATATGAGTATAGCTAATTAACTAGCTGAGACCAGAACACTCCTTGTATCTATTGCACTCCAGAGAGGCAGGGCCAGGTCTCCTGGCAGCTGTGATGACCACCATAAACTAAGTTATGTTAATCCTCCAAGATGCAGGCTTGAGATAAGTCAGAGCTTTCACAAAGTCCATTATCTACTACTTGGTTTTTATTTTATTTGAAGATGTATGATGTTTATTAACTGAATGCCCTTAAGTATTGAAAATGAAAGCAGAACTTTACCATTTAAATTTAGATCATGCTTCCCCCCCTGCAACACACAAAATTTTAGTTTACTCTGAACAGTTCCCAGGACTACATGTCCAGATTCCAAGCAGAAGGCTAATAAAAGCCCCCACATTATTAGAGGCACCAAATGAGTGCTTACAAAATTGCAGTTGCAGACAGAGATAGGAGATTAGAGTTATTTATCAAAATAATGAATTAGTTTAAGTTAATTTAATGCCGTTACTAGTATTGGGAACCAAGCACACCACTTTGTAGCATGCTGGCTGGACCACTTGATACTGTTTATCATCACCCAACCTAACATGTTGTAGCTTAGATGGGAAATCATTACTTCCGAGTTGTATGTCAATCTTCCTGCTGGCAGTGGTTGTATGGTATGAGCAGTATGTGAGATCATGCAGATCACTGTTAGGTTTCAGATTGAAACAGGCTTTAGTTACCATTGATTTATGAAAAGTTTCTGTCCACCCACACCTGCTCTTCAATCCTGCTACACAAAAGAAAAAAGGTGATCCTACCACTGATACTATTGATTACCACTAAATGCCTATCAGTCCCATCTCCCTTGGAGGTCTTTTTTTTCTTTTTTTTCTTTTTATTTGCCTCTAGCAACGAGCATCTCTATCTACAATAGGTTAGAAAAGCTTTAGCCTAAGTTTTCTTCCTCAGCTAATCATTTCTCCACTTTGTAACAGTTCTTTGAACCATGACAAAGCATATTGTCCATAGCATCTGTGTTTTAACTGTTGAACAGAGTCTATCATTCATTTTTCTTGTTCTTTAGGATTGTGAACCCTACTGTGGAAATGATAGCATTTCTCTTAAAGAGCTTCTCTGCTCCTGCTGCTGTGCCTCTTCCACATGTAATGGAAAAACTGTTTACTGTAACAAAACAACAACAACAACAACAAAAACAACAACAACAAAAACAACAACAAAAAAAAAGCTGGTAAAAATAAAGTTCAAGACTCCAGGTGGCAAGCAAGTAACAGGAGCAGATGTCTTAGAGAAACAAAGGGGGGGAAACAAAAAACACCAAAAAAAAAAACAAAAAGAGAGATACAATATGAGAACAGCCATCAGGACATTTGAAACCACTTCCAGTGAGATGCTAGAGGCATTCTGAAGATTATACACAATGTTGATAGCACCTTGTCACGGAAGCCTGAAAGCCATTGTAGTTTATTGTCACTCTCTGATGTCTCTGTTCTCACATGCCTCTCTCTATTCTTTCTGCTGGGAACTTCCCCAGGTGTCTGGTTCAGGTACTTGGCAATGAGCCCATCAGAAAGAAAACAATTCCTTGTTCCTTATCTTCTGCCTTTAAAGTACCAGGTAGGATAAGAGCTGCAATGCAAATTCAACTAATTATACAATTTGAAAACAATGGGTTCCCATAAATGTAGTGCTGTGCACCATATTAAAAAGATGTAACATTTATCAATGATCTTATCAATCATTATTGTTATATTAAAAAAAAAAAAAAAAGCGGCCTATGGAAAACACAAGTCAATTTTCAGTGTATTTTATTGCCCTAAGTGCTCATTCCCCTGTGACATAGGCACCTTACAGGCATGTATCTATTTATGGATGAACATATTGATCAGTCAATACAGCTGACAAACTAATAATGTTCCAGCGTTCACCTAAGCTCCTTTATCAGAGGAAACTGGAAATTATACAGGACAGATGATCTTTCAAGATATGAGTTGCAGTCACATCTGATAAAGTACGCATGGAGTTAATGTGAGAGAAGAAAATTATTATAGTCAGGCTCAGGAGGAGAGAGTGATAAATACTCTGTCCAGACTGTGACCACACAGAAACAGCCAGTGCCATCTACCAAAATGAAATAGGGAGCACTGCATCCCTTCACATCACTGGGTTCCTGAGGAAAATGGTAGAAAGTACACTTCATGCCATTTCTAGTTACCATTTGTCCATATAAGTACAGACTAAGTGCAACAGTAGTACAGCAAGGCACTTTCATGAAGGTACTTTTTGCCATCCTGAAGGCCACAAATTCATTCAGTAATCTGGCATTAACAATGGTGGCCTTGGGCCTTGCTCACAGTACACTGACTGCCCCCTCTCCCAGCCTGACTCATCAGGGACTGACAAAAAAAATCACTATTTTTAGGCATTTAGAGTTACACTAAGTCTTTAGCCTAGCTGCAAAAGCGTGCTGTTCCATTCCAGCATAGATTGATGAGACCACAGCATACCCTGTGAAACAAAATGTCTTTGCCCCAGCAGTGGTGAAACATCACCAGAAACCAGAGATCACTAACTGCAGCGTGAGGTTGAATGGGTCAGCTGAGCTCCTCACCAGCTGCCTCCCCCTTACACTGATGGCCAGGAGGCTGCTGGCAGCCAGGTCACTCTCACAGAGCAGCTGGGACAGAGAGTGGTCCCTGCCCTGACCAAGGGTTAGCACAGAGCTAGCTTTTCACTGCACTGGCAAAATTTCTTCATCTTCTTTGGTCATGAGTCTGTGCTCCCTACCCTGACCGCTGTGAGAGGGGTCCACCACTTTCCTGGGGCATGTGGACCTTTTCTAGTAAGACAATTTCTCTGCTTTCTTCCAGCTCCTCTTAATCACTTTCTCTTGCCTTCTTTACTGAAGGAGAGACTCAAAATCAAGTAAAAACAAATAAACACCCCAAACTAAACCAGAACGGCAACAGCCCCTGGCTTCTGCACTGGCAGCTGCTTCCTTCTGTGCTGGTGCACATTCCACCCTTCACCCTATCAGGGCATGAGGCAGAAGCTGTACACTGTCCTAGGAGCAGCTCAGGGCACATCCAAATGGAGCAGCCTACAGTCCCTTCTCATTGTACCACACTGGTAACAAACAGCCTTTGGAGTAGTTTCTGGATGCTACAGTCAAGAACATGCATCTTTGCCATCTCCCTGTAATGGAATTAGTTGTTGCTTTTTTTTTTTTTTTTTTTTTTTTAATGTTAAAGTTTTATACTGAGTGGAAAACTAAACCTTTCTCTGTCCAGTATCTTTCAAAAAGAGCATCCAAATTCACAGCTTACCTTGTCTGTGTCAGTTATGCAGGGAATTCACAGCTATTTGTGTGATTTCATATGTAGGACTTGCTTTACAGCCTAGTCACAAGTACACTCTGTCTTGCGCACACAAACATCTGGAGGTGTTATCATTAACTATGTTTTGAAAAACCATATGTGTTAGTAATACCACACTAGAAAGTTTATCCTTCACAAAGGGGCGACATAACAAATTATACAATAAAGCCAAGAGAGGAGAAATGGTAGAAGTATGGATATCACACTGCATTTCTAAAATGATCAAAACCATTAGACGCACCAGTCTGATCATTTGTCTTTTATATGAGAGGAATCCTGTAAAATAAACAACCTTATATTGCAACAGTATATTGTGGAATGGGATAATATAAATTAAGCTTCCTGCTTATATGTCACATGCAGTAACTGTTGTAAAGAAAATGCCTCCAGCATAAAAGGCAATGGGCAGAACATTACTACAAAAATCCTCCTGCTCAGTGGAGATGGGATGAATGACTATCGGACTGTATATTTCACAGCATTTGCAGTAGGCATTTTCAGATGAATATGTGGAGAAGTTCTTTTTATCATGAAATTACCATGCCAGAAACAAGGCAAAAAGCATTCCTTGCTATCAACATTAGGATATGGTTAATAAGGACTCTTACATTTTCCATATTTAGTACTGAATAAGGAAGGTGGCCTTTGTCCTGCTAGCAGGCCCAGGCCAAGACTGCTTTCTTCCCAGTCTCTCAGGAGTGGCAATTTTTCCCTCTCACCTGAGGACCCTATCCCTAGACTATATCTCTACCTGTGAAGGGAGATACCAACAGCTCCCCAACATCAAATTTAAGTGGTGTGCAAGCTGCCAGTCTACAGGAGCAGGCACAACTGGAAGTGGCACAAAAGCTGAGCACCCACAAGAGCCCATGCAAGGACACACACAGACAGCAGCACCCCAAGGCCTGTGCAGCCCACACATGGCCTGGTCAGTGGCCAAGACAGCAGAAACACGTGGGGAGCAGAGTGCTGCACAAACAGCCATACTGGAGATGAGCATGGGTGTCAATACAGCAATTACCCTTGTGCAAGCTGGGAAAAGGATCCCTCACCTTCCTGGTTTGTGAGCACCTGCAAGCGTTGGCTTCATTGCACAGATGGCAATGACTTTTACATTTGTTTTCAGTGGAGACAAGTGTGTGTGCTCTGCTAAAAGCCCAACTTATTTTTTCTCTGTCCTTTTTTTTTTTTTTTTCAATTAAAAAGTACTTGCAAAATAATCTAATTAGAGTTTCCTTCAAGTCTCCTATTAAGACACTTGAGAGGAGATAATTAAATAAACAGTACAACAGTACTATGGACTGCAAGAGTTTCAGGTGAGCTCCTTGAAACAAATTACTTTTCTCTAGCTGCTTTCCATTCAGAAATTCCTAAAAGCAGGTACTTTGCACAGCAGTGAAATGCAGTTAACATCTGAGATTGGAATTGCCACTGACAGAAGAAACACTATCCAAGACTGCACATTAGAAATTGAAAAGTGACAGGGGTTTTAAAACAAGATGTAAATTTGATATATGGTCAGAACCAAAAGATGAACATCCTTTGGAAGTTTGTTAAAAGACAGATGAATATGACTATGGTCTCTCTTCCACAACGGCACTGTCCTTCCAAACAACTTGACAAAAGAAAGTCAGTTATTGACTTCTAGTCAAACAAATTGCTGCATTACAGCTGAAGAAAATGTCTTACATTACACTAAGAAACATAACCTTAAGAAAGTCAAGAGTAACACATTTTGTCACACAGCTGTTCAATCCTACTCTGTATTTACTGTTACAAGTAATATATGCTTTGGTATTTGCATCATCATAGTCAGTGGAGGACCTCACTATGCTGCTACAGAAAAAAACATATGAGCACACTTAGCAATCTTTCTAAGGAGTTCACAGCTTAAGAAAGTGATTAAAATATGCATAAAATATGCAGAGTACGGGAAAGCAAGGCAGTCTAGAACAAGCCATTTTTACATTCCATTAAAGTTTCCTTCTAGTTTACTACAAGCATGTTAGGTCTCCACATCAGAAGCTAGGAGAATAGAGAACACAGAGAAATCCTCCTGTTGATGTCTAACTCACCACTTACGACCCCATGTTGCTGAATTAACTGAAGAGATGGTCAAAGCTAAGTTGAACCCAGGCCCACAAACACCATCAAAAGTCATGACTATTTCCTCTCTCTCCCTGAAATACCTGCACTTTCAGAAGCAAATTAGAAGTTTCATGGTAGTGGTTTTAAAACAAACTATCACCTTCCCAAGCTGGGCACAGAGCTTTCCGAAGAGGCAGCAAACCCCATGCCAGCATGCTGCAGAGCCAGACCTGGGCTCACCACATGCTCCAAGTCCCTTGAAACTCAGATACACGAGGGGCCTCAAGGAGGGCAAACGGGAGATGAACTCTGACAAAAATACCCATTTTTAAAAAATGAAATACTTGGCCTGTGGAAGTGCTTTCTGATCATTATAACAACTGGTTTCAACCACTCTGGTATCTCCTGCCAAGTATGGTTTACTAATGACACGTCATCATGGCACCAGTAACAGACTTGTTGATATGTTAAATAATGGGACTTTTTTCAGATCATTTTTATAGCTGAAAATTCTCATGGCATAAAAGAGTCATCATAGTTATTTCACTGCAGAGAACTGTTATTTTTCCTAGAATAACTTTGAACTCTGTAGCTTTTGGGGAAGGGGGGCATTTTTCAAATAAATCCCAGTTTCCATTCTTCCTGACCCCGAAAGCACAGCCTGCATTAGCTGAAACAGTAACAAAATCACAAAGGTATGTATTCAGACAGTCTGCACATTTTATCAGAGCATTTATATGTTTCTAAATCCAAACAAAGATCTAAAACACAACTCAAGATATATATATATATATATATATATATATATATATATATATAAAAGTGTTCCAGAACATACAGACTGAGACTTTGAGCTTCAAAGCTGAGTAAGGGCTTCAGCCACACAAGTCCCAAAGAAACTGATTAATTATGTGGTTGACAATCTCAGTTTATAAGCCAAGTTATTTCCTGGTATAACTTCATTGTCTTCAGTGGAGTTACAGTGGAAATGCATTCGACAGACAGTCATGTTTCTTCTCCAAGAAAAACTTCTAAGGCAGAAGGTTTAAACATGAGTGAACGAAAGTCCTGGGCCAAGATCTACCCTAATTTAAACCCTGTACAAAACAGCTGACTTGGAAGAGAGGGTGTGAGGAAAGGCAAGAAGAGACATGAGTCTATTCTTCCTTTGCTGGGACATTACATCAATTCCCTTAGGTAACGGTCATGTCTCCGAAAAACACACTGGGAATCCAAACTGCAGTTTGCTTGAGATTCTTTCCTTCGAAGTTTGCAAGTTCATGCATTTCACAAGCAATACGTGTTAGGGGAAGGGTGTGGGCTACTCTCTGCAGAGGACAATGAAATTCACTTCTGTTAGGTATTGCATCAATCCAAGTCTTTTCTGCTTCAAAATGCATTTCATCTTTTTCTAGGATGAGTGCTAGAAAGGGTGATTTTAATATGAACACTGGAATTAGTTACCTAGTTTAATCGGAAAATAACGTTTCATACATTTTTCAATCTCTGTTATTTTTGAATCAAAACCCAGTATGCGAATACAATTACTTTAAAGTGTTGGGTTGGTTTTGACTCAATATTATTTAGCGTTAGAGCTACATAAGGCTAAGCAGAATGCATACACCCTTGCTAAGATGAGAAGGAAACAAGACCTCAACTTTTTATTTGCAGCATTCCTGAGTGTGAGGAAGTTTTATTGCTTTGCATGAAGTGTCACTTATGCCAGCAGCAGAAATCTGAATGCCACAGCCCTAAGTGTAGTGAATTCCTAATGTCTTCATTTCTGATTCTTCTGCTGGCAGAAGTTATTTCACGAAAACAAAAGTGACGCAATCTGGCAGTAAATGAGCTCAACATAAACAAAATGGCTCCACAGTAATATCCCTGCTCTAGAGGGATCACTTCTAGGGGAGGCAGCATGAGCCAGCAAGCTGGACTAGACTAAGCACTTGCATTCCCTTCCCAGCTCTCCTCTCATTGACTCTCTTCAGTCAAATCAGATCAAGCTGCATACATTGCTGTAATATCCAACTGGATGTCAGAAGCCCATTTGCTAAGCATCTTTAATGAGATGGAGGTGAAGATGCTTCCTATCCAAAACATCTTGTGATTATTTATACACAGGACAGACACTGGATGAAGAGCATCTCATTTTCCTCATTTGTAAAATGTATCTGCTAACTCTCAGCCTTGTCAAAATGTGTAGAAGCGGAAAAGTCCGTAGGATGGATGGTGACCACTGCCATGAAGGAGAGAAGCTGGGACTGCTTCAAGAGTGCTCCCTGCTGGGCTTGCTGTTCTCCCTGCTGAGACCAGCCAGTGAGAGAGTAGCTGCCATCCGGCCCTGTGCATGGCAGCCTCCTCCCACCCTTTCTTTCTTTTCTTCAGCTTCCTCCTGAGTATGCAAGTGTTTGTATTCTGCATACATGCCTCTCCTGCTAGAGGAAAATCTAACCTACTTTTTCTCTCCTCACCTGAGCTCACATCTGTGATCACTAGTTCTCAGTAACATGCAAAGCCTGTATCAACTCATCCAGTGTACTGTACACACCTGTATCTGTGTTCTCCCAGGCTCACCTTAGCTGTTGTGGTCGAGCTCTACCACTCTTTGTTTTTCCATCTGGCCTCGCCTCCTTTATTTTGGCTATGTCCAATATCAGCTCTTCTCCCTCAGAGCTGCTGCACTCTACCACCTTTCTCAGATATGAATGCTTAACATATTTTCTTCTAGCCCCCATTACCACTGACTCTCATTTCCAGCAATTTCCATCTACACATACAAGGTTATCACGACTGGAAGTGGACCACATTTAAATATGGAAATAGTTGGGCAGGCTTCCCCCACTTTCCTGTCTTTTCTTTCTCTCTGTTAGCTACTGCAAGCCCAGGCACAGGCTCCAGTGAAAGGCACCACAACAGACAGAAGCCTGCTGCTTTTCCTTCAGAGTACAGCTGTGAAAAGTCAGGCACCTTTAGCTTTCAACCTGATACCTTTATTCTAGATACCTTTTGGTTTTCAGTCTAATACTATGAGAAGACAGCTAAGGAAAACATCTGCCTGGCTAGATATTAGAGCAGATGGAAGTACCATGTGCAAACACCAGCAGTGGCTTGCCTCAGAAGCACTGCCCCGCTCAGCTGCATGCCCAGAGGGGTGGCAGCGTGTCACCTGTCTCTTTGCCATTGCATGCAGCATGCACAAAAACCCCAGCAGCAGTCCCAAGGCAGCAAGCAGAGCACTGTTCCTGGACATCTGTGAGCCAGCATCTCACAGTCATAAGACAGAAAGGTGCAATAAAAGCCATCCCAAGGGGTTTTCTTCGCTCTGTCAGCATTGCTGTGTATGTGTGGGTGGTGCTCATTACGAACAACGACACAGTGATAAGCTGACAAGCAAGACAGACCATGATTATACCCACATGAATTCTTATTCTGACATTAAAATAAATTATGTTTTTCCATCTTTAGAGTCCATTTGAGAGCCCACTCTGCTTCCATGAAACTATGTGTTTCTCTGTGCCAACCATTTTTATTTTTTTTTTTTCTGGGAGGGTGGAGGAATACCTTGTAATCTCAACATGTGAAAAACAGTGTGTGCAGCAGGCATGAGATGGAATAGAGCAAATGCTGTTTCTTTTGAACACTTGAGCAAGCAGGCTTATCACCCTTGTGGGCTGCAGTGCCCCTGGAAGCATTTTTAAAATCTGCTTTCAAAAAGTAACATGATAAGAAGTCTTCTGAAAGCATGTCAGAACTTTTACCCTGCACCACGTCCCAGTCAAAATAGAACATGCTGTGTATTTTGCTAGCAATTAGGGAACAAATTACTACTAATTAGCGAAGAGTCATGACCAAACTTTTGAAATATCAAGATGTTTAAACTACTACAGCTGAGGCAAACCATGGGGGAAAAAAGTACTGGTGCAGACATCATTATGGATGGAAAATAAGCTACACAGAGATTTTCTTGTACTATAATGACATCCACATTATGACTATGGCTTGAAAAGTAACTTTAGCTAAGAACTGCCACATTGACTCTGAAAGCCAAGGAGAGCTTTTCTGCAAAGGCTAAAAAAATAGGATTTCCTAAGGAAAAAAAGAATAACACCGATTTAAAATTGCGTCTTGTCTAGTGATCTCATTTCCTTAGGATCAGATTCTTATTACCCTCCAAGCATGAGGCAGAGTTAAATCTTCCTAAAAACTAATGTTCTGACTGTATTTAAGAAAATAGGTTCCAAATGAGCAAAACTGAATTAATTAGTTTTGTTCTGCAGTGTGTTAAGCCTTCTCCTACTCTTGGGCACAGAAGTAGGAAGTGGGGAGGGGATTCCTATTGCTTTAATTTTGAAAAGGGTCAGAAGTGGGTTAAGTGTCACCTTTTGCTGTCTGTCTGCAGCTGGAAGAACAGAACAATCCTGTAGGGCTGACAAGGAAAACTTTTTCTATAGCTGAAATCAATGTAATCACAGCTAGTGTGGTGATACCACTAGCTCCAGTTTGTAAACAGAGAGGATTTTGAACCAGTGGCATGGGTGAGCACTTTGTTTACCTCACAAGAAATTCAACGTTGTGCTTAGCTTTAAGTTCGATGGTTAGAACATAATCAAAATCTTGACAAAGATTTTGTAGGATGTCTTTAAAGGGGGGTAGAGAGAGAAAAAAATAAAATTATATATTTATATATATATAAATATAAATAGCAAGACCTTAGCCCATAAACTGAAACTGAGAACTAGTTATCCAGTGCAACAAAATCCAAAGTATTATTTAAATTTCTGCAAGTTCGTTAATTCCATTTGCTGACCATTACTTTAAAATGTTATATCTGGTTACTTAACAGGGACAAGTACACAAAACACTGAAAATAAGTGGTTGCAAGGAAAGCATGACAAGATGCAGAAGGAAGCTATTTAGCCAATTATGCATTTACCTTACAAGGTTTAAAATCTGATGAGAACATTTTGTTGTCCTTTTTTTTTTTTTCTTCTTCAGAAATTAAATGATTATGAACACTTCTGGTTTTGAAGCTGTAAAGCATCCTGGTTCAAAACCTGCCAGCCCTGATTGGGTTATGGGAAATCTAAAGAAACCCATGTGTCATTCCCTCTCCACCCCCCTCAAAAAAAATAAAAAAAAAGGGGATCTGTTCATCCAACCCCTAGCATAACAAATGGAGTTCTGTTTTGTCTTTTTAACAGTATAAGCTCTTGTGACCAAAAGAAAAGAAAAAAATAGTTGGGGGTTACTATTGAAAACCTCTCGGTATTCTTTTTCCAATATTGTTACATGGGTAAATGATGAATGCTGTAATGTCTTCCACCACCAAGTGGTTGTGTGCCACAAAGAGTGAAAAGGTCTTGATTGCCCCCATAAGCAATGCTGAACTCCACACACAGTTCAGGGGAGCTGCTATATGAGCATTCATACAGAAAAAAAAAAAAAATGCTGGTAAAATTTTATAAACTGGGCAAGCTGATGGTTTCTGCATCTCACCTGTAAACTTTTTGTTCCTCCAGCTCTTGTTGTACGCTTCCTGACCAAACGGTTCATCTGGGAGTATGACCCAACACTAGGTAGGTTATATTTCATTGTATATATGTGGTACGTTGCATTAAATAGCATGTCTGAAGTAATGGAAAATCGTAGCGTTAAAATTTTGAGCCTCAAACAACCTTTAAATTTGCTGTAGAAAGCTTCTCTATGGTCATTTAAAGCTGAAACAAATTATTACCTAAGATGGCAGAACAGAGAAGCAGTAATGCACTCAAACAAAAGTGGAATTAATATACGAGGCACAATCCTGCCCACATAGAGGTCAGTGGGAACTTTGCCTCTGAAAGTAATTGCATTATTATTTCCACTCTGAAAATTAAAGTATTTAGCTTGTGATCAGTTTTCTGCTTTTGGATAACCCAGCCAGCAATTGCTGGAGAATAGACTTTCTGGGATATGTAACTCAAAAATTCAAGGGGAAAAAAATGTGTAGGTATTTACACTCTGCCTGCACTTAGCTAAGTTCATAGTCCTCACCTTTCAAACACACATTGCATCTCACTTCTAGAGTAAGCAAATAGGGACACGAGGCATCAGAAGTGCATCAATGTGTCCTCTCCACAGCTCCCACTCAGCTGAGTTGGGTCTGGCACTGTTGGCAAGCTGGCACAGATAACTCAAAAAGATTTCAGATGGTTTCTTTGAGTTAGAAGCCTTTGAAAATTTGGGCCAACTTCTTACTAGTTCTGAAGTTAGTCTATTTGAATGCTCGGCACCATAGAAAATCCAGGCCAAGAAGTCTGAGATGAGGTGTGAAGTAAGGAGCTGGGAAGTTCCCTTTTCTCCTACAGTCTGTTGAATAAACACCGTCCAGTTAAACACCTATTTCTTTCTCAGAGTTCCTTCTCTAAGAAGTCACGCTAAAGAAATAGAGAACAATATAATTTTGCATAGCAGAAACAAACAGGATTAAATTTTAATACACTTTTTTACAAAACCCAAGCAGCCCTTTCAACAAAGGAAAGTTTCTAGTATCATATTATGTATTTTTGTCTGGTAAGATGAAGAAATGACAGATATCAGAACTCTCATCATGGGAAAGTAATTCTCAGAACAATCTGAACTTAAATACATTCTTTTATCTGCTAATATAATTCACTGATGAATATAATGATGTCACCTGTCCTGCACAGTAGGATGTTCAGTATAATGTTTTATTAAACTTTACACTTCCATCATTTATATGCCATTTTCAGAACCTGACAATAGAAGACCATAATTATACAAAAGATTTTATTTTATTAAGTTTATTACCGTCTTTTTGGGACCCTGCATGCAAAAGCATCATAGTTGTGCTGTTGAAGCACACAAACTAAAGTATATGATGCAAGATTTAGTATTTTTTGCCCCATTTTGAAGGCTCTACATCCTTTTTGCTGTATAAGCCTTGACGTTTGTTTCTGTTTTTACAAATTAATACAACTGCAAATCAACTATGCCCCTCAGGATTGTCTTCTGTTAGCAAAGTGAAAAGCTTTCATGCATACAATACTCCTATCTCAATACAATTAAGTCTCTTCTGACTTACTGAATTCTACAGTCTCACCCAGTTTAGAGGAAAACAGCTTAAGCTATGTATTACAGCTATTATGAAGCTAAGTGCTTTAAGCTGCTCAGAGGAAAAGGTTTGAGAAATGCATAAACCAATAATTACAGAAATCTCTCATGGAAGAAGCACACTAGATACTTTTTTAAAGTACTATTTTTCAAACCATATATCACAACAGGATTCAGAGGAGGCTCTGAAGTGTTACAAAACAATCTCATGATATTCTAACCGTTGTTCAGGCCTTCAGAGGTCAATCATAAAGGGACTATACTTTCAAAAGCTTTGAGAAACTGCTTTGGAGAATCTATTTCTCTCTTTATCAAGGTCATTCTCTGGTGCCTCAGCATCCAGTTACCTGTAAACGTCACTGAACTGGTTACTGAGAAATTTTACCAGATTTGTTTCTTCTTAGCAGTAATGGACTGACGATTGGGTGGAAAGAGGGATATCTATATATTCCAGCAATTTAAAACAGTTTAAGCTGTGTCACCGAGACATTTGCCCTAAATGGAGATTAATCGTTTTTTGTCAAGTAATGTTGAAAGGATAGGAGTAAAACAGATGCAAACAATCTAGCTGCTGCGCAACAGGAGGTTTTGCCAGAAATCACTGGGGCTGTGACAAGTGTCATGTTCACAGTTTATTTCTTATGTCAAATTCTCTACTATCCATTAGACCTCTGATGCAAAGAATCCCTGGATAATTCTATTTTTAGAAAAGCTTTCTCCAAGCTCTACAAGGCTGGATGGAAATTCAACATTATCCTAAGTTAAATATCAGGGTAAATTTAAAAAAATAAAAATAAAAATACAACTTATGCTCTTAATTCAAGGGTGGCACATTTTAACTGGAAAGGAAAAACACACATTATAAATATTCTTTACTACTCTAACCTGCCAGAAGAAAACGAAGGACAATATTTTTAGCAGCATCTGGACATGCTGCTGTATCTCCAGGAGCCAAATTACAAACCACAAAATAACATTTTCTGGCGGGAGCAGCACTACTGAATCTTGCAAATCTTGGCACATGGAGCCGCCAAGGAAGTCAGGGTTTTGCACCTCTGCCACTTCTGTGCATGATGTTAGCTCTGTGCAAGCACTGGTAAGACAGCTGCATCTTCACAAAAGTACATACCACTGTGCTTTTTATTTTACCATTCACAGCCAAGGGATAAGAGCTGCAGCAAAGGTCATTTTGTGGGGAGTGCACACTGTCAGCCTTGACTTCTCCATAATTCCTGCTTAACTGGCAAGTCATTGTCACCGTCTTGGCATGTTTTTATTTTTTATTTGCTTATTTTTTTGGAAAAGGTGCCAGATCACTCGGACTAAGTGATAACCCGGCATTATCAAGGTGAATGAGCTTCCAGTTTCTATCTTTATTTATAATAAATCACACAAGTATCCTATGTGTGCAACAAAATTAGAAGGTCCAAAGAAACAGCTCTACAGAGAAATAGGCTGGAACTGCACGTTTTTAAAAATACATTTACATGTATTTTAAAAATACAGTTTTCTAAAATGTTAAGTATATGAATTCAGCATTAAACTTAGTTATATTAGTTAGTTAAATATCACAGAATCACAGAATTGTCTAGGTTGGAAGAGACCTCCAAGATCACCTAATCCAACCTCTGACCTAACACTAACAAGGCCTCCACTAAGCCATAGCACCAACCTCTGCATCTAAACATCTTTTAAAGACCTCCAGGGATGGTGACTCAACCACTTCCCTGGGCAGCCCATTCCAATGCCTTTCAGTAAAGAAGTTCTTCCTAATATCCTAATAACCTAAACCTCCCGTGGTGCAACTTTAGCCTATTCCCCCTCATCCTGTCACCAAGCACATAGGAAAATAGACCAATCCCCACCTCACTACAGCCTCCTTTAAGGTACCTGTAGAGTACGATAGGGTTGCCCCTGAACCTCCTTTTCTCCAGGCTGAAAAACCCAGCTCCCTCAGCCGCTCCTCGTAAGACTTGTTCTCCAGACCCCTCACCAGCATCGTTGTCCTCTGGACTCTCTCGAGCACCTCCATGTCCTTGTAGTGAGGGGCCCAAAACTGAACACAGCACTTGAGGTGCGGCCTCACCAGAGCCGAGTACAGGGGGACAATCACTTCCCTAGCCCTGCTGGCCACACTGTTTCTTATATAAGCCAGGATGCTGTTGGCCTTCTTGGCCACCTGAGCACACTGCTGGCTCATATTCAGCTGACTATCAACCGTCACTCCCAGGTCCTTCTCTGCCAGGCAGCTTTCTAACCACTCATCTCCCAGACAGTAGAGCTTCTTGGGGTTGTTGTGCCCCAGGTGCAGGACCCGGCACTTGGCCTTGTTGAACTTCATACATGTACAGTTGGCCTCATAGTCATAGCCTGCCTGCTTCACAATGGCTTCCAGCTCCTCTTGTTTGTTGCCCATGCTGTGTGCATTAGTGTAGATGCACTTCAGTTGGGCCATTGCCTTCTCCCCCGGCCTTTCCATTGTTCCCCCGGCATGACTCTAACAAGCCCTGTTTCAGCCCCATCCCCCTTCTCACCTAGTTTAAAGCCTTCTCAATGAGCCCTGCCAGCTCCTGGGCTAGGATCTGTTTTCCCCTTTGAGATAGGTGGGACCCGTCTGTGGCCATCAGGCCGGGTGCCGAGTAAAGCGCCCCATGGTCAAAAACCACAAAATTTCTGTGTTGGCACCAGCCTCTGAGCCGCGTGTTTATCAGGTGGGCTATCCATGTCCCCTCTGTACCCCTCCCTGCCACTGTAGGGATGGATGAAAACACCACCTGTACTCCTGCTCCATCTACTAACCATCCCAGTCCCCTAAAGTCCCGAAACCTTCAGGCTTCTCTCTTCAATATTATCACTGGACTATCAAAAGAGGATAGTAATCAGAAGGGCAAACCAGGTTGGGGAGCTTTCTGGCAACACCCCTGACCCTGGCCCCAGAGAGGCAGCAGACTTCCCTATGGGTAGGGTCAGGCCGACAAATAGGGCCCTCTGTTCCCCTGAGAAGAGAATTGCCTACAACAATCACCCTTCTTTCTCTCTTGGTGGAGGCAGTCTTGAGGCATGGAGTTGACTTCCTCACCCTAGGCATCCTCCTGGGTAAACTTTCTACCTCATTCTCACCCACTGGTCTCTCAAGCTCCAGGGCCTCAGCTCTGTTGTGTAAGAGCACCTGGGAAGGTGGGGCTGGTAGGGGATGGGTGTTGCCTTCAAGGTCGAGCAGGGACCTGTTTCCATTCCTCCTCAACTCCTAGGTCCCCTCCCTCTGCCCGACAGCAACAGGGCTGGGGGTCCACCTCCATTTGGGGTGTCTCACCCCAGTACCTCTCCTTCAGGCCCTGCAGGGAGTTGCTCCACCAGTCTACCTCCCGCTCACATTCCCTGATATCCCTCAACCTCTCCACCTCCTCCTTGAGCCCTGCCACCAGGCAGACCAGGCCATTCACCTGCTCTCACCTCACACACAGTGCCTCTGCCTCCCTCAGATGGCAGCAACAGGCTCAGACACTTCCTGCATGCAGAGACCTGAACTGCCTCATTGTTGAGCGGGCAGTCAGTCTGGGTGGTTACAGAATTTCTAGAGACAGCTCTCTGCCTAGTGTAGACCACTGTGGCTTAGCTAGTAGTAGACAGCCATTAGATGAGTTGTTCTTATGGGCGGGGGGGGAACACTCTGCCCTGCCTGCGCAAACTGCTGCGTCCTGCCCTTTTTGCATGTCCTGTTCGCTGTGCTCCCTAGGGGCAGGTTTTGAACCTCAGGGTATAGGGGCACTGCTGGCTCTACCTACGCCTTGTCAGCCTCCCTTGTGAGGGCTGCCGGGTTTTGGCAGCTGCCTCGAGTAGCCTCGACGTCGGAAAAGAAGCCCTGGCTGTCCTGAACTCTGGCTCCACTGCAGAATGCGTCTGCCCTGGAGCCAATCGCCTCAGTAAGAGGCTATGTACAGAGAAAGGGGATTAGGCTACCACATGAATTTCACAAAAAATTCATTAAATGTTGTAAAAATAGAATCCAACTTGCCAATTAATAAGCAGATTCACTGTGATGTTAGAAAGCCTAAAAACCACCTTCGCCTAGTTGGGGCACCATTTAACCCACAGCCTAAAAGCACTTCACAAACATATGCAATGTCTCTGTGGCAGATTTAATACAGAACTGGAAATTATTTGTGCTATATTTCATCTTGGCTCTGCAGACAGATTCGTGTAAAAAAAAAAAAAAAAAAAAAAAAAAAGTATGAAAACAAGCATTCCTATGTATGATTTCAGCAGGGCCTGCCAGGAACTGGGTGGCAGCAGGCTGACAGTTGCCTTCCACTGCGGTGGCTTGGCTGGGGGAAAAGCTTGCAGCCTGTGAGCAGCAAGTAGCTGCCCTCACAGCCCTCTTGGGGTTTGGCCACCTTTTGTGGCTGGTTGCCACAAGGACAGACGTGCATAAACACCTAACACCTGCCAGCCACCACCTTGTCAGGAACGGACGTGCTCTGTGGGGAGGTGTTTCAAGGCAGAGGTGTGAAGGCCTTCATTTGGCCACCTACTTTATGTGGGGAAAGTCCTGGCTTGAATGCAGGCCTCACACGGATCTCAGTGATACAGGACTTCATGTCACAGTTGTAAAGTGTGTTGTGGATAGCTGCTCTTCTTGGTGCCAGTAATTAGAAGTAATAGTCTGGACCTCAGCAGTTGCCCCCGTGAGCTATTGGCAGTGCCCAGAATTTAGTGTGACTTCTTCACTCTTCTCAAGGGTGGATAGGCACTGTGGTTTGCCATCAGACAAGAGATATTTAATGGATTCAACATCCCTGATTTTATAAACAGAGTAAGTCATCAAGGGAACCAGTCTATTCATTTTTCCAGAGAGGGTAGAAAAGAAGGAAGAAGCTCAAAGCATCAGCTCATCAGCAGACAGACAGCACTGATGCTTGCAAATTACCTCATGAGCAACAGCAAATTACCTGCTTCCATCAGCCATGACAGGCAAGGAGAATCTCCTGGCTTGAAAGATGAAAAAAGAAAATTAATCATAGCTATGGCTAAGAGGGTGCTTTTTAAAATAAGTTTTGCAGTATTTCACTGAAAACACATTTGCTGTTTTAACATATCAGGACAATTCACTCCTCTAGAAGCTGCTGAGCTGGGATAACCAAGTTTAAAGAAAATGAAAAAAAAAAAAAAGTTGAAAGGAGTGAATTATGAACTGGGTTGTGTCATTTGTTCTAAATTAGCACTTTGATGTACAGATGGGGGGAATGAGGTGTTTCGCGACGCAGAGACTTACAACATCCATTGTTGCCATACAGGGAAGAAAACCACACAAATAAAACGCCAAGGAAGTACAGGAGACAGGTTCCCCAGTTCTTTCCTTGATTCTGTCATTGAGTTGTTGCTTGTAGTCTCTCTGCCTCTGCTTCTCATCTATAAAATCCTTCATCTCATGGAAGCATTGTAAATCTTTTAACTCTATGAGTACCGGTTACTCTAAGACTCTTACATCAAAGGCACACATAAACACCATTTCTTCAAAGACACAATTTTAAATAAGAATCTGCTTATAAAAAACAGCAACCAAGGAGTTAATATTCTTGTTTACCTTTCTAAAATTCACTTGGCTTTCTCACACTGTCACTAAATGTCTTTCTCTAGCTGATCACATATTTCATACAGTTTTGCTAATCCTCTGAAAGGAAAATTGTCTCCGAGCAGATGATCAGCAGAAGAGTGCATGACAGACTGGCCCATCTATGAAGCTGAGACAGACAACATGGAGTTTATTTAACATAAATAGGATAGGTAAAAGACAATTTTTTATGGTTTCTCTTCTTCATAGTAAAGAAGCATGTGCCTTAAGAAAAATCATAATTTTGCTAGGCTTGCTAGATTAAAGGTAATATTTTTAAGAGTATGTGCTTCCTTTCAACTCTCAGAATTTCTTAAAGTTGCTCAGGTTTTTGTTCAATCTTTTTCAACCGGGACAGGGGAAAAAGCAAGTTGGTGTTTCTACAAAGTCCCATTCACTCAACATACGTTCAGCTCAGAAGACACCATTACACATGCCTAAAATAAGTAGGAATCAGTAAAGATGTGACAGCAATTTGTACCAACTTATCTCCTATTAGCTTGATTATGAATGGCCCAAGATAACAGCATTGTTCTCCAGCTGAACATTAAATGTTCAAAGGACTGTACAAAGTTACAAGTTCCTGATGAAGGGTCAGAGATGCCCCTGTTACTGCCCTGATTTATCTGCTACAAGAGAATTTCATGTTCTGTAGACCAGATCAGGACATATAAATTTCACCACTGTGGCAATAATAGCAGAAAACATTTTGTGAAGGTAAAGTTTATCTTGGCAAGAAGGCTTTTCCAGCTGGAAATCTTGTTGCAATGATTTTTTTTTTCCCCTTAAAATAAATAAATAAATGAATAATAAACCTATTAGGAGGGTAATTTTACATATATAACATCTGTAGCTGGGGGTTCTGGCAGCAAAATCATAATATTCAGGGACCACAAGGGCAGTTCGCAGATATGGTACATAACATAATTAATATTACAACCCTGCCAAATATTTATAGCCTAGACCAGGCTTCTGAGTTTCTTTTCTACACCTTAAGGACAGATCTGTACAAACAATAAGCAGAGCAGACTGTGAATATATCCAAACTATCTTCCATCAAAATTGTTGAGAAACAGAAGCAGCTTAGCTGTGGCAGCCAAGACCTCTCTAAGAATAGTTTATCAAGAAAAAGATGCAAGAACTATCTTCCTGGACTTTGTGCCAATACAGCCATGAAAAAGAGCTGAGGTCTGCAGGTCCAAGGACAGTTCTCAAGGACTGTCTTTGCTCTTGGGTTTAGTCTTTCCCTGGACATCTGGAATACAGACTGAATACAAACTCTTTGTCCCTGGGATTGTTTTCACTGCTGCAGATTGCAAGTTGAAGAAACACACATCTTTGTATACTGTAGATTTCTAGTTTTCTTGACTTGTGGCTCACTCAACAAGTTTGTCTTAATGCTCCTGAAGGCTTACTACCTGCCTTCACTATAAAAATATTGATTCCCGGCAGCACAGCTGAGAGAGAAACTGCCCAGACAGCAGACAGAGCTTTTAACAAATGGGTCCATACTAAAGTAACTGTTAATAAATCATTAGCTGATAGTTCCTTCAGCCCTGGAGTGTGAAGGTTAACAGAACAGCAGTCCCAGGATGAAAGCAGACCGGGGAGGTCCTTCCCTCTCAGCCCCTTCTTCCTCCTGCTGCCCAACAGAATACCACAGTCTATACAGTGCTGTAGAGCAGACCATTTATATGCTTGTGATTGAAAATACCCATTTTCTATAGCAAGAAAAAGAGGGAAGAGAGAGAAAGAGGGAGATCATCATCTTGCAAAACTTTGCCTCCAGCATATTTCATCTGAACAGCCATGTTGACAACTACAGCTTATCCAAGTGCATAGCTAGAAAGAACGTATGTGGTCCATTACTGGCTTACAGCCAAAATGGGCTGTAATGTTAACTAACCATTTGGGGCTAGGAGGAATGGCTGCCAACTTGTGTTTCGGGGAATGCCATGATAAATGTGTGCATATGCTTAATAGTTTGCTGGAAAACAGCCTTATTTTCACACCAGACTCCAGCCATTAATGCCCTCAAATGTTATTAACAAAATTACTTATTCCTTCTGCTTCAGTGCTTAACAGACTGAGTTCCTTTAATAGTCCAGATTGTGCCTTGCTACTTATCTTCATGGAGTTCTGTTTTCTCCCCACTTCAAAACAGTAGAAACATTGCTTAACTTGATATAGATTCAATCCACGTTATATCACTTTTACTAGCCTTCTCAGCAGCAGGAATTTGTACTGTATGTATTACAGAAATGAGTTGTGAACGTACTCTCAATTTCTCTGAGGTGCCTGTAAGGAAATAGACTGGTATGGCATAGAGCACCTTAAACCCCCGACCCTGGCTTCAAATGCTCAAAAACTTGAAATGAAGAAACTATAATTGAGAGCAGCAGAGTAAGACATTTTAAACAACATGGGAAGCAGTTTTCTGGAAACATGGTTTGTTTTCTTTCATATGGGTCTCAAGATATTTCTGATGCCAGTAATAAAAATATGCCTTTTTACTGTAGTTGTACACACAGCAAAATCAGGAATGGCAGCAGCTCTTCTTGCTGGAGCTACAGCTGCAAAATATTTTGCCCCCACTTTTCTTACTCATCATATTCCAACATGTTCTCCAGATGAGCAGAAGTTTCCAGTGCTTGCTTCTGTACTGTCAGGAGCACAGGCTTTTGTTTTGCTTGTTTTAGGTGTGAGAAAAGTCTCACTGGTTAGTTTTCATTTATGTTGGCAGAAATAAGGTGAAATACACACGGCTTCTCTAACAAAGACCTCTTGCCATAGTCCAAAAAAAAAAAAAAAAAAAAAAAAAACCAGAAATAGAAATAGTTTATTTAGACTTAAACTTGTCATGTGCATAATTCCCACCAGGAACAAAGGTATCTGCTTCGTGTTTGGTAGGAAACTTGAATCAGAAAATTAGAAAAACAGTTGAAGCCTTGAAGTTTACTCCATACTAGTTAGCACTGCTCCAGCTTTGTCAGTTTTGTTTTAACTTGCCTTAATTAATCCAGTTCCCAAATATCTGTGCGCATTTTCTCTGCCACTCTCAGCAAAAGCTGGGTAAGGACAGAAAGGAAATTAACACCATCCTCTCCTCTCAAAAGAAACCCAGTGCTAGCACCCAAGAGACTGTCACATGCAGCAGAAGCCAGCAAACAGACATTTCCCTTTATTTTTAGGGTTTTGTTCATTTTAAAGTTTTGTTCAATAAAACTACTCTAGCTTTTCTATTTGGAGGGCAAAATATTAAATATATTAGTGTATGTTAAATATGGAAATATTAATAAATCAAGAAACAAGCTGTGTTTTTGTAGGCTAGTTTTATATATCCCACCTATACTATCCAAAGAGGAAAATTTGGGAATGCAATAGATCCTTTCATGCAAAGATAAGAACTATATAATCTAGTGTAGCTATGCACGCATTAGCCATTTATTTTGCTTCTCTCCTTATTAAAAAAGAAGAAAAAAAAAGTAAAAATGATAAAACCAAACTGCTCACTGAGCAGCAGACCTCACAGAGACTCACTTCTGAATTTGTTCTCCAAATTTCATACTGCAGTAGCTTCTCTCTTTGCATATGCCCTCCTGTGTACTCTACGTCCATCTAATGTCCCCTAATGTCTTTAAACATCTGCATGCATCAGGGGCAGCCCACAGCCTGGCTTGTACAGAGGCATGCTCCTGCTGAGTGCCCAGAGGAGATGCTGTCTCTTCCTGTATCTCTTCAGGGGCATTGATAGAGTCTCTACCCTCCACCCAACCCTCATTTTAAGGAAACCTAAGATAATAGAAATAATTGAGAGCTTAGACTTGGACTCAGAGCAGACTAAAAACAGGTTGACAAGCTAAGACATATTTGGTAGCTGTAGTGACTGTGACGTGACTTTTTTGTGCTTGCTCTAATCAGGCTAGTTTGGAAACGTCTGCTGTACTGAAGTCGCAACTCTGATTATAGCAAACATGTAGCCTCATCAAAGGGAGCCAACAAAGCCAAAAGTGATGTTAGAAAAACACTCCTTCACACATCACCAAACAGATTCCAAAAGCAGCATTCACAATAGCAGATCACACATGAAGCAGACTGGAATCCCTGGAACTGAATGTCACCACAAATACCTTCCTGAACACAGTTTGGTTTGTATCCGTGGCTTGATGTAAATGGTCATGTAGTATGATAACCATACATCCAAAACACAAGACTGGTTCTGTACACCCTTCTGGAACTTTTCCTTCTGTATATTCTGAGTCTTGGGGTTACATATGCAGAAACACTTAAGGCATGGAAGAGCGCAAGCCTGACTGTCAGAGCTCTCAGTTATATGCCTGCATTTTTTTTTTAATTATTTTTTTTTAAATTTTCATTGCCTTTAACTACTACTTTTTCATGTGATAATAACAGAAAACAATGCATTTCATGATTTTATTGTTAAAGTAAATAACACAACTATGCTTATTTGGTGATTTGTAGTATGTTACTAAGAAGACATATGGGGACATACAGCATTAGAACTGTTCTTTAGAACTGTTCTAAATACACAAGGGCAGAGCTGTGGTTCCTGTAAAATCACTGATGGTTGCAAAATGAAAGCCCTCCTGCAGGGAAATAATGGATGGAGTGAGTAACAGCCAGATGCAAGCAAGAAAAATACATTTAGCTGATTTTTAAGAAGGACTGGGATTGAGGAAAAAGACAAGAGAGACTTGCCCAGTTGGGAAGTTACATTCAAGTTACAAGAGCTTTATAAAAGGTGATAAGATCCTGAAGCAGCAAGGAAATGCAGAGGGGACAGATTTCACAAAGGCAGACTGAAGCAAAGCCCTGGAGAACAGTCTCAAATAGTACCAAGATTAGTAATGAAGTAATGGGGTAAATTGTGTTCCCAATGGGCTGTCACTTTTCTCAAATGTGATAGAGACAAATGCCATCATGATGGACATCAAAGACTACAGAAGTCAAAATGAGGAGAGAGTTTATTTGAAAAAGAGAACAGGAACCTCTATCACGTAATCAGAAATAGTTATGGGAAATTTTAATCTTTTGAACATATTTCTGCATCACCATCTAACAAGATTTTTACCCTAACTGATCATGCCTATTAACTGTAGCTTTTCTGTCTGGAAACTCTGCTATAATTATTACACAAAAGCTCTTTTTCTAGGTCTCTTGCAGCTCTCAGGTCCAACTGGCTGAAAGCCACCATGAAAACAAAGTTTCTTACAGTATTTTTGTATATTCTGGTATTATTAACCTTTCTTGACAAAAGTTAACTAGAATTTTGTATGGATATAAAACTTGTGTCCCTCCATACTTAGAAGCAAACAGAAGAGCCCAACCTGATTTTAAATGTACACATAAAATAACATACATCATTGTTCCATCTTAACTAAACCTACTGCTATAAGTTTTCTTCCAAAATCAATAAGCCCTTACAATGTAAATATTTCCTTCCAGAAGTGTCGCATGCCCCTGCTATTTATTGCCTGTTCAAAGCAAACAAGTGTTGAATTCATCCCAGGAAAGATATCAGATAAAGTATATCCAGCACATATTTTACCTCATTGACTCTAATTGGAGTTAAGGGTACTTAGCTGAGACACAGACACCTGCATTGTCAATAGTTTCAGTTAGGGATCCAGAAGGTATCTCAAGTCTTCTTTCCCTTTGTCTGCACAACTTAAAATAAAGAGCAGCATAGGGAGAATAAAATTAATAAAACCTAAATCAAGATAGTGCATTTATAAACTAACATGGGAAATTAAGGTTTTAGGGTGCCTGATGTGAACAGCCTGGAAATCAGGACTTCAGGGCTCATAGCATCTGACCAGATTCTTCTTATGTTTCTGTTCCCTTGAACAAGAAGCCATGGCTGCCAAAAAGTTTTAAACATCCAGCTGTTTTACTCTCCTCATTTAAATTCACCCAGCTACTGCACATTCCAGCGCACAGGAACAGATTCACTTTTACTAATATATCTCAACACTATGCTGGCCCCAATCAGTGTTACTCATCCAGGACCAAATTCCACCCTAAAGTGGACAGCCAAAGTGAGTTAAACTTGCAGCATAAAACACCAGCAATTTAGAATCACCTATTAAAAAAACTCAGCTATCTCTTAAGAATCACACTGCTTTTCTGCAGTAAGTCTACTTCTTGAAATTTATTCTCCAGTTTCTCAGAGAAGAGCCCTATGACCTACTACATTCTGCCTCCTAAGAAGAGAATTTCACAAATGCACTGCAAAAATGGACAGATACAGGTATTTTCTGAAGTTGGGTAGACCAATTCTCAACAGCTACTTGTCAAACAAGGCCAGCTAGTCACATGCATTTAAGTATTTTAAGACCTAAATGAGTAAATAGGTAACACTGCATTACTCCTTCAGAGAACTGTCTCCTCTTCACACCACTTTCCCCTAAAGAAAGGAAGCATAAGATCCTAAATGACCTTGGATAGGGAGTGCTACTCAGGGAGCCCCAACCTAGCACTGAACATTTTATCCACTGAAATAACTTGCTCAAGGAGCTTTACTGCAGCTTCTGCACCAAACCAGAGTTTCTGCTTTGCTGCATTCCCCTGAGGAAAGTGCTGCAGGTAAGACATCATACAGAAGGGAAAAATAAGACATGCTGAGAGACTTAGATGTATCTTACTCTATTTTGGAGGAATAACCTCAGGATCATATCAACTCCTTCAACAGCCTTGCAATAACAAATAGAAGGGGGCTTTCCTGCCTTTAAAAATTCAGTCTTCATTGCCTGAAGCCCTATACAAGATTGGTTGCCATCTGCCTAATTAAATTGACCATTTGTCCCTATTAGAGACAGCTGTGCTACTTAAAGCAATTAAGGTGGCACAGGAGGGAAGTAACTTTTTTTTTTTTTTTTTTTTTTTTTTTTTTGGGGGGTGGGGGGAAGAGAGTGTTTGCAGTGCTGACATCACTGAAAAATTCCTAACTATGAAGAGGTGATACATTCAAGTATGCAACAAAACAAAAAAGATATGCACCAAACACGAGCCCTTTCAGAGGTTTTAATTCAAGAAATGTCTTTCCTTTAACATATCCTTCATTCCTTTTAGGGAGATTTACACCAAATAAAAGAACTGTGTCTCTGACAATGCAAAGCATTCATAGTCACTGACCACAGTTTTACAGCATATGTATTTGCCTTTTGATATAGGACATCTGTGAGCTAGCAACAGTAATAAATCTAAATGTTAGCACAGATCATTTTCCAAGTTTTAGGTCAAATGCTGTCGAATTTAACTTATCAGCTCATTAAGATAAAACAACCCCTTTTGTCATTAGTTGCCTGGTTCCAGAATCTGGGACACAGTAAATAGGTTCCTTTTTTCTATAGCATTGTTTGAATGCTTAATGCTCACTGGCTATCCTTATAAATCATATACAGAGAAATCACTGCTTGAATTCTTGGTAGAAGAAGGGAATGTGATGATTTCAGCATGTTTCAAAGAGACATTCCTAAAATAACTAACCATTCTGTAACTTTGTCACTGTATATGGCCTGTGCATAGTGGTTATGTCCCTGATCTACAACCACACTGTTTTTGATCTTGTCAGACTTCAGGCTAAGCAGCAACAGGCTTTCAAGCCGGATACACTGAGAGAGGCAGAATTTGTGCTTTACAGGTGGCAGCCTTCATTATGAGCAAACATGAAAAATGGGCTTCAGTCTTGCAGAGCTCTTTGCTGCAGGAGACTGTCCTTTTGTTGGGGGCAGAGTGCAGTGTACACAGGTGCAGGCTTCATGGGAAAGCAAGGTATGGGGAGAGGGAAGAGTCATGGCTGTAGAAGGAGGACTTGAGTCTGCTCCACTGGCAGGAAGCACTCCAACAGATAAAATTTAGTGAAGCTGTGTGTCACATATCAGGTCTTGTGCTGGAGTAGCTGTAAGGAAGATAGAAAAAAAAAAATCACGCTCTTTTAATACTTTTCACAAAATGTGTTCTTATTTTAGAGTCTACATATCGTCACCAAGCTACCATTGATGATGAAGTGGTTTCCATGGAGATACTAGATACAGCTGGTCAGGTGCGTGGGTGCATGTACTAACATCCAACACCTTGGCTCAGACAGGCAATAGGGAAGGGGAGTGTGATGGTGGCAACGTGGTGGGTGGCAGATGTGCTCCATTTCTGGGGACTGAGATTTGCTTCTGAGCAGAGCTCTCCTTCCTCCCCCACCACCAGCTTGCTGTCAGACCCAGTGTGCTAGATCCAGGCCATTCTGCAAGGGACCCTGCTTACACTTTTCAAACACTGGAAGAACAAACAAAGTTAAGGTTTACACTGGGATTAAAATTATTTTGTTTTCATTCCTTGACTCAGGGCCAACCCAACAATGTTATTACTATCCACAAAGTCATAGCCTATTTCTGCAATCAAGTGATGTGGCTCAACAACTTCTGTTAGTGATTTCTACCAAACTGTAGAAGAGTTTTGTCATAGCAAAGACCCCTTTCCTTTCAAAACACAGCAGGTGCTCATGCTGCACATTCCTATGAAGTTTGTGTGCTTGACATTGCTCAACAGAAACCCTGTTATGATTGCATGCTACCAGCCTGCCCATAGCAGGCAGCCCATGACACCTTGGCAGAGTAGGTCTCCTATGCCACACAATAAAAAGGTGATGTGTGTAGAGTACAGTCAAGTGGGTGTACATGGCTTTCCAGGCCTTGGGTGACCAACATCTATTGGCCTGGTGTCTTTTTCATAAATTGTATTCCTAAGGCTGCTGTCTGTCTTTTCAAAACAGGAGGATGCTATTCAGAAAGAAGGACATGTGCGATGGGGTGAAGGCTTCGTGCTGGTCTATGACATCACAGACAGAGGCAGCTTTGAGGAAGTGCTGCCACTTAAGAACTTGTTGGATGAAGTTAAAAAACCCAAAAATGTCACTCTGATTCTGGTGGGGAACAAAGCAGACTTGGATCACTCCAGGCAGGTCAGCACAGAGGAAGGTGAAAAGCTGGCCACAGAACTAGCATGTGCTTTTTATGAGTGCTCTGCTTGCACAGGAGAGGGCAACATTATGGAAGCCTTCTATGAGCTCTGTCGTGAGGTACGGCGTCGAAAGATGGTCCAGGGCAAGACTCGGAGACGAAGCTCCACCACCCATGTCAAGCAGGCTATTAATAAGATGCTTACCAAAATCAGCAGTTAAAAAGAGCTGTACTAAGCCAGAGAAGCATTGTAGAACATATTAGCTTGGGATAGGGACAAGGCAGGCAGAGCACATTTAATAAAAAATGGTCAAAGCTTTGCTGTTAAAAAAAAATAGAAAAGTCAAACCACACTACTTTTTGAGTAACATGGGATCAGACTTTTTCATGTTGCAAAATGTATTTAGCCACACTGCTTCTGGCTAACAAGGAAAAAAAAAAAAAAAAAGAAAAAAGAAAAAAAAAATAACTCCAAAGGACTAGATGATTGTAGGGATTGGCACTGACAGAGTATCTTCTGCTTCTACAAGGCTGCCTCCAATCCCTTGCAAGTCAGTAGTGCCTGAACACCATTCCCAGCCAGCCAACTGCTCAGTAGCCACTTACTTGGAGAGTAAGACTTAGTCTTCAGTCCAGCAACAACCATCAAACTTGCTATTCTCAAGGACTGAGGCTGCTGTGTTTTTCCAGAAAGTTCATCTGACACCTTTCACCAGCTCCAAATTGGTGCATTGTGTGCTTATATTCCAAACTGTCCTTTCTTGTTGTTATTTTGTCAAATCTATGAGTGCCGATATTCTTAGCGAGATATGCAAAAAATACTGGAAAAGTCTTTTTCATAGAGTGTTTAGCCAGCAAGACACACATATCAACAGAGCTGAAATTCAGCTGCTTTTTGACATCCTCTACAACGACAGAATTCATCAAGAAATAATCAGCTAGTCCAGTGTCATTTCAGCATTTCCCTCTTGAAGTACAATACTGTACTTGGGGAAATGGGAGTGTACATCTTGGGAAATCAAACTAAAAAAATAACCATAATACTATTGATTTAGTTAAGGGTAGTTTTTATCTTTTGTTTACATTTTTGTTTTGGTCTTATTTCAATTCAAGTAGTTTCCCTTATTACATTTTATACTGAAGAACTTAAGACATGGAAAGGCAAGTCCAAGCCCAAATGTAATCAGATGTGAAGGGCTTTTACCATATCAAAAGGCCATCATTTCCAGATGTTTAAACTTCCAGATGTTTAAACCATCACAGTTTTTTGTGACTCTGGCACTTTCAAGTGAAAGTACATTTTATCATATTTTTGGTGTCTGGGATAAAAAGCATACTTTTTTTTTTTACTTTTTCTTTTCTCCCCCTCCTCTCTCATGCTTCTCATTTAAGCCAGCTGTTAAGTTTTGCCTCATGCCTACTTGTCTTGCTAACTGTAGTAGTGAGGTCTTCTTCTAGAAGAAGCGAGAGGTACAAGAACTAAGACTGGAAGACTTTCGGACTGTGCTTGTCTCACCAGTTGTGTTGCATCCCTTTAGTCAGCTTTATGTGCAACTCAGACTGTCATCATGCAGAACCACAGCCAAAGGATACTATGACAAATGAGAATATTAGCAGTATTCTCCTTTGAAGAACAGCCCTCTTATAGTAACTGCTTACAAGTCTATTCTCCACTGCTTTGCACTTTGTATGGTTATTTGCCTCTGTGAGGAAACAACGCCCAAAGGCTACCAAATCCAACTTTCCACAGACGTAGAAGAGTGAGGATATCTGGTAGAAGAGCACTTTATACAGTTGTAGGTAGCCGTATAAATGGTGAAACAGGTTGGAGAATCAAGCCTGTATATCCTCATGGGCAGAGAAAAGTCCCAAGTCAGGACTTCTCAAAGCATGAGCTTACAGATACTTACCAAAGTATTTTTTTAAAATGTTCACCCATATCTTTCACCCAATTTTTATCATCAAAAATCACATACAAATGTATATTATATTTTTGCTCTTTATTTTCTTTGTTTCCCCCATTGTAGACAGTGAAAATTCATTCCAGTCTTTCAGAATCACTTTGGTCCTCATTTTCAGGTATGTTGCCATACATCAGCTATACATACTGCAACGGAAACATCACTTTGTGCTTCTGGGCAGGAGGTTCTGGCAACAGATGATGTCACTGTCTCCACGACACACCTGTTTCCAAACTATTGGTCATGTCTCTATGTCTCTAGCTTCTGAGAGAGAGAGGTTTAGCCATTTTAGTCCTGTAATGCATAATCAATATGAAACAGAAAACTATGTAATCAATATGTAACAGAAAAAGTTAGTGCCTATTCGCACACCAGCGGTCATTAGCTGAAGATCTGAGCTTGCAAATGTGTATGTTACAACATAAGGATAAAGAGCAAGCAATTGCAAGTTGAGGCACTAAGTCATTCTGTTATCTTTCAAATCAGTGCAGCTGCACAAATCTGAAGCAAAAAAAAAAAAAAAATAATCCTTACCTGCAATCCCATGGCAACATAGCTGATGAGGAAAGTTACGGTGTTGGTATTCTAAGCAATTGATTTATCCCTCTCTAAGGAAAGTTCAACAGTTCTTTTCTCTGAAATACTATCTTGGGTTTCAGAGTAGAGCTGCTTTTAAAATACAAAAAGGTAATATATGAATTACAAGAGAAAATGAATTTATCGTACTCATATTATGAGATTGGAAAGGAAGGAAAGCCTAAAGTATGGCCATAATACTTTGCAAAAGAATCCCAGCAAATTATATCTTTTCTCACAATATCTGTTATGGGGAAGTTACAAAATCCTCTTGAAAGAAAATATTCCACTGTGCAAACATGACTTGTTACATAAAGAACCTCTAATAAAAATAGTAACATTCCTTTGCAAAGACTGATTTTGGAAACTGCCAAACATGCTAAACATTTGGTCAGAAAGGAGGCTGTTATTTTACAACCTTTCCTCCCACACAAACACAAATTTCTTTACTTAATTGCTCATTTATTTTTTTTTTCCTCAATGTAATGGTCTGCTTGACAAGCCAATTATAAGATAGTATATTATAATCTGTTGATACATACTACATAGAATTAAATGCAATCCAATTTACTGTTGCTCACAATGTTGCAACATACTATTGGCTATGCTATAAATGTGTCATATTTCTACAATGTGTAAATTGAACCGAAAAGTGCCCAAACATTGAAAAGGCCGAATGCAACATGAACTTGCATTCAGTAGCCTTTCTGCAGCAGACATCAACAGTTTCAATTCTGTTTCTACTGCTGCTATTTAAATGTGCATATATGACATTAACATTAAATTCCTCTCCTCTGCCCTTTCCATTTCTGCAGAGAGAGTTTGGGAAGGAAGATAAACAAAAAGGGGGAGGAAAGGTGAAATGGACACTTGTTACCTACAACAAGTTGAATGTCATTTATGAAGTTTTTAAATATTTATCTTCAATTGATGAAGAGTTAGTCATGCCCATGCTGCAAGACCTGGATCAGGAACCAAGACTTCCCTAGAACTTTGAGAACTTCCCTTCAGATCTGGGGGTTCGGTGCAACTAAGGACAGAAGTGAGGGTCAGCCATTGAGTTTGCACCTGGATCCAGTTATGTTGTCCCCAAACCTGGGGATGGTTGCATCTGGCGGTTTGCTACAAGGCTAGTTGATTTTTATATATATAATGATCTGTATGCATTTTTACATTAAAAATATGAAAGCTTGTGCTTGTAGATAATATATAAGAAAAATAAAAATAATAAAAAAAGTGCTCTCTGTACTGAACTAATATGCATTGGTCTTCTGTTAGTTGTCTCCAAAGCATTGTCTTCTAGGTTTAAGTGGCCAGTTGCGGAAGTCCTGATTCATTATTTTTTTTCCCTTTTTAACTTTAGTCTTTATCTTAGGAAACCAAACAGTGAATTTTGCCTGAATAAGCATTTCAGCATTTGGATCAGTTTCTTTGATCTTATTTAGCTGCTAGGCCTAGAATCAAGAGGTCAAATAGCATCTACAGTGAAAAACAGAATTGAATGTCATTGGTAATCATTTCAAGGCTGATCAAAAAGGGTTCAATGTCATGGATAATAAACAACCTTGGTGAAAAACACTGGAAACCCTTCTTTCAAATTCTTTCTTGTCAGATAAATAACATGGATCTTTATCTCAAGCTTCTCAGATAAAATCCTGGAATAAGAGATCCAGGAGATTTATGCCACAGATTTGGATGCAGCCAGCTTTTTACCAGCCCATTTTCAGGGATATGCCCATTTTCCAAGGATAAATACAATGTCCTGTGATTCTGAAGAGAAGGTGCATTATAAGTATGTCATGTAAGTCACAGTATACCAATCACGCATAGTTTGGTCATTAAGGAAGGTGCAGGAAGCTTCATCACAAATGAAGGGAAACAGCAGTAAACCATTTTCTTGTTTTCCTCCAAACCTGGGCAAATGAAGTAATCCAAAGCATGATCCTGAACAGGTTAATTGCAGCAAGGATATAAGAATGCCATATCTGGCAGAGCAGCTAGTGAAATCTATATGCAGGAGCTATGCTGCAAGGTGAAACCTTCCCAGACTAAGTAAGGTATCTTTCCAGTTACTATCAGCCTCTGTAGCACTGCAAAGTAGTTTGGAATTATGCCAAGCTGCACCAGAACTTGCTTCAGTCAAAATAATGCTTCCTGCACCATAAGTAGTTGCATTCTTAATGACTATGTATAAACAGTGCTTAGGATTCCTTTTATCATAATTTTAATGTCTCAAACCATTTACATATCTTGAGAAGAAATAGAAAAATAGAGGCTTTAATTAAAAAATGCTCCTTGACAGTTTGATTTGGCTGCCTTTATGTTTCTTGAAAAATTAAACATATAATGAAAACAGTGCCATCTTAGAAACTCCAACGTTATGCACTTTATTCCCATTACAAATGGCAAAACTAATTACTGCAGGGTTATGAAAATACAGAGTGGCTTGTTGTCCCTTACTTTGCAAGGATACAAGTAGGTGATAATGATGGCTTGTGTGAGGCCAGTTCCATCTGGTTTCTGTAAATACAGTTGCACAGGAGAAAAGCTATTAGTACAGCTCACACCAGAAAGAGACAGTCTAAGCTCCCAGGGCAGGGCTCCACTGACTCGCAGTTACACCTTGGATAGGTCAGGCCCCTGGTTCACAGCCTTGGTAGCCAACCTGAGGAGAAAACACAGCCAACCTGTCTCCTCCACTTGAAAAATATCTCCTCAATTTCTGATCTGAAGTACAATGGTAGGAAACTGGGAGGTAAGTTCACATTGCTGACTGGCGTCTAATATATCAGAGAATGGAATGGAAGTTTGATCTTCTGGATTTCTGGACTGGTCTCTTTCACCTCTGCTTGATATTCCACAGCAGTACAGTTTGTTTTTGTTCGTTTTGTTTTGTTTTCAAATATTACTGTCATAAAATTAAGATTTTCAAATGTAGGTGTCAATATACTCTGGTATTCAGGGAAGTTGTATAGACAAAGAAGCTGTGTAACAACTCAGAAGTCCCTCTCACAGGAATGCAATATTTACAAATACCTCTGGAGGTAAATTCTTAAAGCTGAACACAGCTGTTCTGAAAAGTTGGAAAGCAATTTTGTTGATAAGAGATGATCTCATAGATAAAGCACAGACCCCTTTGTCAGCTACCACAGTCCTAAGCCTGACTGAAACGTTCTCTATCAGCAGGGTCTTCTTCCTTCCACAAGGAAATATTAACGTGCATGATAATAGTAGATCCAAAATTACACATCATGCATAGTAATAGTAGATCTGAAATTACACATCTCAGATCAAATCTACATTTTTTTAATTTTTATATATAAAAATCATTCTCTGTATATTATACATTAACATCTGTAATATACTACATTATAAAATATAAATAATGAATAAACACATTAAATATATTGATATAATATGTATCTAAATTGTATATAATTAATATACACCTATTATATCATTTATAGTAATATACATCTCTCTGTATATATAATCTATTATCAGGAATTTACAGAACCTCAGGGCTTACAGAGCCTCATTTCAAAACCCATCAAGTTCTAGTTACCAAGAATACATCAATAAAGCAGAAATTAATGGTTTATGGAGAGGGTCTGATTTAAACTATTTTGTCAGTACACACAGTTTAAATCCACTTAATTTCATGTAGGCCACTCAAAGGCACTACTAGGAATACCAAAGAAACACAGAAGGAACTTTTGCTGGGAAAGGGAAAGGGGAAGGGAAAGGGAAAGGGGAAGGGGAAGGGGAAGGGGAAGGGGAAGGGGAAGGGAAAGGGAAAGGGAAAGGGAAAGGGAAAGGGAAAGGGAAAGGGAAAGGGAAAGGGAAAGGGAAAGGGAAAGGGAAAGGGAAAGGGAAAGGGAAAGGGAAAGGGAAAGGGAAAGGGAAAGGGAAAGGGAAAGGGAAAGGGAAGGAAAAATAAATAATCCCAGATTCATAATTTAAATAAAGGTGGAATACCCATTTTTCTGAGAAGTAATTGCATAATTTAGTACGTTAACGCTGGTATAACTGAACAAAACAACTAATGAGAGAAAGAGAACATTTTGAGTTTTAGATATTTGTTTTCTTTTTGCAAATCTAGAAAGAAATAAAAATATTATTATGATGCAACAAACGCTAGGTCTGGAATTTGTCATTAATGTCAGGATTCTGATATCCAGATTTAATTTAATAAAGTTTCTGGATTGTTCAATATTTCAGTTTTTAAGTTATGGGAAACAAACTTCTCTAACAACCTTACTCAATATTACCCCAGCTGTACTATTCATGATTCATTATTGACAGAATCAGCTGCAAATATATATAACATTTTTTTTGGAGAAATTCAAAAACACAGTTTTCCCTGAAATCTTAACAATTGTAACATGATAAAAGAATATATATATCAGGTCATGCAAGCTAAATATCAGTCCAGAAAGCTCCCATGTTCTGTGCAAGTCATCACAGATAACGTACACTGCCACAACAACATTTCCCCCCAAATTCCACATGAGTATAAGATCTCAGGATTGTCAGAACAAAGACCATGTACCTTTAAAACTTGAACTAAGCAAGTAATGTTTTCTGATGTCAGTGTAAGAAGTTCACATCACTGGGACTGCTGATTGTGTAAGGAGACATGATCTGTCATACCCACAGATCTGACATGCTATGTCAACATTTCCAGGCAGATTCCATTTTATTCAATTGGTTTTGTGTTGTTCATCACTTTTGCAAGTGAGAACTGCATAACTTTGATTACTTGCAAAGTCCAAGAAAATCATTTGTCTACCCCAAAATCCCTCAGCATCCATTCCTCAGCTCCAAAGAACAGCAGAAGAGCAATGAGCAAGGTCTTGTAACAAACAGAGGAAACAACAAAATCATATCCCCTAAACTCTTTTTTAATTTTCAGTAGAGGAAGAGACTGGGCATAGAAAAGGTAAAACAGTTGCCTGAAGTAATCGTAATCACAACAGAACATACCAGCTGAGTCGCCCATTTCTGCTTTCAAAAACCCAGAAAATTCATGTTAAGCTCTCTATTCTGTTTAGTTTCTGCTTAAATAGAAACAAACAAAAAAAATAGTTTAAAAAATCTGAATTTTTGTTTTGTTTTGTTTTTCTCCCCCTTAGGCTTTCTACGTGCAGAGCTTTCTATATTATCTGTTGTCCCACAGATAACTGTGAATTTATGCTTCTGACTTGAAGTTAAGGTCCCTTTGCCTGATTGGGAAAGTCATTGTAGCATTGCAGATCTACATAAAAGCCTTTGCTAAAACACTAATCATGTACACTTGGTACCAAAAACCTTATATCTCATAAGGACATAAATAACAAACACTCCTACCTAATTGTTCAACTCAATTCAGTGCAAATTTAGGATAGAAGTTTGTATCTACTTCAAATTATTTCATTTTCACACTCCAAAATGAGGATATATTTCCCCTCTTCAGAGTACAGTTCAATGCCAAAGCAGTGAGTACTATTAACAATATTAAACACACATAGTTTTATTACGCCAAAATGTATTTAACACAAATTTGTAAACAAAAGAATGATATGTCTGTGTGAACTGATAAGGGCAAAAGAATGTTGGATAAGTTCTACAAACACTAAATTTCTTTTAATAGCCACATGAGCTGCCTTTTGCCTCTTTTCTCTCATTTTTTTAAAATTATTTTTATTTATTTATTTTTGGTTGGTTGATTGGTTGTTTCTTTTTTGTTTGGTTGGTTGGCTGTTTTTTCTGGTATTTGAAATAACCACAATACATGTGAAAAGCCTGCAACATCCTTAGAGGGACTTTCTCTGAAGGCCATCATTTCTCTGGTGTGCAGTTAAAATATTTGAAGTTAATAATCACAATAGGAAGCATTCTAGGAGTGACATCAGAAACATAAAAAGTTATTTTAGTGAAGGACAAAGGTAAGGAAGAGAGAGATCTTCAGACTTCATAGAAAATAAATTAATTAAAGCTCTCTGAAGGACTCCAACTTTTATACATAGTGAAAAGCTGATATTTGAAGTTTAATCTCAGATTCTTTTGAAATAGTTATTACTGCAGGGAGAAAAGAAGAGGTAGATGAGATAGGATGTTTTGCGTAGCAGGCCATCAGGTCTTCACTTCTGTGCTAGGTTTGTTATTGTTCTAAAGCAAAATGTTAGTTATCAGCCTGGTTTCGTGGAATTTTCCCACTAAAAATTACTGCCACTCCAATTTTTGCAAACTGATGTTAGTAAGCACTGGAGACTAAAAGATCATAATGTTTAATTTACCTCCTTAGCCCCTGAGCATTTCTTGGGCTTTTAGAGATGGCTCTGAACAGAAAACCAGAAGTTACTGAAGACATCTCTAATACGGCAGACAGGATGTTCTGCTACGCTTTGCCCATTTGTCAACCCAAATATTCACCAGCAAACTCCGGGCTGTTTTAATGTCTTTGTCCTCTTCAGGGAAAAGCTTCCTAAAAATATTTGATGCAAAATTTAATGACTGTTGATTTTTTTTTTTTAATAAGTTTTTTAACAAAAACGTTTAGAAAACTTTTACAACAAAAAGTCCCACAGCATTTCAGTTTAGGCATTACTATGATGAGCTCAGTGAAAATACTTAAATAGCTGCTTAAGACAGCTACTTCTCACAAATATGTTGAAAAGAAAATATGTGCAGAACAGTGAACAATCATTCTGACCTTTTCTGTGAGCTCGTACGCAATTCAGTATGCTCTGTCATTCTCTCTTGCTAAGTAGCCACAAACCACAGTGTCTGTGGGAGGTACTCTCCATATATACTTTTCTGCTGAGAAACATGAAACATTTCCTCAAAGACCACCGGTTCTCTGTCAGGCCTCTGTTCTTGCTTCCTTCCCCACCTAGTGCCAATGTAAACCTCTTCCTCTGCACTCCTTCCATGAAACTCCTGGCCTTGTCTGTGCCTTCCTCCAATGAGTAACCCATGATCCCAACCTATTGCTCAGAAAGACCAATGAGGCCCTGATCAATTCAATAGGTAGGCTTGAATGTGGCCTCATACCCACAGCTTCACATGCTACATTGGCTTCCCGCACTCAAAACCTTCCCCAAGTAATGCTGCCTTGTTAACTCTCTTGCTCCAAAGCCACGGTAACTAGGACACTGCCAGCTGGCTTGGAATTAGATTTGCTATGAAAACTGAGAGGAAGTCTTTAGCATTGTAAGCCAGAATGAGTCCATCAAACTATGCTAATTAAAATCACCCGAGACTCTGGCACAAATCTTTTGCAAGGCTTAATATACATTTATTTTACAATTATTAGCATCAGTCTAGGTTTTATGCTGTAGTAGCAGGTTACTGCTAGAAATGAAAAGCTAGTAGAGGGAAAGTGTTGGGATTTAACCTAGCTTCTCCTAAACTTTTGGGCAGTAAGACTGTTATTTTTAGAAATTCTTGTGAATTTCCATAAATCCTTCTTAAAATAAGTTGCTTTATTGAAATAGCTGCACAGAGCATATCATGATCATGTGAGATGTCTGAGGTTAGTAACTGCTCATCTTGTCAATTTTCCGTATTCAAAGATGAGTAAAGGGAACAACAATTATCAAATCAAGGGAAAAATAATAATTAAAAAAAATGTAATATTTTTTCTGTTTTAAGTGTGTTAGGATTAAGAATTAGTTTTTTCCCCCTTAATTTCCTGGAACAACTCATTTAAGGTAAAGGTGGCTGTAAAGATTTGTAGAATGCAATTCAACTTAACCTGTAGGAAGGCTAAACAAAATACAGAAGTCAGATCCTACATAACGCTCTGACAGCTCGTACTATTCTCACAGTGACCATGAGTTAAAAAGTGTGTAGTTCAGTACACACATTTTCAAAGCAGTCAGCATATTTCAGATGGAAAGGTGCCATGTGCTTTGGGCTCCACAGGTTGTTCCTTCTGCCTGTCTAGTGCAGGTCTCAAGTCAAAAAATAATGTCTATATTGTCCAGAGCTCATTTAGATCCATTTACACATTCTAATGCCTGTTTCCCATTTAGATGGCACATAGATCCTTAGGGCTCTGTCTCACTCTCTGCTTTATTGGGGATCCAGCAGGGAAAGTCAGTTGCTGACCTCTCCATTACTCTTCTCAGATTGCAGGATGCTGCCTTGTGTTAGCACTGATGAGGCTGGGCACCCCATGTTACTTGTAACTGGGGAAGTTGTGGAACAGCATGTCAAGGCTCCCTGATGCTCTTGAACAAGATTTCAGAGAACCACTCATTGTATCTCCCTCAAAGAAAAGCCTCTAATGCAAACACTTTCTGAGAAGTAACATACCACCTTGGTGAGGTTTGCAAGCCTCAGATCTGCTTCATCTCGGGGCTTTCATGTGGCTTGACGAGACATGTTCTTGGCCACTCCACTCGGCTGACCAACAACTCCAGCTGCAGATTATGCCTCTTAATCTGTCATCTGCACTTGATTTACAGCCACAGCATGCGTTTCAACTTAGAGGCAGAAAGGCTATGCACTTTTCACACATGGTTCTTCATGGAATTGATCCAGTTGCTTCTGTGACCTAGTCTGAACTTTGAACACACAAAGCCCAAAGAGTGGTGTTTTCAACATGCAATTATTGTGCCTGTGAAGTTCCAAGAAGGAAATAAGCCACTTCTAATTATATGAACTGAATGTGTACCAATGGCATAATTCGGTACTACAGAATCACAGAATCACAGAATCACAGAATTTCTAGGTTGGAAGAGACCTCAAGATCATCGAGTCCAACCTCTGACCTAACGCTAGCAGTCCCCACTAAACCATATCCCTAAGCTCTACATCTAAACGTCTTTTAAAGACTTCCAGGGATGGTGACTCCACCACTTCCCTGGGCAGCCTGTTCCAATGCCTCACAACCCTTTCAGTAAAGAAGTTCTTCCTAACATCTAACCTAAAACTCCCCTGGCTCAACTTAAGCCCATTCCCCCTCGTCCTGTCACCAGGCACGTGGGAGAACAGACCAACCCCCACCTCACTACAGCCTCCCTTGAGGTACCTATAGAGAGCGATAAGGTCGCCCCTGAGCCTCCTCTTCTCCAGGCTGAACAAGCCCAGCTCCCTCAGCCGCTCCTCGTAGCACTTGTTCTCCAGGCCCCTCACCAGCTTCGTCGCCCTTCTCTGGAGCCGCTCAAGTACCTCGACGTCCTTCTTGTAGCGAGGGGCCCAAAACTGAACACAGTACTCGAGGTGCGGCCTCACCAGAGCTGAGTACAGGGGGATGATCACCTCCCTAGCCCTGCTGGTCACACTGTTCCCGATACAAGCCAGGATGCCGTTGGCCTTCTTGGCCACCTGAGCACACTGCTGGCTCATATACAGCCGACTATCCACCATCACTCCCAGGTCCTTCTCTGCCTGGCAGCTCTCCAACCATTCCTCTCCCAGCCTGTAACTCTGCTTGGGGTTATTGCGCCCCAGGTGCAGGACCCGGCACTTGGCCTTGTTGAACTTCATGCAGTTGACCTCAGCCCATCGGTGCAGCCTATCCAGATCCTCCTGCAGAGCTTTCCTACCCTCAAGCAGATCGACACACGCACCTAACTTGGTGTCATCTGCAAACTTACTGAGGGTGCACTCGATGCCCTCGTCCAGATCATCGATGAAGATATTAAAGAGGACCGGCCCCAGCACCGAGCCCTGGGGGACGCCACTAGTGACTGGCCTCCAACTGGACTTGACTCCATTCACCACGACTCTTTGGGCCTGGCTATCCAGCCAGTTTCTAACCCAACAAAGCATGCGCCAGTCCAAGCCAAGAGCAGTCAGTTTCTTGAGGAGAATGCTGTGGGAGACAGTGTCAAAAGCCTTGCTGAAGTCAAGGTAGACCACATCCACAGCCTTTCCCTCATCCACCCAGCGCATCACTTTGTCATAGAAGGAGATCAGGTTCGTCAAGCAGGATCTGCTTTTCATAAACCCATGCTGACTGGGCCTGATCACCTGCTTGTCCTGCAAGTGCTGCGTGATGACTCTCAAGAGGATCTGCTCCACGAGCTTCCCTGGCACTGAGGTCAAACTGACAGGCCTGTAGTTTCCCGGGTCTGCCCTCCGGCCCTTCTTGTAGATAGGCGTCACATTTGCTAGCCGCCAGTCAACTGGGACCTCCCCCGATCGCCAGGACTGCTGATAAATGATGGACAGTGGCTTGGCCAGCTCCTCTGCCAGTTCTCTCAGTACCCTTGGGTGGATCCCATCCGGCCCCATCGACTTGTGCACATCCAAGTGCCGTAGCAGGTCACCAACCAGTTCTTCATGGATAGTGAGGGCCACATCCTGCTCCCCATCCCCTTCCACCAGCTCAGGGTACTGAGTATCCAGAGAACAACTGGTATTGCCGCTAAAGACTGAGGCAAAGAAGGCACTGAGCACCTCCGCCTTTTCCTCATCTCTTGTAACTAAGTTTCCCCCCACATCCAGTAAAGGATGGAGATTCTCCTTAGTCCTCCTTTTTGTGTTGATGTATTTATAGAAATGTTTTTTGTTATCTTTAACGGCAGTAGCCAGATTGAGCTCCAGATGAGCTTTGGCCTTCCTAATTTTGTCCCTGCACAGCCTCGCTACATCCTTAAAGTCCTCCCTAGTGGCCTGCCCACTTTTCCAAAGATTATAAACCCTCTTTTTTCTCCTAAGATCAAGCCACAATTCTCTGTTGAGCCAGGCTGGTCTTCTTCCCTGCCAGCTCGTCTTTGGGCACGTGGGGACAGACCGTTCCTGCGCCATTAAGATTTCCCTCTTGAAGAGCGCCCAGCCTTCCTGGACCCCTCTGCCCTTCAGAGCCTCCCAAGGGACTCCACCAACTAGTGTCCTGAGCAGCTCAAAGTCAGCCCTCCGAAAGTCCAATACAGCGGTTTTACCGGTCCCCTTCCTGGCCTCGCCAAGAATAGTGAACTCCACCATTTCGTGGTCACTCTGCCCAAGACAGCTCCCGACAATCACATCCTCCACCAGTCCTTCTCTGTTTGTGAAGAGAAGGTCTAGCAGGGCACCACCCCTGGTAGGTTCACTAACCAGCTGCATCAGGAAGCTATCTTCCACGCTCTCCAGAAACCTCCTAGACTGCTTTCTCAGGGCTATGTTGTGCTTCCAGGATATGTCAGGGAAGTTGAAGTCCCCCACGAGTACAAGAGCTGACGATTTTGCAACTTCTGTCAGCTGCCTGTAGAATTCCTCATCCGTCTCCTCATCCTGGTTCGGCGGTCTATAGCAGACCCCGACCAGGACACTAGCCTTGTTGTCCCTGCCGATCCTAACCCAAAGGGACTCGACCTTGTCATTCCCAGCCTCGAGTTCTACAACCTCGAAAGACTCTCTAATATAGAGAGCCACACCACCACCCCTTCTGTGCTGCCTGTCCCTTCTAAAGAGCTTATAGCCAGGCATTGCAGTACTCCAGTCATGAGACTGGTCCCACCACGTCTCCGTGATGGCAACCAAGTCGTAGCCTGCCTGCTGCACGATGGCTTCCAGCTCCTCCTGTTTGTTACCCATGCTGTATGCATTGGTGTAGATGCACTTCAGCTGGGCCATTGCCTTCTCCCCCGGCCTTTCCATCGTTCCCCCTGGCACAGCCCCAACAATCCTAGCTTCAGCCCCATCCCCCTTTCTACCTAGTTTAAAGCCCTCTCAATGAGCCCTGCCAGCTCCTGGCCCAGGATCCTTTTTCCCCTAAAAGATAGGGACCCATCTGTGGCCATCAGGCCAGGTGCTGAGTAAAGTGCCCCATGATCGAAAAACCCAAGATTTCTGCGTTGGCACCAGCCCCAGAGCCACGTGTTTAACAGGTGGGCTTTCCGTGTCCTCTCTGTACCCCTCCCTGCCACCGTAGGAATGGATGAAAACACCACCTGCACTCCCGCTCCATCCACTAACTGACCCAGCCCCCTAAAGTCTCTTTTGATAGCCTTCAGGCTTCTCTCTCCAGTGTTGTCACTGCCCGCTTGGACTATCAAAAGAGGATAATAGTCAGAGGGGCGTACCAGGTTGGGAAGCTTCCTGGCAATGTCCCTGACCCTGGCCCCAGGGAGGCAGCAGACTTCCCTACGGGTAGGGTACTACTCAGGGAAAGTTTTCAGAAATTCCCAAAGACTGGTGAATGTATCAAGAAATTCTAGAGAAGCATTTTTTTCTGAATTATTATTTTTTTTTCTTTCAAACAGTAAGATATACAGCAGAACAGGGCTAGAATACACAGCAGTTCCTAAAGATATGCACCAAGTCAAAGTTCAGTTTTCAGACTGCCTCAGACTTCCTTCTTTTGATCCTGATCAAATTAGGTAAGACCTGTTTCATAGTTCACTGAAGTTAATAAAAAGCATTCCCTGTATATTTTCAGGAACTTTGAGATCTGAATCTTTATCCTTATACTTCTTTTCCCTTGACTTGATGCAAGAAATAGGTGTCCTGATCCCTGATATCCCTTTCCATATTTCTAAGACACATCATGGTGAGTACATGGTGAGTACCTGTGAGTACAGCTCCTGACATAGTGGGTGCCTGACTGCCACATCTTGGAAACAGTAGGCAGTAAGATTAAAAACGACATTGATCATCTCATCTAAAATTTACCATTAATCTTTTCCAGACTAGTCATGACAGAAGCTATCTAATTGCTCAACTGTCTGAAAAGAGTTGCTGTCTTTATCCTATTAGTGGATAGGCGGTAATTTGCCAATGCTGTCACTAAGTTCTGGCAAAATGAGCTTCTTATCAGTCCCATGAGAGAGGTGTTTTCTTGAGGTCTTGTGTCTCAGACCAATAAAATACTTAAAGATGAACCTTTTATTGTCACAAGTTTGAACTCTTGTGAGTGCACAAAGAAAAAGATGACATACATATGCATGACACCCCACAATAAAATTGCTAGGGTGACTGTTGAGACTATCTCAGATTTTTTTTTAAAGCATATGTTTGTTTTTTTTTTTAAGCATATGTTTGGCTGTTGTATGGATATGGCAGTGACTAACATTTTAAAGGCACACTAAAATGTAGCAATTCAGTTCAGGAAGAGATCTGTTCTCACAATTTGAAAATAGATCTTGACTCCTGTATATCACTGCTACTCACCAAGCAAAGCGATGATAATGCATAATTTAAACACGCAGACACACAAGTATTAGTTGATGAAAATTTTTTAACTAGTTTCTTTCTTTTACATGACCAATGCAATCTTAAAAAAAAAAAAAAAAAAAAAAAAAAAAAAAAAAAAAAGTAGCTTCTAGCACAAAAGAGGAAAAGGAACACCCTTTTCTGGAACATGATCTTAGCTCGCCCTCCTCTGAGGAGGATACATAATATCCACATGTCCCTTCCAACCTGTTATCTCATAACTCTGTGAGGCATTTTTAAGAATTATCTGTGTGACTCTTCTCACACAGAGATCCTGACATGGAACAAAGAGTGGTAACCATGTGAAGACCTTCAGATGACCCCTGAATTAAAAAAAATAAAATAAAAATCAAAAAGCAGCTCTCATCATGAAACAATGTTCCCTTCCTCCAGACTACACATATTGAAAGAGATGAGGTTACTGTCTCTAAATGTTTGATTAACCTATATCAAGATGCTATCAAGATTCCAAAGTAACTATGATTTTCCTTCAATTTGGATTAAAATTTTTCATGAACATTGACGGCACTATGGTTAGACATTGTTTTTTCTGGGATGAATTCAAGGCTTTTTGTTACAAACATTGTTCCACTTGTTTCTTTGTGTTCAAACACCTGAAAAGAGATCCACACTGCAGACATTTCCTTTTCAGTCTAAAGCCTATAGTGGTGTACTCATTCTGCCTACTTTCAGATGCAGTAGAGGAGGAACTAAAAATTATATGCTCAGCCATTCATTCAGAACAACTACATCCCTTTTAAAAACTAATTTATAACCTTTCCATTTATATTGGGTCTGCTTCAACAACAGCTGCGTAACAGCAGCTGGGAGAAAGACGTGAAAACCAGCCCTGCAGCCCACAGGTGAGTGCAGCAGGAGGCCAGGAGGTGCTCCAAGCAGGCAGTAGCAGTTCCCCTGTGGCCTGTGGAGAGGCCCCTGGTGGAGCAGGCTGTCCCCCTGCAGCCCATGGGTCCCACATGGAGCAGATCTCCACGCTGCAGCCTGTGGAGGAGCCCCCGGTGGAGCAGGTGGATGTGGCCTGGAGGAGGCTGCAGCCCATGGAGAGCCCCCACAGGAGCAGGCCCCGGGCCGGAGCTGCAGCCCGTGGAGAGGAGCCCATGCAGGAGCAGGGGGGATGGGGGGAGCTGCTGCCCACCCGTGGGGGACCCGTGCTGGAGCAGTTTGCTCCTGGGGGATGGATGGACCCCACGGTACGGAGCTGTGTGGGAGCAGTGCTTGGAGAGCTGCTGCCTGTGGGCAGCCCCCGCAGGCTCAGTTCGGGAAGAATGGCATCCCCTGGGAAGGACCCCATGTGGAGCAAGGGAAGAAAGATGATGAAGCAGCAGCAAATGATCAAGAGTTATGGACTGTATGGGCTGACCACAACCCCCATTCCTCTGAATTGCTGAGGGGGGAAGATATAGAAGAGGGTAGATTGTGTGTGGGGGGGTACTTATAGTTTGTTTTTAGTTTCTCACTGCTCTAGTCTGTTAGTAATAGGCAATAAATTATATTAATCTCCCTACGCTGAGTCTGTTTTGCCTGTGACAGTATTTGGTGAGCAAACTCCCTGTTCCTTATCTCAACCCGTGAGCCCTTTTCCATCATGTTTTCTCCACCTCTTCATTTGAGGCGGGGGAATGAGAGAGCAGTGTGGTGGAGTTTAGCTGTCTTTCTAGGGTAAAACCACTACACCATTAGGGATAACAACAAAAATTACCAGTTTTGCCTTCAAAGGCTTTGACAACTCATGCTGAGCCACTTTTCCCGAAAGTCTGCCTCCATCTTGGGTCCATTAACCTGTCTGGCACTCTTCTAATTCAACTAATGACACCATTTAAGGCCGGTTTATTTTCTTTCTCTACCCTTCTGTATAAGCATCTTCTCCTTTCCAATTCATTCAAAAAATCACCTTCTTTGCCAAGTCAACAACATTCATTTCCAAGATACTTACCAGAAGAGTTCAAAGTATGTTACTTAAATCAAGTTCTTTGGAGAGGAGAGATTTACATCCTCTTTCATATATTCTGGCCAGTGCTGAGCAAATTGCTAACACCGTACATGATTAGAGCAGTGATACTTGGCACGCTTCAAATTTTGGCCTCTATGCAGACTAAATTCTAAAAGAAAATCTCCCTGTTACTTGTTATTTCCCTTTTCATATGGAGAATTTTCCTATGATAGCTGCGTGCATAAATTTGCATCATTGCGTTATAGCAAGGACTTTCTCACTCACAATAACAAGAATTTATCTTAGAAGGGGTTGCAGAAAAGGATAGTCCAATAATTGGCATCTTCTTAATGCTATAAGTTGAAAGGAAAAGTATTGACTAAACAAAGAAAGCAAATTATGTTCTTACTTATAATGTCAGATATTTCTGGTAAACAGGAAAAGCTGAGAGCACCTGAAACTTATTGTCTGCAGTCATTCACTTCATTATTTCTCCTCTTGCTAGTGTGTCTTGTCCTCAGAAAGTCAGTTATGCATCCTGAAGAGATCACCTTCTATAATGCTTCATGTGATTTCATACTCAATATTATTTCACATTAAAAAAAAAAAAAAAGTTGATGGGAGGAGGGCAAACCAAGTGATTTTTTATATATAGTATACTGAAACTAAGCTTTGTATCTTTTTCACTGAGATCACAATTGCTCCAATTGTACTGGGTCTGGCTAGAATGTTAACTTTCCCAGCAGCAGCCCATACAGTGCCGTACTCTGTACTTGTAGCTGGAACAGCAGTGTTATCACACCAGTGTTGTGTCTACTGCTGAGCAGCAGTGGCAAAGCATTGGGCCTTTCTCTAACCCTCCTAGGGGGTGGGCAAAAAGTGAGGAGAGAAACATCACTAGGGCAGCTGACCTAAACCAATCAAAGGGATATTCCATACCATATGATGTCACACTCAGCAATAAAAGGTGGAAACAGGAAGAAGAGGGGAGGGCTGGGCTCTCGTTGGGAAAACGTCGGTCCTCCTCTCGAACACCGGCTACGTGCGTTGAGGCCTTGCTTCAAGGACGTGGTCAATCATCGCTCATTTGTGGGAAGTAGAGAGCAATTTCTTTCCTCTGCACTTCCATATAGCCTTCATTTATTTTGTTTGTTTGTTTTCCTCCCTTCTTTTTATTTTTCCCTTTCCCCTCCCTTTTCCCCTTTCCCTTTTTATTTCCCCTTAGTTAAATTGTTTAGTTCATGGTAGTCTTTATTTAATTATTATAATTATTTCCCTTTAATTAAATTATCCTTATCTCAACCCGTGAGTTGTTCTTTGCTTTACTTCTCCCCCTCCTCATCTAAAGGAGGGGGAGTGAGAGAGCGGTTGTGGGGTTTAGCTGCCCAGCACGGTAAAACCACCACACCAATGTTGTTTTTTTCCCTGTCCTCAGTGGATGTTTGCCCTAGAAAAAATCTTCTCCCCGACGTGATGCTGCACATAGAGAACAGAAAATACACCCAAGAGCTGCTGCCATTTCCTTATCCTAGTTGGCAGTGCTGGAAGTCATATTGAATTGGATCCACGAGTTCATCAGTCTGTCAAATCATAAGAGTGAGAACAGTGGTGGCTTTTTTCCCCTAAGGAATGACAGACGTTTCTTTTTTCGATTTACATATATAGAATGATCCAGTACAGGAACTACTCCAGTAGATGTTCCTGTACTATTTCTCAGCAGAAAAGAACAGACCTCTTTCAAGTTCATCTAAAGCTACAAAGAAACATTAAGAGGGGTATCTAGGAGTTTAAAGTCCAGGAGTCTGCTTTGGGTTCTGCTATAAAACTCCTGTCTACATTGGCATCAGGTTCTGATTGCTCATTTAAAGCGAAAAGACAGTAATGCTTATTGATGCCATCAGGATTCCTGAGCCATAGCTTATTAATGAAGTTGACCTTGTTTCAAGTACACCTCAGTCACACATCTGACATCTTCTGCTATTTATTGGAAATGGACTCTCTCCATCCAGGGAATTTCACCCTAGATGGCTGAGACTGCATCGTTATTGCACACTGAAAAGAGACTACTCAAGTCGATCCAGACTACTGAGATGAAGAAACCATAATAGGAGACAGTATGGTCTGCTGCCGTGCTTCTCAACCACAGAGCTAGGTTACCAGAGGTGAAGGTAAATGTGTCTGTGTTGTAGTTACTCTGCCAGCTCTTTGCAGTACACAAGGTTTTGAAAGTTTTACTAGACAATTAAAGAAAGATAAACACAGTCTCCTCCTCTTACACTTCAAGGTCAAGCATTGCTTCCTTAACCCATTAAATCCCACAGAAAACTGTATCATGGACATGGTTTCCACCCTCACTTTTCCTCCCACATATCTCTTCTATTCTAAATTTGAAGATTCACTGAAAGTTTTAGATCTCTAATATGAAGTAACTAACTAGAGGGGGGAGGGGGGCAGTGATGGGGTGAGGGGGAAGACAAACCCCAATTTGTTGCTGTTTTGCTGTTTATAGATTCTGGCGAGTCTAAAGGCAGGAGTCCTTGAGTCTTCTTCCTACTATGTGACTTTAGTAAAGTCACTTCAGCTCTCTCTGAGACTGGTTTTTATTCTTAAATGGGGCAAATGACATATTCCTTTTTCTGAGGTTCACATATGAAATCTGTTTGATGACCAGTTAGTGGCATTGATGAGAGCAAATCAGCAAAGATAAGAAATAGGCCAAAGAGAAATGGTGGATTCTAATTGGAAGAGTGGCGAATATTTAGAATTTCAAAATTTGCTTTTACCTGTGAGGTCTTTTTTTGCAGATATATTTCCAAACAATTTTCTTTTTATAATTTCACTGTAAATTGAACAGAATAGTCTGAATTTAAAATACTTACGCATGTGTATCTTTATGAACTTGGCATTTTTTTCCCCAGAATTTTCTCATAGATAATTTTACTCTGATTTCATCTTTTAAAATAGTAGAGTAGCATGGCTAATTCTTTGATGTATGATAAAACAGAATTTACAAGAAGTCCTGTCTTGAATATTTTTAAAGGAAGCAGCAGGTAGAACTGAAGCTTGAAGAAGATGCTGACAATCAGTTATAGCTTTTGAATTTCAAATCAGCGTTGAACAGAATCTCTGGGGCCAGCATTCTCGTCAGTGAAACTACAGTGAGGCCCACAAAGCTGGACATGCAGAATTTGACCAGAAACATATTATTGAACAACGCATTTGTTAGTGACTTCATGAGTTTCAGCTTTCCATCAGTGCAAGGATTATGTACTGAGTGTGCTTGTGTCTATCTGGTAGCAAGGTGCCAGAATTAAAAAAAAAAAAAAAAAGAGAGAGAGAGAGAAAGAATATAGAGATAATGATGTTTCTGTTCCTGTGTCTTTTTGCTTGAATTTTATTATCATTAGAGAAAGGTTCAAAATTGTGGAAAGAAAATGGTATACAAACAAAGTTCCAAATTTCACAGCTGGAACATGTATCTCCCATGAGATGATTTGAAACACTAGGTCTGAACATCTCTAATTTGGATCTTTTTCAGACCTAAATTGTGTAGCAAGACCCAGGTCGAGCTATACTGATGTCTAGGTTCACATGCCAGCAAACATGTAAACTAAGCAGAGTTCAAAGTCCAGGTCAGAAAATTTCCATACTCAGCCTAAGCAACCCCTTTCACGAGCTGTTTGAGCAAGTCTGAAAATTAATTTATACTGCTGAAGTAGAATAAAATAGCACAGAGAGATAAAAGAATCTTGATGGAGGGATTAGGTTCAACAGTTCCTGATTTTAAAAAAAAGGCTTTTGAAGAAGAGCAGAGAAGGCAAGCCCTGAAGAAAATAATTAGCCAAGAGAAAGTGTTTTTGCTGGATTGTGGGAACAACCTGAAATGGCTTTCCCTTTGGGACCTCAGTTGCAGAGACTTTGCTGGCTGCCCCAGAGATTCCCTTACTGTCTTTGAATCATGAATCTCCACAGCTGCCTTCTGGGAAACAACTGCTGTAACCAGAGAAGAATGAATCACAGCAAGGAGGAAGGTGGCTAAATAGCCTGCTTGCAAAGAAGAAGACGTAGGGAAACACAGCGGAGCTCAGCAGACTGTATAAATTAAAATCTTCCTACCTTGTGAAAATAGGATATCAAAATGGATTAAGAAAATAAATTTCACTATATTCAAAGAAATAATGGAGCATTGCACAGGTGGACTGAATGCAGAGGGAATGGTGAAGGGAACAGACAATGATTCTTGACAGTGGCTGGAAAGGAAAAAAGAAAAATGATAATTCTTGATAAACTCTCACAAGCCTGAAGATGACTTTTTTTTTTTTTTTTCCCAAAAGATGTAAAAAGTACTGTACAAAGTAAAGTGGTCTTTTCCCCCTGCAAGATTAATTAAAAATAATAATGCAGAAAACCCATGCACTTGCCCTTTTGCTGAGTGCTTTCAGAGCTGGTTCTCAGTAAAGAATAGTTTGGAACAATCTGTCTCTGGTATGCACCCAAAGAAGTCAATAAAACAACCCCAAAGAAGAGAATTTTTCCATTTTATGTAATCTGAAATATGTGAAACAGCTTATTGGAGAACATGGAAACAGAGGAAAGATCACCCTTCACTTTAGATAGTTCACTGAGATTCCCTGAACAAATATTTGAATTCTTGCCTATACATCTCCTGGATATAAAAAATAACCTAGAAAAAGCCATAAAATAAAATTGGGGGACACAGTAGTATTCTGTATCATTTGTTTCTTTTGTTATGTACTTGAAGAAACAAACTCACAGACACATCTGCCTACATTTCACTAGTTATATGTTTTGAAGGTTAAAGACATCACTGCAAAATTTCATTGGGTTTCTGAAAGGTAAAACTAAAAAAAATATATCTTCATCTTTCTGAGGCACAGTACATTTGTGCTATATTAAAAAGAGTACACTCAGTTCAAAAAAGTCATTAAATACAAATACATAATCGTGGCATAAAGTTCTTAGACCCCCAAATACACCTTTAAGTGTTTTTCCCGTAGCATAATTTCCACAGTTAATCAAATGAGAAGACGAGATTACATTACTTGACTTTTTCAGATCAGTTTACAGCTGAAAATTGCCTGTGAATTTAAACTTGCTTCTTTCCTTCTGGGAAAGCCCTCACCAAAGACTGTCACCTGAGCAGCACTACCACCTTGTGGCGTGGTGTTCCCAACCAAGAGGTGGCCAGTCATCAAAACCCTGCAGAACAGATGTTCCTCTCACTGATGTTGGCAAACTCTGGAGTGCACAGAAGACACTTCCCCCTGTTATGGAATGGTCCAAAGCCCAGTGACATCAATTTGTCAGTCTGGTCACAGACAAACGCCAAAGGACTGAGAATTACTGAAGGTTCACATGTCTTGCTAGGAATAACAGAGATGGTTATCTTTAAAGAAAGAAGTGAAGACACTCTTTTTATTAGTATCCAAAATGGTAATATATAAGCATCTACACAGCACTTGGTCCTGTAACAGGCTAGAAAACTTCATGGTGTCTTATGTAGGAAACCACAGGCTTCTGTACTCAAAGGAATCAGTACCAAAGAGCACAGAATATGTACAACTTAATCAGGGGAGGAAAAACAATCAAGGAATCATATGTCAGTAGAAAATAAATAATAATAATAAAAATGACAAGGTGTGAATAAAGTTATTGAGTTCAAATTAAACCATAGACCAAGGCTCAAGTAAGTTCCTGCAAGGGTGCCTCAAACACCTAAACACTACTATGTTAAAAACACGAGGTGGAAGCTCAATACTTGTACAAAATCCAAGCTGGAATAAAGATTTTTACAATCCAAAACCCCCTCCAGCCAAGTGAGCAGGCCCACATGTAGCAGCCCAGAGGCGATGCTGAACACAGGTACGTGTCTGAGATCCACACCCTCTGTACAGCATAAAAACGTGCAACTAACTCCAAAAAATTCTTTAATAACACTTACATTTTTTTTTTTTCTTTAATGTGAATTTCAGTCCTCTTACCACCCTACCAAGGGAAATGCACTTATAGAACCCTCTGTTACATTCCATGAAACTGGCACTCCTTTCTAAACAGGCATATAACTTGGATGGGGGAATTTACAGGCCAAGCCAAAAAAAGGGATTCCCAGAGAACAGAGACCAAATTTCAAATAAATCTGAGATCAGTGGTATCCTTTTAATCCACACCCCAAGTAAGGCTGGATTAATGAGTGAGGTAACACACTGCAAAGGACTGCTACTAGTGGGACACCTTTCCCAGTGAAAGAGGAAAGGATCTGGATAATCTACTGCCAGGAATACTACATATGGAGCAAAGAAATGTTTACTATTAAATTCCATTTACATTCTGTTGCCATTCCTACTACTTTTCTTAAACCCTAACTTTATGACTGTAATCCCTTTCCCCTGGATAGGCTTTCTTGTTTGTAACACAGCTGTACATGCACCTGTATCTGTACAGGCTGGGGGATGACCAGAGGAGCTCTGAGGAGAATGACCTGGGGGTCCTGGTGGATGACAGGTGGATGACAGGCTGACCATGAGGCAGCAGCATTCCCTCATGGCCAAGAGGGCCAATGGGAAACTGGTGTGCATTAAAAGAAGCGTGGCCAGCAGATCAAGGGAGGTGATCCTCCCCCTCTACTCTGCCCTGGTCAGGCCTCACCTGGAGTACTGTGTCCAGTTCTGGGCTCCCCAGTACAAAAAAGACAGGGATCTCCTGGAAAGAGTCCAGTGGAGGGCCACAGAGATGATACAGGGCCTGGAGCATCTTCCTTATGAGGAAAGAGTGAGAGATCTGGGTCTGTTCAGCCTGCAGAAAAGAAGACTGAGAGGGGATTTCATCAATGTGTATAAATACCTGACGGGTGGGAGACAGAGGGATTTGGCCAACCTCTTTTCAGTGGTTTGCAGGGACAGGACAAGGAGTAATGGCCACAAGATAGAGCACAGGACATGCAAAAGAACTTCTTCACGGTGAGGGTGACGGAGCACTGGAACAGACTGCCTAGGGAGGTTGTGGAGTTTCCTTCTCTGGAGATATTCAAGGCCTGTCTGGACACCTACCTGGGTAGCCTGCTCTAAGGAATCTGCTTTGGCAAGGGGGTTGGACACAGTGATCTTTCGAGGTCCCTTCCAACCCCTTCAATTCTGTGATTATGTGATTCTGTGATTCTGGCAGTGAAATTCAGCAAGATTGAGATCTTCCGTGAGACTGCAGGTAGTCTGTTTCAGAGTATGGTGGCAAGCCAGATTAGATGTTTTCAAGGGCACTATGGACAAGTTCAGTACAGATTTTTGGTTGGATTTAACCAACTCAGTTCACAGCCTACGTTATAATACACGAAAGTGTGAGTAAGTCTCCCATTTTGCTAAGAATACAGCAAATATCATGGTCACTGTATGATGAACCAGATAAGGGAATTAGACCTATGTGCATTTCAGAGAGTAATCAAAGGGTATGAGGAGGGTCACAAAGAGAATTTATTCCACAGTTGGGAGTGAGAGCCATTTATCTCACGTTGCAACCAAGAAGGTCAACTTATTCTGAACTCCACAAATCAGATTAAGTGAGGGCAGCAGAAAAAAAATAAGCTGAGATAGTTCCAGCTGAGCAGCAGGCCATAACCTAAGCTTGTCATGGTCTCTTGCTATTTAAAAGAAAAAGATGCAAACAGAAGATAAAGTAAATCAAATAAAGGTACAAAATACATCTCCACACAACTGAATTGATTTAACTCTGTATTGAAAATTGAGCTGGACTGTGTGTACTTAGATGGCACCAGAAGGAAAAACATTTGCTCCAGCCACAGAGTCAGAAATGGAGAAATGAGAAGATAGCCCACATCAGACTGACTTTGTGAGAGGAATAGGAAGGATTTAATGACAGTGAGAGGCACTGGGAGTTATCTCTCCAGTTTCCAAATGGTAACATAGGTCATGTTCTAGTCAGTGTGTGAATAAGATAAGCCAGTGAAGAAAATGGATGAAGCTCCTGTCACTGGTGCTCTGCTGCTTGAGGCAGCACTCACCTCGTGATGGAGAAATTAGAGTAGAAGCTGTTTTATCGACTGATCTCAAAAGCAGAGAGCTAGTGATTGAGATGAGGGGTGTAGATGACTGGTCAAAGTGCAGTCTGATATTTTCTCTTGGCAGCCTCAGGAAGGGTGGCTGCCTTGCCAGGCTTTTCCTTTAAACATCTAAAATTCATGCTGCACATCTGCCGTGTACTACATCTCACTCTTTCAACAGGCACGTTACCCCACAGTTTCTACTCTATGAAGACCCCAGAAAGTAATTCTGCTAAGACGATCTAACGAGGCACTCAGTAAAGTTCTCTGGAGAGCTTAGAAACAGTGACAAACCCAATGAAATGAAGGGTTGCCACACATCTACAAAATAAGAAGTCAGGCTCATCAATCTTTTGCTATCAAAACACTCTCTCATACATACAAATTTCCTCACTTGCTTTTGTGAAGCTGTTTCAGTGAAGCATGATAAATGCTAGAGAGTAAATGAGGATAACAGAAGGGACTAACTGGTGAACTCGGTGCAAAGCACATATATAATTAGTGCCCCAGTGGAAGTATCTGATCAGAACCTGACTGCAGTGCAGGCTCCAAATAACTACCCTGAGAGATCAATATTGTGGATGTAGCTATATAACTGTGTAGCTTTGTTTTCCTTATTCTGCATCCTTAACATTAAGGAAGGACTGAATGTCTTATTATATTGCAGGCAGCTTCTTAGAAAATATACACTTCTATTTATTTTGCTTCAGAGGTTTTGGCTGTGGCTTGTCTTCATCTAACCAAAGCTGGAAGATAGTGAGTTACCAATGTCAGAAAAACCTCAGTTTAATGTTTACTAAGAAACAGTGTCACTAGCACACCAAGCAGACACAGCTCTGCACATAGAAAGACAGGTGTTAAATCATCAGACCCACTTTCCTCAGCACCTGGGTGTTCCTTGGAGTTTTTAACATCCAGCTGTGGATTGGACCAGCCCTCCTTTACCTTATAAGTTGTGATGAATTCCCCTGAAGTACAGTCTGGCTTCTGGCCAGTAATGCTCTATAATTTAATTGCACTCCTCCAATGTTTGGGGAGTGAATTACAGATGTCTAAAGAGATAACTACAGATAAGTCAACAAAGTGGATCCCAATGCACTCCCATTTCAGAAGGCAAACTGTGGGGAGAAAATGTTACAGAACTAAACAATGGAAAGACAGAGATGAGAGAGCATTGCTGAGTAATAATAGTGACATTCAAGTACTTTACACAGTGCTTTTACATACACATAATTTTTCTATATTCATATATATAAATGCATAAATACAAATATGAATTTAGTCACACACACACACGCAAATAGAGAAGGAATAACAGGAAAAGTTTCGACTCCTCACAGACAAAAGACAGACAAGTCTAATGCAGGTAATTTTTTCATATACATCGTTTTCATGAAGATTGAAGTACCTTTGTATTTGTAGTATTTTTAATAGTTTTGGGGAAAAAAAAAAAAAAAAAGGAATTACTGGGAAGTCAGCTAGGCTGTGGTTTGGAAAAAATAATAATAATAATAAAAACCACAAACAGCTTTTTACAGAAGCTCTCCAATGCTCCGTCTATATCTGTATCAAAGAAGAGTTTCACAGCAATATAAGCCTTTATTTATTTATTTATTTATAAACTGTGGCAGTTACAACAGATGGAGGAATCATGCAGAGGTAGAAGCACGTCATTGCTCTATGTAGTTATGCACAAAGCCAAACTTTGTTAATTCAACACTAACCTTGCAGCCCAGAGGATATAGAATAACTTCTGTCCCTGTGCGTCCTGACACTGGGTCATTCTCAAGTTGTTAAAGAAACACTAAGAGGAAAACATATAGCCAAATGTTCTCCAGCAAATCTTTCATGCCTCAACAGCTCAAGTCAAGCTAAAGAGGGAAAATTCTCTGTGATTCTATGCTTGTGTGGTAAATACACTCATACCATCCCATGGGTGGTGCTGAAGGATCCCAGCTGGGCAGGGATGAAAGAGAACCAGAAGCCATTCCAGCTGCTGTGCAGAAGGAGAAAACTTAGCACACAGGCAGTAGTCATCCCAGGCCAGAAAAAGCAGCATCTTCCTCCATTCCTCCCCTCAAATTTGCTCCCCTGCGCATGTGAGACTGGTTGAGGGGTATGGACATGGAAGGGCTGGCAAGTGCTCAGTCAGCAACCCTGCCTCAGGAGCCATATGACTTCCAATGACCTTCATAACACCTATGGAAATATTGATGTAAAATAGTCATTTAAGGTCATTTTTATTCCCCTTGCATCCTAGACTCTGGGCATTTCTGAAATAACATCTTTAGGAGGAGGAGGCAGAAGTTATATAAAACCTACATTTTTTACTTTTTAAGCACACACTAATGAAATATTGTTGAGCAAATAAACTACCCCTGACTCATATCCATAGACGACACCAATTTTCTGCCTCCATAAAACAGGGAGCAGCAAGCTCCATCATTAATTTTCTCAAGCAAGAAATATTTCCACAGTTTGTTTGAAATCTGTTTCTTGACAGCCAGTCTATGTTCTCCTTTTCTTCAGCTTCATCCCACCACGTCAAGGCCCACACTTCAAGGCCACCTCAGTCCTCTCTTCACTGTTCTCAGGCAATTTTGTCTTAGTCATCACCTCTGCCAGGTGGTTGAGAAGAACAGCCCTGATCTAAGAGAGTTCCCACTCCTTTTCCCAGCCACTGTGGAGAGAAGATAGGTTTCCTTTCTAACATACGGCAGCTATAATTTCAGCCTGAATAGCAGCAGATTTATTTCTGTGCTCCTACAACTGAGGATTCCCTTTAAGGAGAAATCCAATCTTTTCTTTCCAAGTCAGCATGTAATTACATACAAGCCAGACATGGTCTGCAGTATCTTCACAATTAACCTTGTCCCAGAAAAGGACTAGGCTGGGTGCAGCACCATACAATATATTCCAATGAACACAGAGTGGGAGCAGAGCCAAAAAGCTGACTATTCTCAGCATTAACTCTAGCCTACTGTCATTGGTGTTTTTGTCGCTCCCATGCTTGAGGCATCTGGGTGCTATGAACTGTTGGCACTACTTTAGTGCTTCCCAGTGTGATAGAAACTACTAATATCCCTCTTTTAGAAACAAGTAATCAAAGCACAGAGAGAATAAGATTTCTCCATTAAACTGAATGTTGATTTCTTTACCCGTAATGAAGCATAACTGGAGTTAAAGTCTAAGTGCTTCCACCACAGAGTCCTAAATAGTTAAGTCTTATTTTATGAATGTGGTGTCCATGAAAACACAAAGCAAATCTGCTTTTCCCCTCTCCTCTTACACAGAAATGATTAACCAAAGAGAAGGCTTGTGTACAAAGCAGAGTGCACATTGTCCTCCTGTTTGATTTGAGTGCAGATTTGAAGCAGTTCAGACCGGAAATAGGGTCTCAAAAGGAAAGCTAAAGATTAAGGCTAAACCCATAATAAGGAATTGTTAAAACCAAACTCATAAGTAAGAAAGCACACATATGGACTGTCTGAACTATGTGAACTTTTGTATCTCCTATATTCCCACCTGATTAGAAGCTTTCCCATCTTGTACTCCTTTAGCTTTTGCAGTATATTTTCTATTTAATCAGTCCTGAAATGTTACATCCTCCAATGTCTTCTAAAATATCTTTTCAGTTCTTAATATAGCCCTTGATTTCAAAGCCTTGAGCTGGGCAATGGTACCAGGAAGACTAACTTAGCCCAATACCAGTCTGGTATTCACAGCTGTAAAGACTGGAAAGCTACTGGTTGTGGTTTTAAATTACATCCTCATTTGAAAGGAAAACACTGCAAAGTTAAAGTAAAACCATGTTTCTTCTACAAAATGGCTGGAAATCTGGGCAAAGTTTCTGAGACGCTTAGCTGCCAGGAAGATATCTGCACAACTGGCAGCAGCAGTAACAAATGACCCAGTCCTGGCAAAAAGGAGTAAAAAATGTATATTATTGGTCATACTTCATTGTTGTCTGGACAAGGAGCAGTTTCACAATGAAATGACCATGTGTTAACCTGGATGTCAAACACAAGTGGAGCCAGTGCTTCATAGCTTACTGCTGACACCAGGCGTTCATTGTTCAGAAACTGCTTAGGTGGAGGTAGGCCTCTCCACTCAGCAGGAGATACGACTGCACATAGGGTCCTTGTATACAGAGCCATTGGTTTCAGCAAGATCATGCCTCAGCCTGTACTTCTTAAAGGGGTTGTCTTCTCCTTCACACCTTTCACCCTCTTCTGCCTCCTACCCTATTCCTGCCTCCTGTCCTCTGCACACCCTGATCTCCTTCTCAGGTACCAAAGCAACATTCAAGACAACAGCTTATTTTGCTGACCTTCCTAGTTTATCACTTCCTCTGGTGCTGCAGCTCCAAGACTGTTTTTCTCCAGCAGACAAAAAGAGGTCTGTTAGACCAAATGTTGTTTCTGCAAAAGCAGTATAAGTGGTATATTTATCTCACCAGGGGAAATGCCTCCAAATTCTGATTTCCATAAAGCTTTCAAAATGAATCTTAGGTAACCCTCCTCAACTGAAGCAGCTCTGTGATACAGTCAAGGATGGAAACCATCCAAGCAAAATTAAATAGGAGCTGTTTGACATTTATTTCTTTTTTACAGTAGCATTTAGATATATATCCAACAGAAGTAAATACTAAAGGAAAGTAGCTGATAAGCCTGTAAACTGACAAACCTGAAGGCATCCCAAATAACAAGCTATCTTTAACTACTGGCTCAGAGCAGTACCACTTGAAAGAAAGAGAGAAAGAAAGAGAGAAAGAGAGAAAGAGAGAAAGAGAGAAAGAGAGAAAGAGAGAAAGAGAGAAAGAGAGAAAGAGAGAAAGAGAGAAAGAGAGAAAGAGAGAAAGAGAGAAAGAGAGAAAGAGAGAAAGGAAGGAAGGAAGGAAGGAAGGAAGGAAGGAAGGAAGGAAGGAAGGAAGGAAGGAAGGAAGGAAGGAAGGAAGGAAGGAAGGAAGGAAGGAAGAAAGGAAGGAAGGAAAGAAGGAAGGAAGAAAGAAAGAAAGACAGAAAGGAAAGAAGGAAGGAAGGAAGGAAGGAAGGAAGGAAGGAAGGAAGGAAGGAAGGAAGGAAGGAAGGAAGGAAGGAAGGAAGGAAGGAAGGAAGGAAGGAAGGAAGGAAGGAAGGAAAGAAAGAAAGAAAGAAAGAAAGAAAGAAAGAAAGAAAGAAAGAAAGAAAGAAAGAAAGAAAGATTGCATAACGGAGTTTAGAATTTGTTTCATAACAAGTTTGAACTAAAGCTCCCGACCCAAGCATCCCAAAATGTTGTGTTCACAGCATCCTGTTAATATGAACAATGGAGAGAAAGGAGCGTCTTCTCTAAGCTGAACACTTGTGCAAAAAACAAGGATAAACTGAAAGGAGCCACAACAGAGTCTGGTGGTTGGTGACTTCTGTCCCTGTAGAATCAATAAGGTATTCAAGGAGCTAATACACTTTCAAGCTGTCTTTACTGCTGCCTGTTGGCACTTAGAAGCAAGACCACTGAACTGAGAGTAAGAAATGTCCAGAGGAGATTTACAGAGTCATTGATGAAGTACTAGTTTCTTCACACAAGCAGCTCTTCGGCCTAAAATGTGCTTGCAAACGCAGTGTGAATCCCATAAAACGTGCTTCTACCAGGAGATATCCCATGTAAACTGGACAGAAATAAGCTGCCTGGTGTGGAAGCTGGGAATCTATTCAAATAAAACAGCTGCTGTTGTGATGAAGTCTCAGTACTTCACTGATGGGTTTACATTGATCACTTACCCAAATTTTCAAAAAATATAGAACATACTAAAATGAAAATATTATGCTATCCTACTTATTAGCACTTAATTCAGATTCCCACTATAGCCAAACCTGCCACACCATTTGACTTTCTCCAGAATTTTCTGCAAAATATATAACGCAAGCTTTCTTGCACTTAGAAGTTGTTATTAGTGATGCCAGGCTGAAAGAGCTAAGATACTTGATCTTGCCTTATGCAGAAAAACAAGTTATGGTCACAGGCTCCCAGATCTTATTCTGAGACTTGCCACAATTTCTATTACTACCAGCATAACTATCAGGACAACGGTCAAATTGTTCTTTGGATGGGGACTACTACTGCTACTTTGTTTAAAACAAGGATAAGATCTACCATTCTTCCTTAGAATTTCAAAGCAGATGTTTTGTGTATATGCTCTAAAATAAATGTATAATATAGGCAAGACTACTGTTTCCGTCTATCCAAAGCAGGTTGCATAGTAAGGAATACAAAATATATCACATTTATTGTACCATCATTGCAGCCTTCACTGTAGCTTCCCCCCCTCCTCACTCCCTCAACTCTGCCAGGTAAGAAGGGAATGAGGATCAAAACACATGGCAATAATGGCACCTGCAGAAGTAAGCTCCCAGTAAAAAAATGGTTAAGAAATTTGCAGTTTGACCATCACTGTAGCAGCAGTTAAAAGTGCACTCTAATATAGCAAGCTACCATCAAGGAACCTGATTATTCTCTAAGTCATCTATGCATATGGATTGTCACAGAAGGAGACACATCCAGGTAGAGTAGGCTGTGCAATGCTGCTGGATAGAACAACATCTGAGTCAAAATGGTCTGGAAAAGATTGATCCAAAGTTCACTGAAACTAATGCAGAGAGTCTGAGAAACATGGGCATTCACAATCCAGCCCTGCTCTTGGCTGAGGAACTGCCTGAATGTTCTGAATTTCAGATATCTTCTTAAGTACCTATGGCATGCGTGTAGTCAAGATGCTTCAGAAACATGAATTCTCACAAACACTCATGGTCATTAAAGATCAGGCCATTGCTGTTACCCTGAATTAAAAAACAATGCCTCCTGCAGTGCTAATTGCTGGTCCTGACTGCCCAAACTGAGAAAATTTGTGGTTTTTTTTGTTTGTTTGTTTGTTTTGTTTTGTTTTGTTTTGTTTCTTTCTTTCATGCTAGAACTATGTTTTGAAGGTCAGTGGAATATCTATGGCCTCTTATACACACTAATTGCCACAAATCACCATGTGTCATCTTAATTATAAAGGCATCTTTAAGGAACATGCTACAAAGCAGCGATTCTAATTACTTACTCTGCATGTTCTCTGACAGGAGTTTATGAGGAGAAAAATGCAATTCAAAAAGCTGGTTGATAAACTCATTCCTTCCAATTACTTCCAAAGAAGCCATTATCCTCAGGGTGCAGCAGGTGCTAAACAGGGACAGGAACTAGTTTTTCCTACATACACCCATACCATCTGCCCAGAGCACAATGGAGCATTTCCATGAATGTCCCCATAGGATCTCTACTACTGCAATGACACTGAAGTCAAAGAAAGGGTTTTTAATGTATTTCATACAGAAGTGCTGGAAATAAGGCATATATTTTCATCGCTTGCCTAACTGAAGAAACACAAAAGGTCAGAGCAAGCAGCCAAACCCATAGGGTTTGGATGTAGCCTTTGCTGAAAGAAAAGAAGTACTTTAAAATGAGATGTAAAGATTATTACCAGTCTTTGTAAGACTGACCAGTTATATAACCAGAGGTGGAAAACTGCAGAATACCTCTCTATGCAAAACAAACAACCTCTGGCCTAAAAAATGTGATTGACATTAATACAGAGCGATCATTGCTGAGCCACCTTGGTGACATATAAGTCAGCATAAGCTATCCACAGGCTAAGCCAAAAATGAAGTTGTGTTTTACCACATCACCACATTAAAGCCAATTGTTTGTCTGTAAATTACAATTATGGTTAAGAGATAATGGTATAGTTCTCTGTTCCTCATGTAGCATGCCACTCATATTTAATTTCAGATTCAGCAGCTAAATACGTCAGTGGCTTACAACAGTAGTAACTAAGATTTTATATATGGTTCGTTCTGTGGGTTTTCCTCTTCCTTCAGAAGCATTACTTCTTTCACTGCAGTCACTGCCAGAAGCCAGCCTAAGCCCTACAAACATTGATATCATTTCTGGAATGTGTGCTTTTTTCATCAACAGAACAAAAAAAAATCCGAACAAACCACCAACCTAGCAAGAGTAAAGAAGAAATAAATTATTTTTCTGATTCAATTTCTCACTCATGCCACACTTTCCTCCACAGCAGAAATAAAATACCTGAGAATTCTGACAATGCACATTACTAAAACAGGCTGCAGCTGCCAAATCGAACTGACAGAGGAAACTGTTTTTTCATATTAGAGGGTTCAATCGTCATGGACACAATGGGAAAAATCCAAAGGGCAGAAAATGAAAACCAGCTCCAGATAGCTGATACTAAATGAAAACTGTTACCAATTCGGGTTCTTTACATTTACTACTCTCTCTCTAAAATATGCAGATGTTAGCTAGGACATGTCAGTTGTGATGTGGAGGAAGGGAATTTCTCTGCAGTTCATTGCATTGTTTGATGTAGTGTGCATATGCCAGCCTGGGTAACATTAATGAAGAACCTGTGATCTATCCATCATTCTCCCTGTACACCTTCACAAACTTTGAAGGCTCACTTTCCCTTGCCTTTACTTAATTTATGAGGAGGTAAGGATACAGAACTAAGTGAATAGTTGTCATAGTTTTTTTTTTTTTTTTTTTTTTTTTTTTAAAGCATTCAAAATTTAAGCTAGCAGGCAGCAAATAGTTGGGTCTATGTGGGTGGGTAGGTGGGTGAACATCCAAAAATGAACTTTTGAACTCTCCAGCAGAAGCCTGCTATTTGCTAGTTGCAATAGAAGTAGTCAGGCTGTAAATTTTGAAGACACCTGGACTAAACAAAAGTAGAATATCTTTCAATTAAGGAAGAGACATAAGACAGGAGCACCAATTAGAAGGCTGATCACATGTTGTGCTTCTTCACATATACTATTAGTGTTGGCAAAATCAGTGGGTTATGGTTTCAGAAAGGAGACCAACAAGAGATGCTGCACAGAGAAACAGTGGCCTTGGAAAGAAGAAATGGGCCTGGAAATAGGAAGGTGAAGATTCCAGCTGGAGGAAAGATCATAGAAGTGGGGGAAGATCTGGGACATCAAATTGCTGAGTGGATATGAATGCTGGGGGAGACCCAGGGGTGTTGGCCAGTAGCAGCTAAGACTGACACCTGCAAGCAACAGCACAGTATGAAGCAACATGACTTTTTGTCCAGCCTTCCCAGATCAACAACATTCTCCCCATACAGAAGAAAAAATGAGACCTAGTGAACACAACAGTGATAAGGGAGCATGTGAATGAGAGAGATAATCAAGAAGGGTAAAAGCTTTGACCTCAACTGTTCTTAAGTCTCAGTATCCAGCTCCACTACAGCTGTTAACCTGTGACAGCAATGTTCAGTGTTCACTGGAACGCAGAAGAGATTGATCTGTTGCAACAGCTCATAGTGGATACACAGGCTGTACCCACACGACTGCTGTTAAGTAATGTCATCAGTGCTAGAGAGAACTTAACTTTATTTTCCTTCCTTCAGCTTGCTCTGCCACTCTTCAGGAATCTCTGGTTTCCAAACTGAACAAGTCACATGTCACCACCTAAAGTGGCACTAACCAGAGCAAGAAGAAGGCAGAAAACTGCAGCTCGGAAGAGATCACTGCTCTGTTCTGGCACTGAAGATTATCAGGACAGCATAGGACTAGGGGAGCAGTGGAGCTACATGGGGAGTTGCCCCTGAGAGAGACTTCAAAAGCCTATGCATAACCCCATCTTCTCTAAGGTGAGGAGCAGCAGAAAGCAGATCTTTAGCTGGACTTCTCTACCTTTCCAGCAGTGTGGCTGAGAAATGGTAAACAGAAAAATTACCCACCTTTTTTCCTTCCCTCCTTTTCTCCAGTGAGTCTGCAGCCAGTAATGTTCATTCTTGCTCTAATCATAGGGAAAAATGACATTAAATGAGTGGGCCACAACTACAGGGAGGCAGTAACAGAAATATGAACAGCTCTTGGGAGGTGGAATGCCTGATCTCCTGTTCCAGTGCTGTCATATACTTAGGAATAGCAGACATGATCCAAAACCTCTCAGATGTGAGCAATTCTCAGACTTCTACAATAAACCCTTTCTCAGCTCAGCTGGAAGAAAAAATAGACAAACACTAAAACTACAAATCCATTTCCAGTGAATCATCTGGTTACCAGTCACTTTTGTATGACATAATTTGCATGCTATTCATAAACTGATTTTGTCTCTGATGTTACACAACCAGCAGATTTACAACAAGCAAAACCTTCCACATAAACCCTGCAGGAAGAAAGCTTTCAGGGCTGTTGCCTCAGTGTACTGGTTTGGCTGCACGAGCCAGGCTGCAGCTACATACACATGAAGATTACTATTGCAGGGCATGCCTGCATCCAGTGCATGAGCACAAGGAGCTAACGGAATCCCCCATAGCCCAAGGACAGAGATTCCAAAATCCCTCACTCCACAAGGGACTGCATTGGGTAGTGAGTTAAAAGATCCTGTTTGCTGTATCCAGCAATCACTGGCCACTTTCCCAATCTCAATGTCTCTATCTCCATACAGTATTCATACACTGTGCATCAGACCCTGGCCAAAGCTCACAACCCCCAGTTTGGCTAGCATTTGAGGCTTATGATCTTCAATTTAGCTAGCATTGGAGACTACCTAAGCTTGCTTTTCAATGTGAAAAAAAAAAAAAACAAAACATTTTATGCCAAAAATAGAAGCATATCACATTGGTTGACCTTCTAATGAAGACTAGCAACTAAGTATTCACTTTTTGTAATTTGTTAACATAGTGACAACAATACAGTTGAGAAATAAGAAAAGATGCTTCTTGCTGGGAAACACATCAGGAAGAAACCCACTTCTAAGCAAATTTCTTTGTGACTGCCAGGTACTTACTTTCCTATAGACCTATTTAAAGAAAACAGCATTTTAATATTGAAAGATTATAGGTTAATATGACTTTAGGATTACAAGCAGCATACTAACCTCATAAAAAAAAATCAAAGTTTAACAGATTAATTGCAGTTTCCTTCACTGAAGGGCTATTTAGAAACAAACAAATAAACCAAGAAGCAGAGTTAGATTTTAAATTTAGCACTGTTCTATGAATCCATCCACTTGTAAAATGAATTTGGGTTAATTGGGTCATGCAAATTTCTTAATAATTCAGGACACATTTTTAATACACATGCCACAAAAGCAATTAATTCATATTTTCTAAAAAGGTGTCATGAACCAGCACTTTTACAGAGATTCTTACTTTTCTACTTTCTTTTTCTTTTTAAGAACACAGAAATGTTTTTTTTTTTTAGTTTTGATGCTACTGTACCACTGTTTTTTTGTTTGTTTGTTTGTTTGTTTGTTTTGTGCTAGTTTCTTTAGGGAAGCTGTAGCAATCAGCAGGGAATTTAGCTCCATCCTAATAGTTACCTAGAGTCGATTCTTGGGACACTGGCTATAAATAAACAGCTAAAAATAGTATGAACAAAGACAAAATCACTTTCTGACTTCCATCCACACTGTGCAGGATGAGCCCACTGCACCACTGAGTTATCTGCAACAGAACTAAGTGGAACAGTCCAAAACAGAGCCAGGAAGAAAGTAAGTAATCAAGGAGCACTGGGAGGGCTGGGGCAAGAACTCTGTCGATACTTATTTAACAGTACACACGTTCCCATATCTTAGGACTCTGATGCTTGGGTAAAATGCACTAATAATAGGTTGCTTGCCTGTATTTCACTGCCTGTGCTAGAAATTGCATAAAGTCAATTAAGTTTTCTTTCAATACATGCCCAGGTTGTACTATCAAAAATTTCCAGAAGACAATAGAGCTCAGCAGAATGACGAATCAATATATTAAATTGTCCAGGGCATTTACATCATGTGTGCTGAGGATATTAAGAGAATAACCAATTTTGCAAAATGCCTTCAAGTGACAAGCTGAATTGGCACTAACAAGTTAACCCCACGCCCTCTCAGGGAAGGGGAATGCAGCTGCAGCAGGCATTCTGATGGATTAAGAATCTTTCACACTCAGAGTTAAATATTATGAAACTACATGCAAGTTATTTTACAAGAAAATTGTAAAACCTCTAACTAGAGACTTAAAACCAAAAGTCAACAACAACAACAAAACTAACAAAAAGGCAAGTTCATTGCAATTTTTCCTTCCCAGTAACGAACCATGACAAAATAGTAACCCTGTGAATAATTCCATTTTATGGTTCATGCACTTACTTGTACTATTTTATAGAAAGTACAAGAAAGGAAGAAAGGAATTTTTCTGCAAATCAGTCAATTCAGAGATACTAACTATGCACAGTTAGGGTGGTAATGGTATTGTTCTTTTCAGCTTCAGATACAGAAGATGCTTACCAATTCTCCCTGCTATCAATCAGCAGAAACTTTAACTCAGCAGCTACAAACATGAGGGTTCACTCAGGCTTCAAACATGGTCCACGGCAAGAATGCCACAGACTCCCTGAGGAATAACAGAATCCCTGAAAAGCCACATGTTACAGCTGACATAAATACTGTGTTCCTTCTAGGTGCAGTTCATTGAAGTCCTCACAAATCAAAAAAAACCTTAGAAATGCAAGGCTGCTCAACCACAATCTGCCTTGAATCCATTAAACAAGAAAGGGATGCACCTGCTAGAAAGGTGTATAAAAGAGATCTTGTGAACTGTTTACAAGCAGAATCACTAAACAAGAGATCAACAAATATGCTGATTTACCTGAACTGTGGCACTAATATGCTCTTTGATGTCTATCTCCTCTGAATTTTTTCAATACCTGATGAAACATGAAAGCTCAAGTCTTTTTCCAAAGGTGAAAATTAATGTTTTGAGACTACTGTAACATATTGGACAGTAAATCCTTTCTCATTTTATGTCCTAAAGTGGACTGTTGCCAGCTCACACATTATTTTAGAATTTTTTCTTAAAGCTACAGCAATATGAGTCAGAAGGATCTCCATTTTTAACCAAGTAATTTAGCATTTGTGGTTTTGGAATTAAGGGGGAAATATACCACCCATTGAAGCTCAAAGCCTAGCTAGAAAATTGTGCTTTTTTCCTAAATTTAAATAAAAATCAAATCCTGAGTTTTACCCTAGTTCTTGGTGGTCACATACATTACTGGTCACTGAATACTTGGAGCTAATCTTACCAAATCTATAGCATTTATTTCTTCAATACCAACTGTTTATCACTCTGAATACGTGTAAAAGAGTGAGAATGCAATAGCAGTTGCAAGGAAATATGTCCACCTATAGTCCTTCTTGCCCCTCCCCCCCCAAAGTTTTGTGTATGTAGTCATATTGGGGAGAGAGACAAGAAAGTAAGAGGTACATATAAATAGATAGATAAATAAATAGAGATAGATAGATAGATAGATAGATAGATAGATAGATAGATAAGAAACCAAGTAGAGGACCAGCACTATTACTGTTCCTGCCATGGCATATAGCCCCTGCTCATACCCGATCAGACATTAGAGAATCACATAGGCACATCCTTTGAAAGGCACCTCTGTAAAACAGGCCTCCCTAGATCCACATTGCCCCAAAATCATTTTGTTTATAAATGCAGCACTCAGCTCATTTCTAAAACAATTACTTGCCTGTCTAAGTCTAAATATATTTCAAAGTTCAGAATTAAAAAAAAAAAAAAAAAAAGGAGTTTAAACTATTCCTTTAATCTATTCCCCACTAACACATGCTGTCTGTGCTGTCCTCCCAGTTCCAGATGGCAAGCCATTACCAAAAACATATCATTCTTTCTGGATGTCTTTCTAAAACACAACCCAACCAGAAGCTCAGTTTGATGCCACTATTAGTGGCCGTATTCTTTGGCTTGAATTGTGCAGAAGATCTAATTAAATTATTGTAATGGCCACTCTTGGCCTTAAAACAAAACCAATAGAAAATAACATATAATATATAATTCCCACTTTCCCCCTCTAAAGACCACAAATAGCTATGGACTGACTTTCTTCTACAGAGAGAAATCTAACAGTATATGCTGTGGGTATACCAACCGATGCCAGTGAAGTAATCTCATTTGTTTCATCCCCATAGTGATTGCATAGCATTTCTGGGAAGTGGAGCTCTTGGCTCACAAATTAAGAACCACAAATGTTACTCTTACTGATGCATTAGGCTCTGTGCAGCATGTGGTACTGAGTGGAGGACTTGGTGCCTAAGGACTGGTTTGTATGCTGCACCTGAGCCTTACCTTCCACAGGAGGATGTGAGCCAGTCTGGGGCTGCTTTCAGGTCTAACCCCAACACTGCAGATGGCTTTTGTTTTTGTAGCTCTCCATGTAAAATAAATAAATAAATAAATAAATAAATAAATAAAAATTTAAAAGGTTCTAGTAGCTTTTGTTGGATGTGGTACGTGCAGATTCAAACTGTGTTTTGTAAGAACTAATCTTTATTGTTAGTAGCTGCACTTCTTAGAGATTCTGACAAACATGACATAGCAAGGTACCTGGGGAGTTGTCCCCAATACAGAGTCAAAAATGCTGAAAGGGGACTTACTGGGAGTCACTCTGCCTGGCATTGTTTAGCACCAACAACATCATTTGTGCAGCAGTTGCTCTATATACGTTTAAAATAGAATTTGGTGCATTAATGCATTCTATATGCACATTCTGTTCTATCCAGAAGCATTTTGAGAAACTTTGAAGGGAGAACCAAATATTGTAAAATGCTGCTAAAAACAGCAGGCCAAGTGTTACAGAGCAAGCTGCAGCAGTGCAGCTGGATTTTCTGTATTTAAATAGACAGATTCAAATTAGGCAGAAATCATTCAAATTCAGCTTTCTGGCCCAAAGCTTCCTAAAGACAAACTCTCTGACTTCACCAAGGCATTTCTTTCTCTACAGGACTGAAAAATGCATCCTGGCACTTGTAACACTGGGAGAATACCAAACAAACCTGCTTGCTCTGAGTCCAACTTACTCCAGATGCTGCAGTTACTAATCAACGTCAGTTTGATTTTACACTAATATCCCAGTTAATCTTCAGGATTTCAGTTGCAGCAGACCTTCATTACAGATCTCCAGCATGCCTACAGTGGCTGCAGAAGTATAAAAATAATGACAGCATAGGATAAAGTCATCGGTTGCCATTTATTTTAATTTGTTTCACCATGTGTATAATAAAACACTTATTGCCAAAAGTAAATGCATATAACAGTATGTTTTCTGTATCTTGCATCTGATTTTGGTTTTGATAAATCTTATGATCAAAACCAGTGTGAGCAAATTTATTACTAAAATTTATACCACAGAGTGAATTTACTTCTTCAAACTGGGCTGCTGATAAAAGGTGCGGGTGACAACCTGCACTTTGCTTAGCACATTTGCTTAGTTCAATTTGGTCCCTGGAGCTGAGGAAAAAACAAACAAACAAACAAAAACCACAACAATCTTTGCATAAGCTGTCAGGTTTATTTACTCAGGATAATAGATTTACTTTACAAATGTTTATAAACGAAATACTCTTCTTGCTCTTCTTCCCTGTTTTCTATGCCAGCCATTTCCTGTTAAGTGGATTTCTCAACTCAAACAAAATGTATTAAAGATTGAGGGAGTATAAGCATGCTTTTTACATGCAAAGTTGCTGGTGGATGATGTGCCTGATGAAACCACAGCTGATCAAACCACAATGCCTCAGGGAAGAGAAGACTTTGTTCTCTGAGTTTTGTGAGGAAGAAAAAAGGGACTTGCCTTTATCTCAAAGAAAGAGGAAGTATTTTCCAAGTAGAATAACCAGGCAGATGGAAAAAGTAAGTGGACAGCAGGTGAGCTTTGTAAAGTGACAAAATGGAATCAAAAAAGGGAAATGTTTCAACCACTGATTGTATAAGCCACTCAGATGCAAAGAATGAAAAAAAAATATATATATATAATTTAGATACAACGTCATTCAAGGTCTCTACTTATTTTAGCAATTCAAGATGCCAATTTACATCACACAGAGCTAGTTTGCTCAACTGTGACATATAGGACTAGTAGTGTGTCAAAACATAACATCTTTAAACCCTCTCTCACCTCAAGTTGCCCAGTTAGTTATAAGTAACATACATACATTAGATTAACTCTCTGCATACAGATCATCTTGATCATTACAAATTTCTCCATGGGCTAGATGGCCTCTAGGAAGTTATGTTGACAATTTATACCTTGGCCAGACCCCTTCCAAACAGTATTTGGTATTCAACTGCACTCTTGCTGTCCTAATCCCACGTGTCTGTTTGTAATCCGCATTACATTTACTGATGCAACAGACATTGCAACTAGAAAGAGAAGACATCTGCTGCCAAAGAAAGTATAAACATTAACATTTAACAAGATCCTAGGAAATGCTGAACCTAAGCAGATACATTCAGAATAGATTGATCATTTTTCTCACCTCTTTCATGAAATCCAAGATGACATTTTTCAGATGTGGCAAGAGGGACTTTATTATTGCTCCACATACCCCTTTCATTTTCACATGCATCTCACTTTTTGGCTCTGGCTGGAACCAGGGACAAAGGCAGGATGCCCTCATCAGTCCAGCCTGACTAGAAAAGGGAAACATTAGAAATCTAATGAAGAGCATGTCCTCTGCAGATTTCCAGTCCAGTTTTGCAGATGCAGCTGTAGTTCAGATAAGCAAGATGACTTCTGGGTTCTCACTTGAATTGAATTATTCTGTTGCTCTGCAACATTAACAAAAACAACCATGGCATAAGGTTGTTGGTGGAGATGATTAGTGGAATCTGTAGCTACCTAAAATCTGTAGTTTCAGCTCAGTTTTATGAGTGCTGGTACTCAACACAATGATGTCCTCAATTCTCACCAACATTGCATTTTCTAAATGATCTGACCCCTACAGAGCAGTACTCAAGCAAGTTTGCTTTGCTTAAGTAGGCCCACCATTGAGCAAAATTGCTCTTTTATTTACAATCACAGAAAAGCTGTTCATCAGCCATTTAGCCTAAGTCATCGTGCTTGTGCTTTGCTATAGCTTTCCACTTCCCTGTCCCTCTCACTCAGCTTGAGCACCTCATCTCCTGGCTACATTGCCCAGCACAGGCCAACATGCTGGCTGTCCCTGGTAGGTGACACTTCTCCCCCATTGTAAATGTCTCCAGTTCAATTAGTGAAACATCAGCTGCACAGTCTATGGCTGCAACATACAGAGGGCTTCCACTGTTGTCAGGACATGCACTAAACACAGTGCCGAACAGAGTGGAGAATTTTGCCCTTATTTAGTGAAAATAGCTTGGACACATGTTGAACTGATGAGCTCAACTGGGTGTACAGCAAATAGCCACAGTGATTTGTCAAGCTTTATTTAACACTCCTAAATAGGTTTATTTTGTTAGAGCTGAGCCATTCTAAAGCCTTTGGACTTGGGAACCAGTGTGCAAAATATCATTGAGTAGAGGAATGTGGGAAGGGGAAAACCATATAAAGTATCTGTAAACAGATACTGGTGATTACAGTGTGATCTGTGAATATTTAAATGGATTCTCTGACACGTTCTTGCTTGAAAACATTAACTATACTTGTTATTCTGTTACGCTACAGTAGCTGGCCATATGGTAGCTCCCCCATTTTTGAAGTGTGTTTTTTTTTTTTCTTCAATACAGTATGGAACATACATTACATGACAGATTACCCACATATCGCCCTAATAAATTGATATTTAGATCTAACCAACACATTAATTTTGCTAATTAAATGTCAATATGTGCCCAAGAGTGCAGCTCTTCAGCATTGTAAATGTCACAAATTAGCAAATTGACAGTATCATTTACAATGATACTAGCCCAGATTACAAGCAAACTCTGCCATGCTTCTCTGCAATAGCTGGGGGAGAGAGGAGAGAAGAGGAGGCAGAGCAGGGAGCTAGGGCAGAGAAAGGAGACACAAGTTTGAACATGAACATGCTGTTAGAGGACATCACCTTTGAGTTCAGGAAAATCAGCTGCTGCAATTGTCTAGCATTAGCAGTCTGGCAAAATGGTCCTTAACTACGTCCACCAATCTTAATTTTAGTGGGCTAGATTTTTTTTTTTCCATCCTGTTGTTTTGAATGCTTGTGACAGAGCAATGTCTACAGCAAAGAGAAAAACCTTCTCTGTCCCTCCTTTGTTTGAGGGAGGGTTGGGATTTTCCAGCCAGGCTTCTGTTACCTTGCACACAGGAACCCAATGATTTAGCAAGTAAAAACTGCTATTTCTATTATGTACTTTGCTTCAGCAATTCTTGTTTGTCATCTTCTAAAGGTGATCTGATCTCCATTCCCTTGGGGAGGTTCAGCAATACGACTTTCTCCAACTTCCCTGTGTCTCTTGATCCTCTACTGCCTGAATCCACTGATGGTAAATCCCATCATTGTAATGCCAGTCCAAGATGATAAAGCAGCCTCACAGAAATTAAGACATTCAGTTATCAACTCTGATGGAGTAAATTGATCTAGGGACATATTTGCCTACACTGTGGTGATATTGGCCAGATTTTCGACTACCATTACTGCTCAATTTCTACTGTTTTTTTCCCCCCTATCTTTGACATGTGCACAAAATACTGCCTATGGCAATATTTTAAATAGATTTCCACAAGAAAATATAGGTTATAAAGGTTATCATTTCAAGAAAATATAGCCTCATGCTGTAACTGTAGGCAGTTTTGAAGTTTTTAAATTTTCAAGACTAATTCTGAAGAAAACCTAGCATCTGAAGGGACGCTGAAATCACTAGCTGCTTTAGGAAAAAATTGCCCTCCATCCAACACTAAGGGAGGTACCTGCACCAGCCCAACGCAAACCTACTCTGCACTGCCACCTTGTGACACAGAGACGTGCAGTGTGGGAGCCCGGCTTTGCGTACTCAAATCTGTCATGACAGCACTTTGTGAAAAGTGATAGAGAAGTATATTCCCTGTGAAAACCTCATGTTTACATGTTTTGACGATAAATATCTTAATGTACTGCAAGGACAGGCTTCATTTTTGAGTGCAGTACTGTCTTTAAAAGGTGACAGCAGCTAAAGAATGGCACTGTAGGCTTACCCTGGTTCCTCTTTCTGACATTGGTATTAACTATTGCTAGTTTGCCAAGGGAACCTTGAGTAATTCACCTTACAGCTGTGTCCATCCGTCCATCCACCTCTACCAAAAAAAAAAAAAAAAAAAAAAAAAAGAGGTGGCAAGATAGCAACTCTAATTTATGTCTTTACAGATCTTTCCCCAGTTGTTGCTTAATTCTGTTGAAATCAAGTTCTCAACCTGAGAGCTTCTGTGCTCCTCCAAAAGCACTTCAGCTGTCTGCTTTGTATCCAAGCATGTCAAAGGCACAACAGCAACTATAAACAGGTTGTCTTCTACCCCTGTTCCTGCATCCCACTGTTTTTTGCAGAGTACACTTAAGGAGAATGAACACTACTCCAAACGAGGTTAAGGAACAGTGAAAAGTTAATGTTGTCCCTCTTATCCTATACACATAAGGGAATTCATTGCCTTCTCTTTAAGCCCTTCTCCTCAGTATAATTTGTTTGGTATTTATTGACCTAAAGTAGAGAGTGAGTATGACTTTTACCCTGTGGTTAGAAAACTTACTTGGTACATAGGAGGACTGTGCTGTAGTTTCTTGTTTCATTAAATAATTAACAAAAACAGTGGCACCAGAAATCTAAGGGAACTGCTCAAGAAAAGCAGAAATTCAATCATTTTTCTCAAATCTAATGACAAGTATACAAAAGAAAAATCACCTCTCTATCCTTTATGTAAAACAAATTTCTCTTAATTCTTTCACAGAAAGCTATCTAAATTCAAGAGAGCACCCACAAGTAAACAAAATAAAAATGGGGGAAAAAAGCCTAACTTTCTCAAATGTCTAGTAAGGTAACACACGCACAAAAACTAGATGGTTTCGTTTTTGCTAGTGTTTGAATTTTGGAGGAAGCTACATGATTTGTGGGAAGTCTCCACACCTAATTCTGGACTACGCATTCTGCTAGACAGCCAGATGACTAAGCAGGGACCATCTCAGCTCTTCACTAATTTAGTGACTTTTGCCAACTTTCCCCAGCTATAGAAAAGAAAAAGTAATATTCTCTAACCACACGCAATTATAATTCAAGTCATGATTTTGCTCTATCAATAAACAGGCTTTGAGGACTTCAATGAAAATGCTATTTAAATGCAAGTCAATCTGCAATGTTTGAAATCAAAATTGGATTATATTAGAAATGATGGGGGGAGAGGGTGTTTGACAGAAGTGCTTTATTGCTTGTCTCAAACAAAATGACAGGAAAATAATTAAGCTTTGGCCTTTGGAATGCCTTCCTTGGTAGAAACAAACTGCAAAAATGCAATTAAAAATTAAATACATTCTATGATAAATACTTATTTCCACATTATGATTTCTGTAGTTACAGGAAACAAAACCATTATTGATTAAACAGACTGAAATAGTTTAATATCTTTTCTTTTCAAGAGCAAAAATCATATAGATCTTCCTTTGTCATAATTATCTGAATAAATGTAACTAGCCATCTGTGCTTTGGAGACAGAGAGATTCATGCTTGTGACTAATGCCCTTAAAATAAAGTGAAATAAGAACTGCAGGCCCAACATTGCTGTTGTTGGAAGTAGAACAGTTCTGCTAGAAACCTAACTCCACATCAAGAAAGCCTACTGCAACTCATCAGTGCATATTATTTCTGTTCATGTTTGACAAACAAGTAGCCAGCTACCTGTTCTGTCTCACGGAGAGCAAGAAAATAAAAGTGTAAATTTTTCCAGACAAAACCCTTTAGATTTAATGCACATAGCTTTCAAGGCACTATACTTAGTTTTGCCTTATTACACAGCACTACAAATATGCATAACAGAATTCACATGTATTACTTATGGTGCTTTTGGGGCTACATTGTCCCTTGTGCATGATATCCTTCAGTGCATGCAGTAGCTTCCTACTGAATTAAATGCCATCTACTTTTGGTACCATTGTCAGAAAAAAATAGACCTCTTTTCCTAATTTCCTTTATTCCTACAAAACCTTGTGAGGAATTACCCAAAGAAACTCTTTTTTTTTTTTTTTTTTTTTATTTTATATATATATATATAAGAGAGAATAGCACTGAACAATTCATTTAAGCAGAAATGTTTCTCTAAGAAGAAATATTTCTTCTTAAACAGGTGAAAATCTAAAATCTGTGTTGTCCTCACTGCCAGTTTTATATTTAGTTACCTTGAACATAAGCCATTACTTTGTCTGTAGACTTATGTTTATCTATGAAAGCTCTGATATTTCTGGCATTTTGAAGTTCAACTCATCACACAAGTTTTAAGCAAGCAAAACATCACATAACAGGAGAGTTGGATATAGTAACCACGATTTGTGATGCTTCATTACATGCATGTCAGAACTATTGAGGGTGGCCAAAAACAGCTTGCTGAGCAGTAAAATATAACTTTCAACTTCTCTTTACTTGTAACAAAAGGGCAAGGAAAGTTATGCAAAATTTATTTGAATTCTTAATATTTTATTAAAAAAAAAATAAAATCACATTCTAGGCAGCATGCACAATCTTAAACCTGCATGCATAAGCAAATACAGCCATAAGCTAACTTAAGTTTGACTCAAAGAGCCCGGCAGCAATACCATAAATACAAGAGAACCGATAAGAACATCTCACAGCCCTCCACCAGAACCTCACCTCACTTCTCAGCTGTGTGGAATTTCCCTTCTCTCGTGGTCTTGGAAGAAGATCCAAATTCCTACAGCTGAATGCCAAGTGATATTGGAAAGTTGCAAGCCCAAGAAGGAACGTTCACAGCTTGCTGACTCCCCTGCTATCAACCAATCTTGAGCCCAAACTCCCATGTGGATGTCAGCTAAGGAACTAAGGATGACGCTTTGGTAAGAAGGTCATGTACCTATGTAGAAATATAAAGCTTGTCCATCCTTCATCTAATGCAGGCTCATCTAAGTCTCATGTTAGAGGAAAATTATCTCTAACAAAATCTGTAAATATCCCCAACAGACTAATCACCGGCTGCTATGGCTACTTCCAAATAAATATATGATTTATTTAAATTATGATTCTCAGGTGTTCATGGTATCTCCTAGGAGGTTTCAAAGCATTCCCTCCTTTCTATAAAGTAAATTATTTAAATTAGAAAATGACTATTGATATTTGGTACATTTTACAAGCACTCTTTTGCAGAGGTTTAAAAATCAGCTTCTACCTCTTGACAGTCTAAACAAAACAGAAAAAGCCAGGGATGTTTAAGAATAGTTCAGGACTCCAGTTTGCTAGAGGTCTTCCCATGTACCTCACATCTTTACTGTCTTGACTTGGCTTGGAAGCATGAGTTTCATCACAGAAGGCCTATGGATTTGGCATTTGCTCAGCTTCTGTCTTTCATATTTTATGGTCATATGTTTCCTTTTCCAACAGTCTTATGTTGGATTTTCAACTCAGCTTTATTTTCAGCACTTGATAATATTCCATCAAATGTTCTAATTCATCCTCTCCCACTGTTGCTGTTTGTCATCATTAGAAGACTGTCTTCCAAGCTTTAAAAATGTGAATACAGAAATAAGTGTAGAGACAGGCCAAATCCTGGTGCCATCTTCCAAGAGAAAAATGTATTCTCCAATGGCACTGGCATTATCATAGCAGAAATTCAAAGAAGGTCTTTGTATTTTTATATTTTTTTTCAAGTAACATTGGAATACTACATGATTTGGAGACAAATATAGCATAAGTCTGATTATTTACCAGGTAAGTTACAATGCACAATCATTTTTGAAGATTTTAATCAAATATTGCTTTCACTTTTTTTTTTTTTTAGTCCTTCTGGTTATTTTGAATTCTATGTCTTTAAGAAAAAAATGCAACCATACCATTCACCTCATATGCCTTGGAGCAAATACTGTTACAGATGGGTTTATATCAAGCATTAAGCTCAGGAGAACATGGGATATGGAACTGACCTTTTGCAGATAATGGTTATTTCACAAACCACATAAAGTCTTCCAAGCTGATGTCCATCATACTTACAGTAAATCAAACACCGCTCCAGAAGTCCAAGAGAGAAAAATCATTCATCTATTACCTTTGACCAAGTAAAAGGACTTTTCACCCCTTTTCATTTATGAAAAGAAAAAATGAATTTCAACATACAGCCTGCTGCAGTGTTCTCCTATGGATGCTGTGGTTCACTATTCACTCTCAAAAATAATTATTTCTGTCCATATTCCCTTAGGTTTTCATTAAAGAAATATATCATTACATACTTCAAAAAAGCCCTTGTTTTAAAACGAGTGTATTCCGTCTTCAGAAGTTTCCTCCTGGCCTATCGAAATATGTGCGATTTTTTCACAGAAATGAGATTATGAAATATATGATATATTTAAATGCCAGTTTCTGAAGTCACAGCCATGACCCTGTGCGTACATATTTCTAGTATGTGCCACCACCTGTTCCATAAGCTGTCAGGTGCAAAGTGCATGTACATAAGTCACAATTTTAAATGTCAGAAAAGGGCAGTATTTCTTAAAAGTGATTAGCAAACTGGATGGCAAAGAAAATGTGTTTGTCTCTGCCCTTCAGTCAGGCTTACTTGTAACATACTATGGTCCTTATTACTTCATGAAAGAGTCCTGGGGGTCACCTAGTTTCTGCAAGGAAGGAAGGCACAGAAGACATCAGCAGGGGCTCCCACTACAGGTGATGCTTAGCACCAGTGCTTGTAGCTCTGGGAAGGGTTTCTTGAAAGGAACAAAGTTAGGCAAAGCCATCATGGCTTTCTTGCCACCTCAGCAAGTGCACTTGAGGGCGTTGCAAGGATGGCAAAGTCCACTCAAGAAGCACCAAGATGGTGAAGATCCAAGCCTATAGAGGCAGAAGACAGCTCAAAGTCCCAGAGACGGTTTCCCTACGAGCAAGAAATAGACCACAGACAAATGATTTACAAGAGGGTGGTACTGACCTTTATCCTTGGAAGAGAAGACAGAATTTAGACCATATATCCCAGTTGCTAGGCACATTTACCCATGTACCAAATGCTGAGTTGGGGATCCAAATCTCCTGATTTTGATCTTGATCTGGAATATTTGGTTACGGAAAGCTATATGTTATTGCTTCGGGTCTGCACAAATCATCTCTGGCACTTTTTAACATACAGTCAGAGGTAATTTTCTATCCTCCCACTTTCAAACAAAAACTGCAGTAATTTCCTTAGGAGAGAGGCAGCATATGTTCAGGTTGCTGATCACACAGCTCCAGCAGTTGACATTTAATATGCAAAGTAATTGTCACAGTAACTACTCATGAGAAACTCCTTCCTGGCACAACGCTCCTTAGCAAAAGATTAGCACCACACTGACCAGGTGCTAAATGGGAATGCTTGATAATAAAGTTAAAATAGAATAACTGTCTCTCCCATGCACATCAGTAAAAAGTTATGGATAAAATAGTGGGCTCTACAAAATATGTCTTTTCAAGAAAGACTGAATTTAAATATGTCTGTTCAAGTTTTCTCTTTAAAGCCAATCTGAAAGAAATTAAGATATGTAAAGTAAAAGACAGAAAAACATAATGTACTTAGGCATCCTGCAGCTTTCTCCTTTTAATAGTTTTAGAAGACTTAAGTTATCACTTTGAAATTACTGAAAATTTGAAAGTAAAACCAATACAAACAAACAGCAGTCTACCTCAGTCCCACTAACAGTTTGATTCATTACATTTAAAATAGGCTATTTCTGACAAGATTTCACTGAAAAATGAAAAACAGTTGGAAAAAAAATCAGAAGAAGAAAATAGTCTTGTGCATCCATGTTGACTATTTTGTCTTCCAGAAAACTACGTAAAATTGTAGAAAAACATCTTGCCATAATTTTCACAAACAAAGAAGATGTTGATCTTCTTTGCAGGCTTTTATTGTTTTTAAGCAAAGAAATGAGAACTGCTAAAATAAACAATGTTTTCATTAGATATCGTCAGATTTAATTTTAAACTATTTTTAACCAGTACTAAAATTGGAGATTTAAGATTAGTAATCATGTATAGAAATTGCCGTAGAGAATTTCGACCCAAAATTAAACCAGTAAAAAAAAGTAATATAGATAATACCCACAAAAACACCAGTACCCCACTGAAACAAATTCTAGCAGACAGTAATAGAAATCTAAAAAGATACATTTATGAAGAACTCCACATAGATCTGGTCCACTAGATACCTTCAAGTAAAATTGCAAAGAGTTTTTACCACATTTTCCAGCCTCTGCTTCTCCTCTCCCCACTAGAAAGTCAAGTTTTCAAAAGAATTTAATTATGTGTTGGGATTCCTCCCCATATTGTGTTACCATATGATGAAAATTATTTTTTTTTTTTTTCTGGTGTCAACTTCCTGCCTAACACAAAGCAATTTCATTTTACAACATACAAAATCAGAAAAATCATTCCTCCCCATTTAATATAGTTGAAGGATAAATAAAGGGAGGCTCACATATATCTGAAGAATGTAAACTCCAGTATGCCAATATAAGAAGCTGTTGTGTCTATTCTGCACCCAAATGCTCAGCACTTCCTCCTCATAAGAGCCTGCAGTACTTGTTCCTTTGCTCATATTATTCAAATTGAAGTGAATTGACTTAGAAGTAGGTCTTAGTGGTAACAGCCCGCTTGAACTGAAACACATTAGAGGGGAACTCATGTGAGCCACTTCACTCACAGCAGGTAATGGGCATCCAGGGTTGTGATTTCTTCCACCAGCACAGCCAGGCCCTGAAAGAGGCAGTTTGTCCACAGCTGAAGCCTTGAGACAAACAGATGTCAGGCTGGTCTGCAAAAAGGCTGCGGGGATGCAAAAGCCACTGGCTTTTTCCTGTGCCATGCTGCAAGACGGTCCATGATGGGCCTCAGCTGTACACTTATGAACAATCCCACAAAGCTGTAAGATGCATATGTTAAAAAGCAGCAGGGTGGAATTAGTACTGCATGCTCAGCATGAGGTTAAAAGATTCTGGTAACTGAGAGCATGAAGTGATCTGCTGCAACAGTGATTTGCCCAAGGTTTGTAGTAAACCTCCCTGCACATGCTTGCAACTCACAGAAATGTTGCAGGGACCCTACATGCAAGAGAACAGAGTGGCACTCTTAGTTTTATCTATTCAAGGACAGAGTTCAGATTCAGAGAGCACTCCAGGCTCTCAGCAGAGAGGCCCATATCTTCCCCTACTCACCCCCAGATTTCAGCAGATAACAGGAGGAAGTGCTGAGGCTGTGCTCACTCCATTGAGTCAGCCAGATGCCAGGGACACACACCCACCTGCAGGTACACACCATCTTTTAAGTCCAGGAGAAAATAGAACAAGACACCCTGGGGCACAACAGGTCTGCTGGAACATGAATAAATTATGCTGTTATACCCACCCAAGGCAATGCCATTTTAATCCCTCTCCTAGCTTTTGGCACATACCGTAGCAGAGATGGTTTGGAGACAGACAGAGCTATAGGCAGTGCAAAAATGGGTAGAAAATGAGCTGAAACATGCAACAGAGTTGGGAAAAAACAGCCACTGGCACACAAATACTGTTCCCCTGCACCGTAATCAAGACAAGGAGAAGTCTAAAAGCCCAGCATTAATGTGTGTCAATTGCTTGTTCTTCAAGTAGTTCTGACTTTCAATGGATGCTGCATTGGAGGTACCCCAATTTACACCCCTCCCCACCCCTGCACCAGATTTACAGCGTGCATTTGGATAAAGCAAAAATATACAAAGGGATGTATTATTTTGCCAAATCCTTACATCCTCATTCACTCAACATTCAAATGTCCTCATTTCATGGTTGATGGGTGGAGTGGAGCAAGTGATGTTGGTTTTGCATATGAGTACATCTGGCACAGCTTTTATTCTTAGCATATGGCAATATTTTGTGGTTCAATTAAAGAGGAGATAAAGGTTGTCCTGCTAGATTAACATTTATTATTTCAGAAGGTGCCAACTGTAGAGCATTGTAGAATGAGTTGTCTTGTTTTCCCATGTCCTGAAAAGAAGCTCTTTATCTCCATAACATGCAATCAGTTTGAAAACTGCCACTGAAAAGTTTTTGAATTAAAGAAAAGCAAAAGCCAAACAACTCTTCCAGAAGGCACAGGCCTTATGTTTTCAGTAGCATTATCTCCACTGACAGATGAGACATTGCAGATAAGAATTTATAGAGACTGACGTTGTGTGATCTGAATCTTCACAAGTGCATTACAAATATAAACACGAGTGCTTGTGAATTCCTTAGAACACTGGTCACCAAAAAAATCAAAAAGGTGTAATTGGTATGCCACTTTGTGTACTTTTATTGTAAAAGCAGCTAAAATACTGACATTTCACATAGTCTGCTGTTATAAATGCTGGATGACCATACCTAAGGTTATGGAAATTTGCTGATGTAGCCCACTACTGAAAGCCTGAGCCAGAAAGAAGACCTGAATCTCAGCATTCAGAAAGATTTTCTAGAAACACATTCCAAATCTGTAAGATTTGGTTTTGTCTCATTACAAAAACAGAAGCCAACTGAAGTTAGCAGGTCTGTTAGGAGGTCTTCCTTCATTAGGTTAAACATTACTCCAATTCACTTAGACTCAGCTTTGATGCATGTGATTTTTAACCGTTATTAAAGATTTTCATGCAAGATTTCCTGTTCCATTTGCAATGTCAGAAAGCATGTCTGCACCAACTATTTACTAATGCCACAAGAACTCTGAATGATACCAAGAATAAGAGGAAAGGCTGCAGAGAAAAATAAAAAGGAAGAAAAGAGCTCTGTAGCCATTGAGGAAAACTAAGTAATAGGAATAGTACAGAGCCTATACTAGTAAAAGCTCATTATTTGTATCTCCAAAAATGTATTGAAAATACTGAACAGCAAGGATTTAATGACAGACAGATTCTGGCTGGTTAATAATAATTGCATTAGCTTTTTTATACAAAACCTGACATTAAAACTGATCTTGTGTTTTCCCATCTTCCACTCTTACAAATCTACAAATACTTCCCTTTCATCAAAATGATAGGAAAGACAACAAATCATTCTAAGCTCAGCAACATGCAGAGTATTGTAATTCCTGTTTAAAATGACACTGGCTGAGTAGAGAACCTGGGAGGTACACCTCTGGCTGGGAAACGGCAGAGCTACTTGTTGTGCAATCACATCTATTTCTAGTAAAAAAAAAATGTGGGGGACAGTTTTACAGCATTCCCTTGATCAGGCTGTAAGAGATTAGCTTTCTATTGATGGAGATGCTCTTTTGCCAATGACCAGGACTGCAATAACAGTACGGAGGAAGTACATGGTGTTACTGGCGGTGCAGAGTGTTTTCTGCGTCAATGTTCCAGTCCTCTGTGTTTACAGAAGTGTGAAAGCTTCACGTTAGCACAGACTATCTGCTGGGCTCCGACTCGAATCCTACCATGATTGTGCCTGCTGGCACAGGCTTTGTTAACATTTTGTTTTCCCTTCACTTCACTTGCTGCAAAGCGAGACCTTAAACATTTTCCTATTTATTTCTGTTTCTGCTTTAGAAACAGTTCTAGCAGTCCACTTGTAGGGAATTGCCCTATAACAAATTGCGGTGGGTTTTCATCCTGAAAGCCATTCATTGAGGGAAAAGCTTATTTTCTCTAATGTCTTTTTAAAGGATTTGAATGTTTAGAAAATTTTCTGTCCAGACTTAAAATGTAGGCAAACCTATTTCATTTAGGAGTATATGTGAAACATAAATATTTCTGGGTACAGATCCCTACTCACTGTAAATCAGCATAAACTTTAATGCTTGTGGAATGATACAGATAGACGCAAAGTGAGTGGTAATATTGAACAGAAAGCAAGGAAAATCTTTTAATCATCATGCCAATTCCAAGTTAAATTAGTTATTTCAACTGTAGACATCATCCAGAAAGCACAGTGCCTTGTTACACAGCACCAGGTATTCAGTTCAGCACTCACTTGGAAGGCAGTGGAAATGGAACAAATGAAAAAGGTGGAAAAAGCAGTTATTTTGAGATAGTTGTCAGTATGTTTTATGGACTTCAAAAAATAAAAAGAAAAAATAAATATTTGCTGCTCTCTTTTCTCAGCTGTGCAAAACTCAAAACACAACATAAATTGCTTGATACAAGGAATGTTTTTCCCTTTAATTTTGGCCTAGACTCCTTGGTGGCATCCTATTTAAGCTAAGATAGGGTTTTGTTTTGAGAGTTCTAAGCTCAGCGACATTCTTGAGGTCTGTTTTCCTTCTTAAGCTATGTTCTGAAGCATGCCTAGGTTTTGGTGGTGAGATTATGAAGTTTGAAAATACGAACAATCAGCTGAGGAGGAAAAAGAGAGAGAGGATTAGTTACAGCAGCAACCCTGCAAACCGATACCCCACTGCAGTCCAGCATCAGGGGAATGAAAATTAGAGTGGAAAAGAGAGCTATAGGAGATCTACACACCAAACAAGGAAAATATTTTTGTTTATTGAAATAAAAACTGTGAGGAATAAAGAGGTAGATTTTTTTTTCTTCTCTGCAGATAAATTAAAAATACACAAGTTTATTTCAAGTCAGAAAAAAGTAAAATGTAGGAACTTCCAATCCAATTCAAATCAAAAAAGAAAACAATATTTCTTTATTGCTTTAGCTGCAAGCTTGGTCTCATTTTTCAGAGACCAAAGTCTTTGCACTTTTAAAGCTTCATTCCCAGGCATCTCTGCTCTTGAGTGTTTTAGTAGTAGCACCACAAAACTCTGAAATATTTGGAGAGATGGGAAGGGGAGAATGGCACCAATTTTGCAGGTACTAAGTACGTAATTCCCTGATTTACTCCATTTTGAGCACTAAAATGTCATCATCATCTTGTGAGACATTTTAGAGCTAGTAACTAGCGAGCCAACGTCCAGGTCTGATGAGAGGACTGAATGAGAAAAACTACCTACTTGCAGTAGAGCAAGTCAGCAGTTACAGTGAGATAAAGGATAATTAGGTCACCGTTCACCTCTTCTCCCCATCCAGCAGATCTCAAAATCGGCCTCATTCCCCTTAATACTTTTTTTTTTTTTTCCCATAAAAAAAGGGTTTATTATAGTCATATCCTCTGAATTCTTGGTTAAGAAATGATAAGGACTTTTTGGCCTGTTTCACACATCAGAACTTTTATAGCTTTTAGGAAAGGATCTAGAAATGTAGAATTCAGCATGTCTTCCATAAATGAAAAGCACTGAGAAGCTTTTTTTTTTTTAATAATAAAAAAAAATAACACATAACTGTGGTTTTATTTATTAGGGAAAAAAAAAAAAAAAACAAAAAACTTTGTCTTAATAAATGTCTTTATTAAGACATTTATTTATTAATGTCTTAATTATTAAGACAGTATGCCTTAATAAATGGAAAGAAAATGAAAGCATCAGGAAGTTTTACAGAAGCTGGGAAACAAAAAGGAAAAGAAGTCACTGAGAAGAACCTGGGAGTATTGGTTGATAGTTGGCTGAGTATGAGCTAGCAGTGTGCTCAGGTGGCCAAGAAGGCCAACAGCATCCTGGCTTGCATAAGAAACAGTGCATCCAGCAGGGCTAGAGAAATGATTGTCCCCCTGTATTTGGCTCTGGTGAGGCCGCACCTCGAGTACTGTGTTCAGTTTTGGGTCCCTCACTACAAGAAGGACATAGAGGTGTTCGAGTGAGTCCAGAAAAGGGTGACCAAGCTGGTGAGGGGTCTGGAGAACAAGTCTTATGAGGAGTGGCTGAGGGAGCTGGGGTTTTTCAGCCTGGAGAAGAGGAGGCTCAGGGGAGACCTTATCACTCTCTAAAGGTACCTTAAAGGAGGCTGTAGCAAGGTGTGGATTGGTCTATTCTCCTATGTGCCTGGTGATAGGATAAAGGAGAATGGGCTAAATTTGTGCCAGGAGAGGTTTAGGTTAGATGTTAGGAAGAACTTCTTTACCAAAAAGGTTGTTAGGCATTGGAATGGGCTGCCCAGGGAAGTGGGAAGTCAACAGCCCTGAAGACCTTAAAAAAGATGTTTAGATGTAGAGCTTGGTAATATGGTTTAGTGGAGGCCTTGTTAGTATTAGGTTGGAGGTTGTACTAGGTGATCTTGGAGGTCTCTTCCAACCTAAATGATTTCATGATTCTGTGAAAGCAGGGAGAGAGGAGCCAATACACAGCCAGAGTGCATCATTTCAAAACAGTAACTTTTTCCAAATACAGACAAACTAAAGTAAATCTAATACAAAATTTGAGATTCTGGATATGAAAATCACTCTGGCACCTAGATCACTGGACCAAAGAAAACATTGTCAGTAGCAGGATCTGACATTTACTTTGGATAAAAAATTATCAAAATATTACTGGACAGCCAACAGAAACACTTATCTGCTGTGCTGAATTTCTTGATATTAATTGAATTTTCCTGCAATTGAAAATAAAAAGATGTTGGAAGTTCTAGGACATCTAGAGTGAGTCAGAACAGAAAAGCCAGTTCATGGTTGATTTTTTATTTGAAAACATTCTAATGCATGTGTGCACACACAGGACTGCAGAACCCTCACATAGCAAGGATACAGGCAACTTCTCTTTAGATTTCATATACATCTTTCATAAATAAATCATAGAATATCCAAGCTGGAAGGGACCCACAAAGATCATCAAGTTGAACTCCTGGCTCCCCAAAGGATGACCAAAAACCAGACGATATATCTAAGAGTGTTGTCTAAGTGCTTCTTAAACTCCAGCATGCTCACTGCTGTGACCACTTCAACTTAGCATCTAAGAGCATTCTGTTTTAGAAACTACTAAATCATCATCAATTCATGGTATCTTAAACTCTTCCCTATACCAAGAAGTCACTGGATCACCAACATAGTAATTGTTCAAGTTTCAGCTCATGGTTTGTACTTTTGTAGTAGACTCTGTCCTGTATCAGAGAAAATAGGCTCTAAAACATACACTTAAAGCTAGGTTTTACAAGCAGTTACTGGTTTCTTTTTTTATGTTGATACAGCTTCAAATCTAAATCTGCCTCTTCTCAGTCATAGCATTAGTTTTTCACTGGTTGATCTTGGCAAGTAAGTATCTTGCCATTTGCATCACATGAAACAATGTCAGATTCTACCTTGTTTTTCTTCACAAAGCATGCGACTCAAGCAGGATAGGGGACTAAAAGTCAGAAACTCTGGCTGTGTTTTGCCAGACTCCCAAAGCTACCTATCTTGATTTCACTGATGACTACAAAGGTTTCTGCAAGGTATGTTGCTCTTCTGCAATTACAAAAACATGGCAGGTATGGCAGTGGTTTGTGAATGTTTACAAATATTTAGATAATTTACTGTGTGCATAAAACAGTACTGTATATTTATGTAGATTGTTTTTCATTGTTTCAGAGTGATATTAAGGAATCCTGTTCTGTAGTTTAAAAACAGCTTTGTTTCAAATGGTAACAGAAGTAAACAACAACCACCACCACAAGAACCATGTTAGATGTCTCCCATCATCACAGGTTCAAAGCAATTAAAGATCAAAATAAGCCAGAACCAAATGACCTAGGAACTGAGAAAGTTTTGATCCAAACAGACTTGAATCATAGATTAGCATTTGGCCTGAATTAGGATTTCACTTGCTGCTTTGATCTGCTAATCCACTCCTAATGCATCTAGGAATGCATTTACACGTAATATAACTCAGTTCCACTCACCCTAGAAATCATAGTGTTTTATAAAGATTGCTGTGGGGAAAACACATGTGGGTATGTATGATTTAACATCAAGGAGACAGATTCTGTTAACAAATAAAGAGTACTGAAAGTAAACATCTCTGTAACACCTTCCTACATGCAGACCTCTAGTCATCTGATTTGCTTAATTTGTGGGAAAGGATGAATATCAAAGAAAACCCAGTTAAAGACATTTTATATAAACCATGACTTTTTAATCTAGTTATTTCCCTGTTTTATACGGAAATTCACTGTGCCACTGTTAATAACACTGTAAAGTGTTTATGGTGCTGTTCTACTGAATTCTGTTCATCTTAGAGACTCAGCCAAATCTTGCTGAATCATTTTTAAAAGGTGACACAAGAAAGATCTTAGCTTTGTGAATCATTTTTGTCCTTTAGCTACATGGCACAGCCATACTTGAAGCTAGTATGTAACATATTTGTGTAAGTGTAGTTCTGCCTGGGACTGTGAACTAGCAGAGTCCATCAGTATTGGTATGTTGCAGCTGAACATCTCTTGCTCTTTCTGAATCTGTGGATGTAATTTCCTGTTTGAGATAGTGCTGTTTCAACAAAATAATGATTACATTTCCTGCCATTTTGTGAAAAATACAAATGTAGCTGCACCTACATACACAGATATATAATCACACTTCTTCATCAAGCACTGTACCTGTACAGTGTATGCACCTCAAAAGCTTTACTTCACAATAGCTGGAGTGTGGTATAGAACCATACTATACACATAGTTCAAAGTATAATCATGCCCTAGAGCTTTGATTTCTTACAAGCCCTTTTATGGATCAGTCTAGGATGTGCCACACAGCCTTCTTGTCTGTCCCCTACAGGGAATGCAGCACACCACTCAGGCCCTGACAGCACCACATATCTAAGTCCTAACACAAACACATTTCTCTTCCCACTTTTCCTCCAGATCTACTTCTCTCACTCCATTCCAGCTCATCTACAAATAACAACATGTTGCCTGTTGCCCAGATCTCTGCCTGATGCAGTCAGGTCACTGGCAAAAAGAAACGTGGCACAAGGAGAAGAAAAAAATAGTGGCATCTGTCACTGCCACCAAAAATGACTAACACTCATCCTCCTGGACACACTTTTGTCTGAAGAAAACAATGGCTTTCTGCCAATCTCACTGCTACAACTGCTTTGTAGCAGCACAACTGAAATTTTTGATCAGAGTTAATATTTTCCTTTGTCTACAGACAACTTCATTTGTGATATCATCACCTCAGGATGACTGAAATGTCATGGGGAAGTGACTGCATATGTATTTTATTTATAGCAAATGCCCAATGCCTTTTTATATCATCTCTAATTCTTCTCCTCCCTCCCAGTGTCCAGCTTCAGAGACCTGTCACCCCTACCAGGCAGCTGGCAGCCATAGCTTCTCTATCTTCCCTGGCCCTCTATGCTCTTAGGATATGTTTTGCCATGACACCAAGTGAAAGAGAAGGAAAAAAAAAACAAAAACAAAAAACAAACAAACAAACAAAAAAACCTGAAAGCAGAAACCTTGACAAACAAATCAAGAATGCAGCTATTAAAGCTAACACATCCTTGTACTATAATAATATGACCAAAAACATATCTGAAAAGTTACTGTGAATTTTAGTCTATTAGGAGCTCTCTATTAGATTAAGACATTAGCCTTTCAGGGCATATAAAATAAGTTTCACGGATTTCCTGTACATTTGGAAATCCTTAACAAATGGCCAAAAAGAAAATAAGGCGGCATCAGCACTGGGCAAAGTTCTCAGTTCTGGAGAAATTCAGATTAGATATCTGAGGAATCCCATATAAATTTACTCTGTATTTGATAACAAAAAGAATGATTTAAGTCAAGTAGAAGAAGGGTCTCTCAACTCTTCCTGATTAGCCTAAAAGAACAAGAATTGTAACACAACTAGGTCAATGGAAAAATAGGTCAAGGGAGGTGATTGTCCCGCTCTACTCTGCGCTGGTGCGGCCTCACCTCGAGTACTGTGTGCAGTTCTGGGCACCACAGTATAAAAAGGACATGAAACTGTTGGAAAGTGTCCAGAGGAGGGTTACGAAGATGGTGAAAGGCCTGGAGGGGAAGACGTACGAGGAACGGCTGAGGTCACTGGGCCTGTTCAGCCTGGAGAAGAGGAGGCTGAGGGGAGACCTCATCACAGTCTACAACTTCCTCGTAAGGGGGTGTCGAGAGGCAGGAGACCTTTTCTCCATTAACACTAGTGACAGGACCCGCGGGAACGGGGTTAAGCTGAGGCAGGGGAAATTTAGGCTGGACGTCAGGAGGGGGTTCTTCACAGAGAGGGTGGTTGCACACTGGAACAGGCTCCCCAGGGAAGTGGTCACTGCACCGAGCCTGTCTGAATTTAAGAAGAGATTGGACTGTGAACTTAGGCACATGGTCTGAACTTTTGGGTAGACCTGTGCGGTGTCAAGAGTTGGACTTGATGATCCTTAAGGGTCCCTTCCAACTCAGGATATTCTATGATTCTATGATTCTATGACTACCTCAAAATCTTTGGATTAGCTTTATTTTTTCTGCAGAAAGAAGTGATAATATATTTTTCCCTGCTTATTCAGGAAAAATTCTTTCATCACTCCACTAAGCTACATTAGCAAGTCACTACCTACTCCCAGTAGTTTCATTAAAAGTTCTATCACACTTACATTGTTTCAAATACATATTGAATGAAATAAAGCTGTTTACTCACATCTAGTGGAGATGTTACCTAGATTAAGGATTTCTGGAGACTTACTTCATACTTAGCAGTTTTATCCATGGTTTACCAGCTGTTAATCTTTACAGAGAAAAATAGCATGGAAGGAAGTGATTTTTCCAGCCAATGACTAGGTGGTAATTTGTCAAAAACACCCACATGCTTCACAGAGGGAGAAAATGGGGAGGAAGATCCAGGTAGTGTTTCCTGGTTAATAAAAATCTGGGTTATATTAGTACTAGGTTGAGGGGAATAAAGGAATTCTTAATGGCAACAGGATGGGGACATCTTCAGTAATTCTATCTCCTTCAGAGTTTATAGAGATGGAATGCCTAGAACCAGGGAAACTTGGCTCCCTCCTTCTAACTGCATGAGCATTATATCCCTAGGGGCACTTCAACACCTCCCCTTGGAAATGCGGTCTTGGGAAGCTGTACTACTTAGACTGATATTTGTATCATCACAGTTCCCCACACTTCTCGCCACGTTCTTCTTCCCCACATTTCTTCTCGCCATGCTACCCACTTTCTAGTCTTCCACTGCACTTTCAACACTTGCTTTCCCACCAGCCCCCACACTGAAATTTCTTTACACAACCACACACAGCAGCAGCCCCTTTTAATCTCTATCTGGGGTGGCAAGAACTTCCCTACTTTTCCTCTCTCGCCATGGTAAGAAATGGTTTGGACTCCTCCTGGGAACTACCTAGGCTGAGCCTACTGGCCTCACCACTTCCTCACCAGATGCTCCAAAAGGCTGTGGAAGGTCAGACAAACCAAACCACCTTCCTGCTGTGAGGCACTAGCAGAGACAAGGTCACCTCTTGCAAGGGGTATGGTCAGGTGAGACCATACCCCTTGCAAGGGGTGCACACCTCGCTGACAGGACACCCCGTAATGCCAGTGGTGCCATGAAGATGGTAAGTTGTCCCAGTTATCTATCCCTGCTGCACCACACAGTCACTCTTCTGAGGATTCATTACATCCATAAAAATCCATGTGCTGAAGTATTCACCTTCATCTCTGTGAAGCCCACCCTGCTGAGGGTGACCCGCCACCCACTCCAGGATTTGGCACCAGTATGTGGTCCATGCTAGGAGTAGGCTGATGGGAAGTGCTGACCGCAGAGCTGGCTGCACAGTGAAGGCTGTCAGTGCCCCTGCTCCTGGCTGGCCAGGAAGGGAGCCAATTCCCACACCCTGCAAACCAGGTGACGGCCAGCCTGCCCTACAACTGCTCAGCAGGGAAATTAGGATGAAGCCCCACTATAAGGAAATTGATTAACAATTAATTTCAAACCCCTAAAAGGAAGTGAACTTGAGCACAGATGTTAATACACTCTAGCAATTCATTTGAAGAGACTTGAGGGAATTGATGGACAACATACAGCAACAAATCTTGTTGTAATGCTAAAAACATGGCTTAACAATCCTTCCTAGCATTTGGTCCCCTAGAGCACAACCACGTATTAGTATAGATACTGATGCAAGCTAATCCAAAGGAGTTTGCAAAAATAAATGAATAAATAAAAAGGGTGAGATTAATATTTGCTGACTCTGATTGTAGCTGGGATTTTTGGAAGTGCAAGACAAATCCAAAGTTTATATGCAGATAGGTATAACAAAGTGACTTTAAAACTCTCTATTTAGCTAGAAAATCTAGTAGGGAGTAAGAGATTCACATCAGAATTTAATTGTATAGGGCTTGAAGCAAACAGTCTTGTCTTACACTTTCTCTCAAAAAGAATAAAAGTAACAGAATGATTCTATATATATATAAAAAAAAAAAAAAAAGAAAACCAAGTGTTTTTCTGAGGAGTAGAGAGAATTATCAGCTTGGAAGCTGACAGTCCCCTCCTTGAGGCCACTCAAGTTTCTCAGCCTCCATGTTTCAGAGCTTTGACTTTGAAAACAGTCTTTCACATGAAAGTTGTTTTATAACCTCAATTTGTTATAATGAATTATTTTAATTGGGCAGACAAAAAATTGTCACAAATGGTAGCAGAACTTCATTTGACAATGCATTAGATTGTAAAAAAAAACCAGCATACATTCAGACTGGCTTTTTGCCATCATTGAGCATGTGGAACCTTTTTTTGGAACTTAAATCTATGTTATTTAATCATATTCTCCATGCATAGCAAGAAATTACTTCAGGTATCTCAGAGCACAAAAATCCAACAGCATAAGGAACTAGAGTGTTTCAAGGTTACACTGCAGCTAAAAAAAAATAAAAATATAGTACTGCATGTTGACAGTTCTGCACTGAAGAAATTTTTATTTTTTGAGGTTATGAGTAAAGCACTCTTCTTCCTTTCTATTTATTCTTCTTATTTATTCTTCTTCCTTTCTATTTCTGTCAGAACCAATTTTTACCATAGCTGTATAACAAAACTACAGAAAATAGCTACCCTGCCTTTCTCCCCTTTCTCCATTTACAAGTTATTTTTTTACACTCAGCCCTACTCCTAGCCAAGGATGATAATGCACCTTAAGAAGACTCTGAACAAATAAGGATCCTAATCAGGGAACATGGTTATGCCTATTTCACAGGAAAAGGGAAAGTCAATGCAGACGTACAGTTACTCTCCAGCTATCACCCAGCAGACAGATTTTCCATATGGAAGGCAGCACACCCCATTCCCACTCTTTGTGGAGAAGTTTCCCCAGAATCCAACCCACTACCCTGGTTTCCATACCAGAGGCTCAAGTGCAAGTGAACTTCACTTTGTTGCACTGAGGCAAATGAGCCGAGGTCACTGAGAATGAAGAGGGAAGAAGGTGAGAGCTTTGAGGGCTGTTTTAAGCAACTGATATGTTGTAAACAAAGATGATTGAAATCCTAAGTCTGGCTGGACACAAGGGTGTTAACAGCAGGCAAACAGTGAAATAGCCTTCATGACTCATTTTCTGTCTGCATTACTGGCAAAGCTCTAATATATTTTCAAAGATGCAAAGCATCTTCACAGATCTGAGGGAGCGTGTGAAGGAAAAAACCCATAGATAAAAATTTGATTGTTTTTTAAAGAGTTAGAAATACCAGAGTGCTAAGATTTATCTTCTTTGTTATACTGGGAAAACTATTAAGAAGACAGGGACCATGTACTTCTTTGCTGGAGAGAGGATTCAAAAGTTCTGTTAAAATGTTTCCTCCCTCTTACCCCAATACTAGATTCACACTGACTATTCTGTGCTTGAAAAATATCTCATTCTTCACTCCTCAAGCACGTAGTCCAAATCTAAATCAAGACCAGGCAGATTTAAAGTCCAGCTATATCTTTTTTCTTTTTTATTTGGAAAGAATCAGAAACTCTGATTATTTTTATATTGCAATGCAGATAAAGTTGTTGGAGGGATTGAGTGAGAGAATGAGGGAAGAAGAGAAAGTGAACGTAAGTGCATTCTCACTCACGCTTGGAAGAGTGACTCTACTGCTAGAAGCTAGGGAACAAAACAAGGATGCCAGAAGATCGCCTGGTCTAGGCTAGACCACAAGACTCCCAGAAACAGTCCTTTAACAAAACTTGCATCTTCCCACGGATTGCAAAATAGCGGTAGGTCAAGATGTCAAAGCTGACCGTAGCATTCATATGGGCTGAAGTATTTCAGCAAGAAGCCAAGCTAACTGCAGCCTCCAATTGCTCTGCACTGTCTAGACTTAACTCAATATTTTTGGTTAAATTTGACTCACCGTGTCAGATTTCCTTACTACTCAATCGCTGTACTTCATTCACATAAACAAATGTCTGTCTCTCAATGTGTGCTCTTTATTTTGGTGACAAAGTGCCATTTATTCTGGACAGTGTCTCACATCCAAGCATTTAATGAAGAAGCCTATTTCAGCAAGTTTTCTGTCAGAGGTTTCCAAAGTCAAAAGCTCTCAGGTCACACAACCATCATACAAGCTCCTCTACTGGATATTTCAATGCAGTTCTGTTTTGTAAAACTGTATAACAGATTTGGGTTTGTTTTACTGTAAAAAAAGTGTGTCAAAGCCATCCAAATTCCTGTAAAACATCCAGTGCTCAAGTGGTTGGTCCTGAGGCCTTGACAGCACCAATAAACAGCAGGTAACTGGAATGACTTCTACTGAAGTGTTAATACAGAGCACAGCAACAGCATTGCTGGCTGACACCCAGCAGTTCAGATCATTATCTCACTGAAGCCCACATTTCATCTGAAGGTAACAACCTGCTTCATTTTTTTTTTTTTTCTTTTACAAAGCTAGAGCCTGGACAGATCCAGCTGAAAAACAAGATTAAAAAGCAGAAGGTCAAGCAGCAGAATAAACAACAGCAACCTACACCTTACAAACCAAACAGCAGCACAAGAATACTAAAGCAGCACTCTGGTTATTATCATAGCATCTGCAAAAAGCAAATCCCAGACTGGTCTAAATTAGGCTGCCAGAAAGGTTTTAGATTGGTATCCAGCAGAACTGAAATGCAAATGATTAAGGTGATGACTTGGATAAGACAAAGAACAAATATCAGTCTTTATTCAGGATTTCTCTCTTTATGGTGCATATGGCGCCTGATATATTATGAGCATAACAGAGCAAAGTGACCCAGGGAGTAGCGTGCTTAGCAGACTAAATTTTTCCTTCATGTACCCCCCAGTCCCTGGAGCATAATAGCAACTTTTTCACTACAAGTTTAGAGCTTTCTTTGCAGCTGCAGAGATGAGGAGAAAAAAATATTTCACACCCTTTTCACAAGAGGCCAATTTTCTTTGTATTAAAAAATAAAAAAAATCCCCCTACACATTGTCAATTATATGTATACTAAATAAGGAAACTGTTCAAATGGTTCTTGTTATGGAAGCCAAATATAACAACCCCTCTAATTATAAATTTAAAATGCTGAAATCCTCTGTAGCTAGATGAGCTAAAACGCATTGTAAGTCATTGAGACAACAATGAGAGTCACAATGTTTTATAAAAATGTCACCTAGAAACAGCTCTCTTCATCAGTGATCTCCTACCAGAAGTGTAAAAAAGAAAAAGTAAGAAAACAGCATTTAAAAACAAACAAACAAAAAAACCACACATGTAGGTACTGAAAAAAAAAAAAAAAAAAAAAAAAAAAAAAAAAAAACACAGAATTCCATTAAGATGAGTGGAAGGATTAGCAGACAAATCCTATAGACCGGAAGAATAAATAAAAATAATGGTAACTCCTTACATGACTTTACACTCAAATCTGATAAACTGGTTCACAGCACTCCCCCATTCACCTGAATTCCACTGAAGTCCACTGTATGGCCTACAAGCAGAGTATATGTTACTATATACAGAGTAATACATACTAATTTGAAGTTTATCCTGCTGTCTCACAAAGATGAGACACCAAATGAGCAGTGCTGAGTAATTTCCCAGATAAATGACTTTCCATGATACACACAACAGTAATCTGTCACAATTCAGGCACCTCTGAATAATGACTTTGAATCATATGAACTAGGTGTAGCAGGGCAGGAATACACACTAGAGCACGATGTCTAAGTCTAAACCTACTTAACCTTAATACTAGCTCTACACAATCTAGGTGCTTTTGACCTTCCATCTCCTCACGCCCAGAGGCTCCAGACCTGCTGATATTTCTTAACCAAAGGGCTCTTTGTCTAATAATGGGCAGAAGTCAATTCCTGTATTTAATGGAAACAAAAATATCTATAAAGATTCATTAGGGAAAAAAAAATAGAGGCCACCTGAAGAAACCACAGAGTTCTACTTGATGAGAAGAGAGACTGCATAACTAAGTCATTTAGTTTGGGCTTAGAATGGCAACTGAAACACTGGAGGAATTGTTAGTTGTGCTATTCAGGGAAAATGGCTGAGCTTAAGAAACAAGTTTGGTCAAGACCACAGGCAACACAATATTTGTAGCTTAAAGTAATAACTTACTGAACAACCCATATGATTGGAAAAGGTATACAACTTTTGTTTTCTAAAAGCAGCAGCTTTCAAAGCTAAATACAAGCACAGAAACGCATTGCTCTGAGTTCAGCTAGAAAGATAACTAAGGTCATTTTTGTAAGCAATGGTATTTGGCATCCCTGTGGAATAAGGTGAGGTGATGAGGGAGAGGAAGAAAGAAAACTTCCAAGGTAACTTCACCCTCAGGAGAACAAAGACTAGTTGCAAAGACATCTCCTGCTGGCCACAGATTCTAATGCACCATAAGCCTGCTGAGTCTATATTACTGGCATCTAGTAGCATCATTAATGTTAGCTTCTAGGCTCATCTTTGGATATGTTTGCAGTAAGAGGCCTACAGGTCTAGGAATAGAGAAAGCAATTGCTTTGTACAGAACATTTACTCTTTGTCAGTAGGTGGTTTTGCCCTTTAAAGATTTCTCACGAGAGTTCTTTCTGCTGAAAAATGGTTGCTTAGCTTCACACTTACTGCAAGAGCACTTTGGGTACATTCCTGCAAGGGCACAGGCAGAATCTGGGGACACTAAGTGTTTCTGTAGCAGCATATACCACTGTGAAATTGTAGAGATGAATGGGCAAGTTTTACATGTTTTTTCCTCAGGCATGTTTTAGGTGTGCTATGAGTTATACAAAGCTCTGCTTTTTCCAAGGTTCATGCAAATCGGGATTTGTGTGAAGTTCAACACAGATGGTTCTGGGAAATTTTCTTTCAATATACAGAAGTCTCCAGTATAGTTGAATGCTTAATGAATCTCCATGCAAGTCTGAGAACTAGTTTCTTATAACATTCAAGCAATTCTCTCCAAAAACACACATCTTCATCTAGGAAAACATTCTTTCTTGGTAAAAACCTGCTCCAGATTACATCCTGATGCCTTTCCTTAGAGCAGAGGCAGCAACCTTGACTGCATCTCAGTACCTCTCATCATGGTTGTTGAATTTAATAGCAGCAGACAACCTTCTTTATAGGTTGTAAATTATGCTTCTACGTGATTCACTGTATCAAGGAAAGCAACACAGACATAGGATAAACTTTCTATCACAAATTCAGCAGTAAGGAAGTTTCAGTATCAATTCCTACAATAACACTATCCTCGTGTGATGCTAGATACAGTGTGGGCTTGGTCATACAGTTATTTAAAAATGTTTTTCCAAGCTAGCCCCTGACAAAATTGATAGTGTAGGCCAACAGAGAAACAACTAATTACAACAGTGAAGGCAGAAAGAATTAATCTTTGCTTGTTTGTAAATTGCCACAAGGGAATAGCATTAACAATAGCTTTAATGCAGTAATCTGGATGCTGTCTCTTGCAAGCATGCAGACAGTTTGTGACAGCACAGTCCAACATGTCAGCACATAGGCTAGTGCAACTAGACACCTAGAAGAGTAAAACAGTCAAAGGGTACATTAGGTCCAAACTAAGCCCAGGAACTTTCCTTATGCCCAGCAGAATTTTCAGTCACTCTTCAACAGAGAGAGACTTGGAGATACGCTTGTTTTCTTCAGATGAAGGAAGAGGTTCCAGGACTTGGCAGCATATTAGTCCTGCCTTTGCCCTTCCAAGTCTCCCAACAGAATGAGTCTAAAACTCAGGTGCCAGTGAGAGGCACCCCCATGTGAAGGGGGAAGACAAAAGATTCCAAACACAAAAAACAAACCAACTGCTAAATGGTAAAGCACTTTTTAGTTTAATAATTTGCTATTTAAATCTTGCACTCACTCCTGAAGAGTTCCAGTAAAAAAATAGCTTGAGTAATTTGAAGGAGTTTAGGGATTTAGTGCTACTAGAATGTTAACTAATAGTTTAGGGGCTTGATGCTACTGGTTTCCACCATCTGATAGACTCATTGGCATAGACATCATGTCAAGATGTAAGCATTGGTGTCTAAGTGGAAATGTTCACCAGAAGACAGATTTGAATCCATCATTTGTATACACCAACATTTTCAATAACAGTGTTCAACATTAGAAGAGATTATTAGTATCTGATCTAGGAGTAGTTCTTGTTTCATGATTAAAATGCATGAAGTGTAATACCCAACTGCCTCTTACAGAAGCCATGAATCACAGAATTGGAAGAGACCTCAAGATCGAGTCCAACCTCTACCTAACGCTAACAGTCCTCCACTAAACCATATCCCTAAGCTCTACATCTAAACGTCTTTTAAAGACTTCCAGGGATGGTGACTCCACCACTTCCCTGGGCAGCCCGTTCCAATGCCTCACAACCCTTTTGGTAAAGAAGTTCTTCCTAACATCCAACCTAAAACTCCCCTGGCTCAACTTAAGCCCATTCCCCCTCGTCCTGTCACCAGGCACGTGGGAGAACAGGCCAACCCCCACCTCACTACAGCCTCCTTTAAGGTACCTGTGGAGAGCAATAAGGTCGCCCCTGAGCCTCCTTTTCTCCAGGCTGAACAAGCCCAGCTCCCTTAGCCGCTCCTCATAAGACTTGTTCTCCAGACCCCTCACCAGCTTCGTTGTCCTTCTCTTGACTCTTTCAAGCACCTCCATGTCCTTCTTGTAGCGAGGGGCCCAAAACTGAACACAGTACTCAAGGTGCGGCCTCACCAGAGCCGAGTACAGGGGGACAATCACTTCCCTAGCCCTGCTGGCCACAGTGCTTCTTATGCAAGCCAGGATGCTGCTGGTCTTCTTGGCCACCTGAGCACACTGCTGGCTCATATTCAGCCGACTATCCACCATCACTCCCAGATCCTTATCTGCCTGGCAGCTCTCCAACCACTCATCTACCAGCCGGTAGCTCTGCTTGGGGTTATTGCGCCCCAGGTGCAGGACCCGGCACTTGGCCTTGTTGAACTTCATACAGTTGACCTCAGCCCATTGGTCCAGCCTATCCAGATCCTCCTGCAGAGCCTTCCTACGGCAGAGCTAGAATTGATTGCTCCAGCAATCATTTCTCTGTTTTAAATTCAAATGGCAAATCAAGAGTAACATTTGACTAACATTGCTACTTACATTGTATGAGCCCCTTTAAGAGCTGTTTGTGACTACAGCTTCATTTACAGCAGCAATATATATGTATTTTTAAGTGCACTATTTGGCATCAGTCACTTTGAATTGGAGTTCAATAGAGTTATCCTTAGAGGGCAGAGCAAGATCTGAGCTTGCTTTTTAAGGAACCAACTTCACTCTTCTTTTCCTTGCTCTGTACAGCTGCATAATCTGTACAGTTAGCAGAAGGAACGCGCTAGTATATAATTCAAGTTGCAAGTATTATGTGTCACACACATCAACAGCTCAATGTCTTCTTAGATCCTTATCAGATTCACTTGACTTTAAATTAGGACAGCACCAGGGAAGCCTTGAAAGGAATGGGTAATGGATAGGGCAAGGAAATATCCTCCATGCATTCCTGATAGAGGCATTGAATTCTGGATACTAGACCAAGACACTGCAAGCAATAAGGCAATATCTGCTGAGAACTGGAAAGTCATTCCAATTCTAATTCTAGATTAGTGTATTTCAAACTTGGCCTCCTATAATGGTATGTCATCTGCCAGTTAGTGATAGTTACAGAAGGAGCAGATCCCTACTACCAAGACCCTTCAAGCAGAGGCTGAACAGAGCTTAATGAAGGTGTGTGTGCTATTAGCAAAGAATCTGTTTGCTAATGAAGGTTACCTCAGAGCAAAAGATACTCAAAATTTAATCTGAAATTTGGAGGCAGTAGAACTTGCCTGACACTCCAGAAAGGTACACAGCAACAAAATCCACAATTACATACTGTTGATGCTTTTCAAACGTTTTAGTTTTAATTCTCATATAGCTCTTCCTCCTACTCTAAGTGTCATGGAGACATTAAACTTCCATTGCTGCATCTGGGAGAGACCTTTGTTCCTCTTGCCTTTAAGAGATTTCTGTAATATTTCTGCCATCTTTGACTAAGCTTGTCTTGGGTTTCTTCCAATTTCCAATTGCAGCTTTGAAGCTGTGAGGCAAACTGTCACTGTACAAGAGATAAATTAGTCTCTACCACTTTTTGCCATATCTGTGGCCCCCCAAAACAACACTTAATGCAGCAAGTTGACAGGCCCTACTGTTTTGATCAAGGCTTGGGACTGAAGAGGTACAGTAGCAATCTTCATTCCTGAAAGATATGTAGCAGGAAAGAGGAGGACATTGTTTCACTGTTGAGACATTTTTAATTTTGACCACAAACTCATGCACTCCAGAAGAAACTCAGGATTCAGAATCAAGACAAAAATACCATGAAAAGCAGTTTGATGCTCCAGGTGCCATATCCAATGAATAAGATACACACTTGCATATACTGTTTGGCCTGGCTCACCTGAACTAGAAAATACTGCTAAGTACACTGACAATTGAGAGGGAACCAAAGATGCAGAACTTACTGCTCTTCTTCTTGTGTAGAGTATTATCTGCCTATCATTATCTAAATATGTTACTGAAGCCAGATTTATATCACTTATCTCATATCACTGCTTCAGCCTTAAAACAGTAATTGTCTTTCACAAGCAAGCCAGCTTCTGTCTCGCACACTTGTACAGACACAATTACTTAAAATCACACACAAATGGGTTTCTGTACTATCCTTAGACCTATGCTTATTACAGAAAGAGAAATGATAATATTATATTTCCCTCCATAAAGACACCTCTGTGTCAAACTGAAAGTGTTACAGGGCCAGCCCATCATTTTTACACCATGGAAAAATCAAACAGGAGTACAGCTCCAACACAGTGTCTTAGAGCACCAGTTAGATTCCCTAGACAAGATTATTAGTTAGAGTTAACCTATAAATTTTAAATAGCATCTCACCTCACAACACAGAGGTAGGTTTTTCCCCCCCTCTCTAAGAGGGATAGCATCTACATGCTCAGATATCAGACCACAAACGTTAGAAACCAGGCTAACATACAAGCTGAATCGTGGTCACTACCAGGAAGCAGAGTTTTAAGAGACCACTTTTCCATTTTCAGTACTTGACTTGCATCATTGCTGTCAAGGAGGTGAAGGAAATTACCTTATCAGGCCTTTGCTGAAGAACTGGCAGGTTCTCCTGTTTGCTTAATGAAATCTAAGATGTACTCAATCACCATAGTAACAACAGCAACCAAATATGCTCAGAAAGGGATAGACAATCTATCACCACATTAATCAGATTCAGTTTATAATATATCTACATTGTAGACACATTTTAATGCATACTGCCATTTTCTCAAGTTTCCATCTTTCTTCTTAGAGCTTAACATCTGTTCAGGGGTTTTTCCACCAAACATTAAAACATCTCTGCATCTCAGCTACACATTTTCACCTGGCTTCCAAGTAGGCTACCTAATTCATGTCATAGCCAGACTTTAGTCATTCTCTGCCAGCTACCCTGCTTACTATGATGAGTATCAGTCAAAACAGTTTTCTTACCCAAGACAGCCTGCTGCCTTCCTAACACACAAACTCTTGATACTTTGCAAGTCCAAGGAGGTTCCCATTGGATCTCCTACCAGAAATTCCTAGAGGTTGCCAAGAAATCTTAATATCTTATCTGTCAGTACCAGCATGCTCTTTTTGTGGAAATATTTGCCTGCTGACACTGTGTTCACAGCAGGGAAGACTCCTGTCATCAGGTAGCAGACAGACACTAGATATGAGCTTGCAATCCTCATCAAGAGGCTTCTAATGCCATCCTAAATTGTTTCTAAGAATATCATCTTTCAAGTCACATCGCTCTATATCCAAAAGAAGGGGTATCCTAAGCTCTATAAGCTGGCTAGGGTAAGTCAGACAAGAAGCATTAGCCATTAAGTTATGGAAATTCCCCAACAGTTCTCTGAAAGACATTGAGAACAGGCCACTAAACCATTACCCAAACCAAAAGCTTGCAGCAATTATCATTCTGAAAAGCAGCAGGGTGCCAGAATAAGCGCTGAAGCTGCCAAACAGACGTTGCACGTACAAGTTTAGAAGAGTCACTGCATACTACACTGATCCTGAAGATCAGATCTATTTGAAACTGGGGGGTGAAGAGACCTTCTCTGCTACTTCACAGGAGGACTTTACAACAGACTCTCTAAAGATATGTAAGCAGCAGCAGCCATATCATAAGCTTTGTTTGTTAAAGATAAAGTTTTATACTCTAGCCAGTTTAACAAAAAACAAGGGCAGACAACCATCAAAATACTAGTACTGTTTTTATGGACAGTTATATCTTAATATATTTTACATATACCATGTCCCATATGACTGGTGAGACTAGATACTCAACAGGACTCTGCAGGACTATTTTAAGATATTAATTTAACTACATATAACAAGAAAAATATAGTAGCGTTTTCCTGCCTAGAGAAGGACATAACATCAACAAGATGACTACTGGCCGGTCTGTACATACTATGAGTGATGCATAAGTAAGCAAAAGTATGCACCCATTGCTTCTGTCCCACATTCTCAGAGGATGCCATGTGCATCTCTCGTCTAATAAGTTTCACCTTAGAGTATAGATGAAATGGAGGCAAGAAGAGAAGTCTAAATTACACACTGCAGCCTTGACTGTAGAGGCCCAGGACCACCCAGTCAGGATACAAGCCACATGACCTCTTTTCATCAAATGCACATTTAGAGTATAATTTTAAGGAAACAAAAATACCTTAATCATTTTTAGTCTGCAGTACTACTCCTCAAGTGGTAGCCTCTTACACCTGCTCAATTTCCCCTGTTGCCATTAAAACATGTTTTCATAAGTTCAAGATAAATAAAAAAGCCAAGTCACATACAGAAGAAAACACTTTTCAAAAACAAATAAACAAACAAAAAACCCCCACCCACGCTCACCTATGCTGACCTAAAAGCTAAGCTCTTTCCACAAACAAAGAAAACAAATCTAGAAGAGACCAGCTTTTAAAGACCATCAGGCTTTCTTCTAACTGCAGCTTTCAAGCATCACAACTACATCAGATACTCACATGCCTAAAAACCACTTCACAAAACACTGAACCAAAACCTAATGAAAACACAGTTTAAAAATACAGCTTAAACTAATTCCAAAACTCTCATCGGTCTGCTGTTTTTGTTTTGTTTCTAACTACTGTCTCAGAGTTTACATAGCTGTACTGATGACTAACATTATATTGAAACTTCAAAGAAGCAGAAAAAACAAGGCATCACCTGACCTCAGAATTAAGGGAAAGTAATTGGGGTCTGTTCATGGACTTCAAGGCCTGTAGATAAGCAAGAGTCTGAGTAATACTTACAGATTCTTTAATTAGCAGCAGTATGTTCTTCAGGTGAATTCACTTGAAAATCATCATTTTCATAGTTAACACTTGTGCAGTGAGGGTTCCTAAATCCAACTGGTTGTCATTGATCCTTCATTAAGGTAAAACGTGTTGGAGTTAAAAGGGAGGTAGGGAAGACATGGGGTAAATAAAAACAAACAAAAGCCAACAACAAAAAATGCTGGAACAGATTTTAGTTTTAACTTGAGTGTTTCTTCAGGAGAAAACAAACAAGCAAAAAAAAAAGCAATCAGTGATAAGTCTGTCTTTTTTACTTGCAAACAGGTCATATCACAAGTTTACGTGCCCTGGGAAAATCCTTTTGTCTTCTTTCTTTGTGCTCCACTAATAAAATGCATATAATAGTACTGCCTTGACTCATTAGCTTATGGATAATTCTACTTCCAAATGTAGACAGGTTGTGAAGCTTTGTTCATAGGCTTTAAGACAAAATGCTACAGCTTTTGTTTGGAGCTGAGAGAATTAGAAGCAAGGTAGTAAAACAAAACAAAACAAAGACACCTCTGGCATCTTAAATAGCTAACAACAGGCCCTCTGACCAGATGATCTCCTCGGACTTGGTTACCTCTCATAACGATGCAGAACCAAGTGAACAGAGGCAGATTATGACTGGCACACAATAAACATGACTGAACTCCAGGCACTCAGTGATGTCAGTGTTAAACTGAATTTAGAAAGAAATATAAGTGGAAAAAAACCACAAACATGCAGACAGTGAAGCGTGGCTGCAACAGACCCATTCACCTCTTTGCCCATGCCTGCAGCATGGCACAGCAGGCAACCCTTGGTGAAAGCAAGGTGTGTTGCAGCCCCAGGGCACAGAATTCCAAACACGGAAATGATTAAAGTGAGGCTACCAGAGATGTTGGCATGGATAACTCTGCCAATCCAAGGTGATTTTATTCAAACTATATATTACCTAGATTGATGCAATCAAATAATATTCAGTGATGGAAGTGTGTTAGAATTTTTTCAGAAGTACAAAATCTTCACTGGAAGCCTAGAACTTCATCATGAGCTGAAGGGGAAAATTGTTTGTAATCTGAGTTGCACATTGCATTTCCAAAGTGAGCAGCTTCTTTATCCCAGTTTTCTTGCATTTAAACTCATTTGCAGTCAGAACTGGTTTAGCATTACTGACAGGCCTGTCACTCGTGGCCTTTGCTCCTTCCTTTATCCAAACAAGCATAGATTTGATGCATGAGCACTTGCGGTTTATTTATAGGAAACAAAGTGACAGACAGAGCTGATGGAGGACAGACCATTCATTCCCTTCAAGTTGTCCAGATAGGTGAAGCAAAAAAAAAAAAAAACTCATATAAAATTGCTGCGCCTGGGAAGAGGAAAAGATGGTGTGGAATTTTGTGTGTGGAATAGTGGCATTTTCTCAGGCCACTAGAGGATACCATGGCATTTCCAGAGCAGTGGCCAAACGCAAGTGTCCACATGTTCATCCTGCTTGACAAAAGTCATTAGAAAACACCAGGAGGGCAGAAACATGCTCCTCCTGGCACTACAGATACTGCATAGAGTTAGGCTGATCATCTGCTAGTGCAAATTGTCAAATCTTCAGAGGTAAGTGAGCTAGTTTATATTATCTGATGCCTGCTTCCCACTGAGTGGAAAGTAAAATTAAATAGTAATCTTTCATCCACTTGGGACTCATTTCAGAAGGAACATTTAAAACATTCTGCCTCTGACTTGCATGTTAGGAATTGCTGATGCAAACCAGAGTGCTGGGGCTGAGCTTCATCCCCTACTGGATATATTCATTTTTTTGTCCTGCCCCTCATATGCTGTGGAAGCCACATCCATAATGAAACAGCAATGAACAAAGCAGGATTCAAGAAGGGACTGTACACCAGCAGGGTTGTTGTTGTTTTTTCAGTTCAACAATCCAGGTAACTGGAGAACGATTTTGAAGCAATTCCATTGTATCAGCCCAGTAAAGTCTTATGAGAAGTATTACAGCCCCCCACCAACTGTGCACAGACATTTCCACGTGCATCTGGCTGCCCAAGATTAAAGTATAACTAAAGAAGCACAAAAGACTCTATGCCATTTCATAATCCAGAGACTGCCATCCTGTGAGGGCACCCTGGGAGCTGGATGCAGTCCAGAGCAGACAGCAAGTGCTGTGCATGTAAACCACACCAAGGAGCAGTGATACAGAGGGAATACAAACCAGAAAATCTGAGCTGCTGCAATGTTACTCTTGCATGCCCATCTATTTACTCACAACAAAATGCAGGTGAAAGACCAAAGAGGGGAATGTTTAAGAAAGCACATAATTTTTATGCTGAATATCACTCTTTTTACTGGCCTCTGAGACACTGTTTACTCATTTTCCCACATCTTTCTAATGAAAAAGGCAATAGACCCATATCAATTGTGACATGCCCCTCTACCTATATCCACTCTGATACTATTTGAGCCAGAGAAGAGAAACCCACACCTCCAAAGCCAATCTGAGTGCTCAGCCACTGCCATTGCTGGTCCACATTTAGGAACACCCATTTAGGAACAGGACCATCACCAATAGCACCTGCCCCAGGTCCTGCTCCTGCAGCAGTTCATGCCACCTTCCTCTAGCTCACCCCATTCCCATCTCTGTCCCCTACCTCCAAAGCTCCACTATGGGTCCTCTGACACCACCATCGCTGCCCAGGCTGCAGCTTGTCCAACATGATGATGCCCCTGGCTGAGTAGGCAGGCATCCGTTGGGGCCACACATCTGTGACCACACAATGTCCCTAAGGCTGAAATCAACTCCTACATCAGGAGACGTGGGCAGTGGCATGCCTGTAGCACTGCCCAGGCCAGGCTCATGGGCAGAAGAGGTGCCAGGTGAAGCTAGTCAGAGTTATCAAGGGCTTCATGGTGCCATAAGAGAAGCTGTCCTCCTTTGCTTCCTCCCTGAGGGAGAACAACCCCAGATGGCCCTCTCATTGAAGCCATTTCATGGAGATATAGAGCCAAAAAGGGGATTGGCTGAAAAGCTCCACATGTGATGTAACTTAGGCCAGACCTGGGTGCCTAGGCCAGAGCCACAATGGAGCCTATCTCCCAGTGGGCATGGCCAGCAGAGGCCCCATTGAAGTGTCTCAGGGCAGAGACAGGATGCAACTGGCCTTGTGGTGTCCTCAGGGGCCCAGGGTGGGCACAAGTGCTCCTCAGGAAACCTAGATGAGAAGCAGAGGCACCATGCAAAAAGGGATGTGCAGTGGCAGGGAGACGGAATCAAACATTGAGGGAGAAGGCTGGGAAATGAACCACAAAGAGGTAACTGGCTTAACCAACCTCATACAGGGCATCCATAACATAACTGGAAGCAAGACCTGAATGTCACAGCCTGATTCTAACAACACCCTACCTCATGGGACAGTCACCTTGAAAAGAGCGGGGACAGCCTTTGCTGTCTGCAGGTGGTCAACTTATTTGGCTGGCAATCATCTCCACCAGAAGAGCTACTGTGTGTTAACACCTAGTGTATTGTACAATAAAATACACTCAGAGATCTTTTGGCACAAATCAAGCACCTTTTATATGGTTCGTTCAGAATTTGAATATAATGAAAAGCAATCATCATATTATCACTTGGAACATTCAAGGTTCATAAAAGCTATATATATATATATGGATTTTTTTTTGATGTTTCTCGAACATTTTACTATCAGTTTAGAAAACTTATAATTTACCTTCAGAACGGATAAATACGTTCCTCTGGTTCTTATTTAAAAAGAAAGTTGACAATGTACCTTTTAAATTGAATGGTTCTGGGCAAACGAATCAACACAACTATAGCCAAACAACTACAACAACCACCAGACTCCCAATTCTGAAGTCCTGTTTCCTATCTTATGTCTGATTCACTGGCAAATTACTTCAGAGAATGGGAACTTAATTTCTGCTCACATGAAGTCATACCTATTCCTGAAGGAATGCCTTTATTCCTGTCGCCCATTTGAAAAGTCAGAATGTACTGCACTGCATAAAAACGATCTATACTTGCAGCTTAAGAAAACAGTTTTTGAAATAGATCTAAATTAGGTTTAACCATCCTTCACACATCCCAGCCTGAAGGAGCACCCTAGCAACAACCTTAAGCATTTTGCAAACATTTGCTACTAATTATGGGTTCTTAGAACAATAATACATGGCTCCATGCTTTAAGGAAAGAGGCCAAAAGCAGCCTCAAAAGTAAGCCTTAGCTTTTAATTTAAACCAGTGCCATACAAATTCTCAAATATACATTGCAGAATCTTCCCAAAACACTGCTCTGATTAATGGCTCTGAAAACTTGTAAAAGCTCAGCTGTCAAGCATTAAAATGTAGGCTGAGAAGAAGCTCATGTAGGGAAGCTAAATAAAAATCCTTTGATACTGCTTCTCCTTGTACCTTAAAGAACAGCGGCACACAACAAAATTCACAAGAGCCATAGGGCTCACACGATACTAATACAAGGGCTCCCATACCTGTTTCTAGCAAATGACTCAGGCCACACAACAGGCCACTCTGCCTTTATCTCTGAAAAATTGTTAAGCCTTTCATAACCCATCTGTCCCCACACAATTACTCCCCTATTACTGCTTGAGCTTCTTTAACCTCTAAGTGCTCCTGCATTCCCTCTGACCCTAAGCAGGAGACACAATGAAGCAGGTGCAGAAGAATCACTATCCTTTCCTGATTCCTGTTGCTTTCCTTCTCAGATTTTCTTATCTTAACAAGCAGCCAAGCTATTCTGCAGCTCATCTGCCTTAGGTGATGCTGCTTGAGTAGGCAGATTGGATAAGATGACATCCAGAGGTCCCTTCCAACCTCAACCATTCTGTGATTGTGTGTCACATCAGCTGTGTACTTACAACAGAAATTTAGCACAGATTGCCCTTTTCTGAGAAGAAGGGCCAGGAGTCTTCATCTATAACCCCTGTGAAGATCAACTGGAACACTTCTAGCAACAGACTCTGCAAGATGCAACATCTGCCAAGAAAAACCATAAGCTAATAGGAAGGTCCCTAGCTGAAAAATGCTGAAAAGTGGTATTCTGTAGGGGTATTTTTTTTTCCCAGTTCCTGCTCCTATCATCCTGTAATATTCAACATTTCCTAGATTATTTTTAGTGACTCAAATCTATGCTGATAATCTCTGATACGTTTTCAGTCTTCTTGAGGAAGAAGTTAAGGCAGGCATTACAGAAGTGTTTTGTCTTCAATGCGAGAATTAGAAATAAGGCAAGGCTTAGAAAACTTCAAACCTAATAGCAAAGGAGAATGATGGAAAATGATGGAAATGAGTAAAGACACCAGGTTATGGGCACAGGCTCTTGAATATTTCAATGATTTCCATGATGGCAGATTTTTTTTACTCACAGAAAGTGAGAATATGAGAATTGTCAAGGAAGTAAAAAAGCTCTATTGTTTGCTGAGGCTGGAGCCTGCTTCCATGGGATTAACCATGGATTCCAGCATCACAGGCATTCTAGTTCTCTGTGTGTTAAAAGCAAAAAAAAAAAAGAAAAAGGAAATAGTGGGCTTTTAACCATATAATGTGCTGGAAAAGGAATATTCCCTTTAGGGAACCAGCTCCTATGTCCTCTGCCATGAGAATGAAGCCTGTTCATACTACTGCAAAACTATTACTATAATAGACAAAACTAAACTACCACTGAGCTTCCCTGAGTCTGGTAGTCTGGTGGCTGTTTTACTGCTGGACATCCAGCATGTCTCAAGCAATTTCCATCAGTCAATGTTGACTTGTCAAACCACAGCACTTCTAATAGCCTATGGAATGGGGGGATTAAGTCCTTTATCTCTGAGTACAAAGTACCACGTGGGGCAGAATTTACCCCCTCTCCCCCTTCTCTCCCCCCCTTTAAAAAGTTTACTGAAAATCCATCAAGTGCATGAAGGGCAGATAGGTAGAGGAAAAGGAAGGAGGACTTAGAGACAGATCTTCTCCCAGGAGAAACAAAAACTTGGATTTGAGTCTTTTGGAGCTTTGGGAAAATCTGGACTTCAATCCAAGTGCTGCTGTTTTGGCTAGCTCTCACCTAAAGCTAACATTAACTTTCAATCCCCTGAGGTCTGTGCTATCATGAGATCACGTGGATACTGAATTAAAAACTGATGGGTTTAAGTAATGTCATAGTGATAGCAAAAAAATTATTTTTTCCTGTGCTTCAGAAAAAAAAAAAAAAAAAAAAAAAAAGAGTTCTGAAGAATGCAGGCTTCTACCCTGCATCTAAAGATTACATTAAATTACAGGCTTTGTTTTATGAAACAAAAAGTGGTATACAACAGAATATTGCACAGATATTATACAACAGAAGTTTCTTGCTGTAGTGTTTGGAAATGATTGGTATGTCTAACCATTTGAAAAAATGATATTGATAAACTATTCAGTCATGATCTTTGTGGCAGACAGAGAACTGGCCTTTTTAACCAAGATTTTAATAAATGTCAGCAACAAATGTACTGTGTGCAATTATTGTATCATTAGGTGAAGATTAGTGCCTGATAGCACTAATTCGTGGATATGTGCTAGTATTTCTTTTAAATTTTGGCTTTATTGTTTTTTTTGTTTTTTTTTTGCTAAAGCAAAAGCGGAGCTTCTGCTACACTGTCTACTCTGTTTATGCATTTGGCAACTTCCAATTTACAAAGAACTGTTTCCCCCTCTGACATTCGTCACCCTCTGTTTAAGAAAATATTACTTCCAAACAGTCCTGGTCAATATTCAAGCTGTGATGTTTCCTGTTATTTGCAGCTCTTTGTAAGTCTCTACCAGCATTTCCAGGGAAGGTTATGTTAATTAACCAAATCCCAAGCCTCAGTCAGCAATAAGAACCAGCATGTGTTTTCTAGGTATAATTCATGTGTGATCAGTTTTGCAGATGATAGAAACACTGGAAATACAGACATCCATAAGTTTGAAGGCAACTGCAAAGCAGGCAAGTGCCATTAAAGTAGTGGGAGCACAGAGTCAATAGAGATGGGATACTAATGGCTGCAACATTCCCCCCAGGAGGGAAATAAAACAGCTCTGATACACAATAGATGGGAGAGCAAAAAAGTAAACAAACAAATAAAATGTACTAAATGCTTTAAAATGAATTGATTTCTAACATGTCTCCTTCTTACTTTCTTAGGTTTGGGATTACTTAATTATATTTTTTTCCTGTATTTTTTTCATCCCAGAGGTAATGGTGATCCTCTTACTGTAATGTAGATGATGAAGATTGAGAGGAGATATTCTTCTGATTGAAGTAACTAACTGCTCTTTTCTCCTGTAGAAAGCAAGATGGGTTAGAATACAGATCAGGAGTAATACATGTTTTCTGGGACAAGCAACAGTTTAAATCTCATTCAATTTATAGAGTAGGTTGAATTTCACCTCCTTGTACAAATCAAGTGGTATTGTGCTAACGAGTCATATTGTTATGAGCTTGAGAACCAGCATGAAACAACAGCATTCACTACCTATTGCTGGGTCTAATTACCACTCATTACCATATTCTTTTTATTTTCTTTTGTAAAAGTTTATACCTTAAGAAGAAACAGCAGGGTCAGCAAATGACTCACGTAAATGCTCTGCAGTAAAGCGTATGGCATGTCTTGAAGCCTTTAAATGTCAAAAGCTCTAATGTTTTATTTATAAAGCAGTTTTAATAAGTATTATAGAACTCTGTGGAAGCACTGTATCAAAGCAAGGTCATCTTTCCTAGTTTTAGTATCCACACAGTAGGCACATTCTATATGCCCTAAAAAATTAAATGGGATCCACATCCTCATCAGTGTGACCCACTCAAGGCATCATAATGTTTTGTGGTTCAATGTGCATAGTTGGCTCTGCAAGTCAACTATTATGTATTTTGAAAATGAAATAATTTGAGGAAGTGGTTTTAAAAAAAAATAAATAAAAGCGAATCTCCCAGAAATTCAATACTAGCAGTCAACAATTAGGTAAGAATGAAAAACACTCAGATCTTCGTGAGAATATGCAGAGGAACATATTTTCTCCACTTTTTTGATGTTGTGCATTCTACTCCATATCTCAGACTGTTTTTACATTTCAGGTAATACCTACCTGTGGCTGAATAATGTTTAACCAGTAGATGAAGATTTGAAGATACTGTGAGCAAAGCCTCCCAGTGAGTATGAGAATAAATGCATCAAGCCTACGCTGATTTTTTTTTTCTTCTGGGAGAATGTTAGCTGTCAATAAACATTATTTTGGTCAGAATTTTCCCTAGGGAAAATATATTTGCACACAATTATTCTCCCAGGGGCGGGGAGAGGAATATTTTTTTCAACATCTTTCTCATCTTTCAAGGGAAGCAAATGAGTCGGTTAAGAAATTTTCTTAAACAATTGTTACAGTTTTATTAGTTGGAATATCTTTGTGTATATATATATATGTGTATATATATATATATGTGTATATATATATATATATAAACTTATTTTACATACCAACATTGAAAGGATATAAGGAAAGATCTCACTGTTATTAATTTTCCTGAGGTTATTGAAGAAACTTTGTTTCGGTTAAGTTTACATTAAAAAAAAAAAATTAAAAAAAAATGTGTTTTTCTTTTTCTGTCTGTTGGAGAGCTTCAGATATCAATACTTTTAGGAGTTTATATAAATTGATCTTACCAAGGCATAGTGCTGCATTCCAAGTGAACTATGAGTTTCAAGCATTGTGATATTTCATTTCAGGCTATAGTAATCTACATGTTTAAAAAAATAAATAATAATAATAGAAAAGACAGAAATATTTTAATTTCCAGAAATTGACCTCATTTCAAAGCTAGAATGAATTTAATGAAAACAGGATGAAGATTTGACTATAATTCCTATCTTAAAAAAAAATAAAATAAAAAAAAAAATTCAAAGCTGCATATAGCAAAGTATAAACATTAATTCTTTGAAGACTTCCTCTAATAACATTTCAACTATGACACACTGTTAAGAGGTGGGTCAGCTTATCTCTGCTCCTTCAGTATTTCTGCATAGCCCATCTCCAGGAGAATCCATTGCCCCCCTTGACCTCCCAATGAACTTGAACCCAACACAAGGTTTCCGAAGTGGAAACGAGTATCACTGTGGGGAGTCCAGGATCCAGAGGTAGTCTGGGACCTATGGACACAAAGGCAGCTATAATTTTACAACTGCTCAAAGCCCTTAGTCAAACCAGGGTTATATAACCCCAGAGATGCTCATTTTGATTTTTGGTTCCTCATCTGATTCCATCTTTTCCTGATGGTATTTAGTACACAATTCCCTATATGGAGTTCTATATCTTATTATTAACTTGCTTTTCTTCATATATCACAAATCATTTAAACAATTCACACTATCAGATTCCTTAATAAATAAACTATTAGCACTGCTTACAGATTTTAGAGATGAATTTCAAATAAATGATAATATAAAAGCTTACAGGTAAAATTAATCTTCTGTAGTTTTCCCTCCAGTTCCAACTGCAGCTATAAAGCTGCATTTGTTCTACCGAGAGGTACTGCATGAAACTGTAAATCTGAAACACTCTCAGGCTGCTCACTTGGGGAGTCAACTAATTTGTTGACATGAGTGGGAGGCTTCCATTAGCTTCAGCCCCATGACTCAAAGAATCCTTCTCTGGAGTCTCTCTGACAACTTTTTCTAAGCAGGATATAAAGGAAAGCTGAATACAGAAGATAAAGTTTTTGCAATATAAATAAGGTGAATATGCTTGAGTACTTTTTCAAAATAGTGAGATAGGTGAAGAGAAGATATGTGGTTTTTGTTGTTGTTTTTGTTGTTTTTTTTTCGGCATGTCCCCGGTGTCAGGGATGTTGGACTTTTCTTCTCTTTATTTTCTTTGGGACATTGTATTTAGACTTACAGAATAAGACAAGACAGATTATGTTATGTTAACACCAAGATCTCTTTGGTGTTAACTTCTCGTGCCTCTTTGTTTCAGTGACTGTCATGCAGAGCTCTGGCTTGATCCGTTGCAACAGTGGCCAGATGTTGTTTGTATCTGTATCCCCAGAACAGCGCATTAAACAAGTACAACAAAAATTCAGCTTTATTAAAAAAGGCCTGAAGAAACATCTTTACAGAATGGCTATCACTCACCCATTTGTATTTTCTTCAAGTCTCAATTAGCAAGCCTAAGCAAATGGAATGTCATCGTGTAGAAGAATATTAAACAAAAAAAAAAACACAGAGGAAAGCTTCCTGCAGCACAGTCCTCCAAGGGTTCCTGCTTCCAGCATTTCTCAACCCACATGCTACATCTTACTTTCTTAATGAAGGATTGCCACTTTCCTGGGGCCACCAGAATCAAGAACTTATGGAGCTCAGACATCTCCAGCATGCAAGAGGAACCTAGAGGAAACAGAACATCAGAAGATAAGATAGCGATCAATCTGAGAAAATTTACCTAACATACAAAAAGATGACAAAACACAGAAGCTAACTTATACATTCCATGAATTTGCGAAGTGAGACAGCAAAAATGTCAATGCAGTTTCAGTGTTTGGTGCTTTGGCAATAAGGTATAGAGTGAGGAGGCCATTTTTCATGGTGGTTCCCTTTTTCCAGTAAGCTCCAGCCAAGTGGGCTGCTCTTTGGGGCAGGACTACAGGCACATGCAAGGATATGCCTCCATAGACTTAGTTGTAAATTTTTTTTGAAACATTTGTTTTATTTTATCGTTTTGTTTTGTGGTTTGTGTTGTTTTTTTTTGTTTGTTTGTTTTTGGGGGGGAGGGGAACATAGCCAGTCTTGGTGCAAACTGTTCAGTTCCAAAAACCTCAGTTCCTAAGCAGAAATAAGCTAAATAAAGAGAGTTCAGAGAAAATAACAGTAACTGTGTATTTATATTCAAGGTACGTAATGGTAAAAATAAAGTAAAAAAAAAAAAAAAGAAATCGAGGAACAGAGGAACAGATTGGCAGAGATGGGCATTGCCACATCTTCAGAGAGGTGAGAGAGCTAAGAGAATTCATTCAAGATAAATACCTTTCCTGATATAATACCAAAGTAATTCAAAGCAGATCTGGCAAAACACAAGGTCAGTACAAAAAGAACTGAAAAATAAAGTAAGGTCCAAAGTGGGAGAGAAGTTTAAAGTTAAAAGAGAGGAGAATGTGATGAACAATGATGTGACTGTAGGAATAGGTGCTAAAGGTTGAATCTAGTTCCTTAAAATTAGAATGGATGAAGAATAATTTCACATGCACAGTGTCACAGACTGGAAGAAAAATAAAGTCTTTTCTTCATAATTTCTCTGAACTGCTCAGAATCTCTCTGGGGTTGGGGAATAACGCTGATCCATGACAGCTATGAAAAGAGTAAGTCACAGAACAGGTCTTCCTCACAGTGACAACGACAGAGCAACTAGACAGCAGGACCTGTTACACAGCACTGTCTAATGAGTGGAAGGAGCTATTAATTGATTAAAAATAAAAATCACTTTAATGCCAGTGGTGAAAGGGGGAAAAAATGAATAAAGATGAGGTAAGGATAAATAGAAGGAAGTAGAATCAGTAGATTCAAAAAAATAAAAGTGATGTAATCTTGTTGTGAAAAAGAAAAAATGTTCAATGGCTTTACATACTTGAGCATATTAGAAAAGAACTGAGTTATGCTTCTAAAAAAACAGTATTTCCCCTCCTTCAGCCCTGGTGTCCCAATGGTGAAATATTTAAAACAGTGGTAAACATCGATACTTTTGAGCCATGTGTTGTCATTCCTGCAAAAACGCACTAATAACTTTAAATTCTCTTTAAACAAGTTTTTATAGAGCTACTAACACCAAGTACAAATCATAAAATGAGCAAAGATTAAATAAAACATCTGCAAATGTCTTTCTGTGCCGCAATGCCTTTTCAAGAAGTGTCCAGGCTAGAAAGAAGAGCAATGTGATAACATTCATCTAGAGACATGTCAAACTTCTCAGCACACATCTGAGCCCAAGCTTTCCCAGAATTTAAGGGGATTCAGTCCTGAAGCAACCTCAGATGGGTGCTGGCCCGTCATTGTGTTTTATTCTGTCTCACATAAACATCAGGCAATTAAGTAACTACTTTATCTTAAGTTTAACACACATGGAAAATACAGAAGAAAACTGCAACAGCTTGAAAAAACTATAATCAGCCGCAAGCAGCTGAGGGTTTGGATTACGGGAAACATCAAACTGGAACGGGTTGATTCCAATGAAACTCTTTACAGTTGAGAAGTTCTCTGATGTGAAGTTCAGGATTTCAGAGCTGTTGGGCCTAAAGGTGATGGTTGGACCAGAAGCTAATGCAGAGTGTTGTGAAAAGGAAATATAATGACATTTACATGATAAACAGGCACATGTATGGATGGAACAGCTTAACTGAAAGTAATAAAGACTCCAGAGAACACCAGATAAAGATATTTGTGGGAGTATCAAAATGAAATCTCATCTTGTTTGCCTACTGATTTTTTTCCATGGGAAAAATAAACAAACAAACAAATAAATAAATAAATAAAACTGTAACTGCTCTAGTATTACCTTTTCTCCTTTAATCCTCCATTATCACACATGCACTTTTTCCCCCTGTATTTCGTCTGGGGCTTGACCAAAGCACCTGAAATACTTTTATGAATCTGGCTGTAGTTAGTGATATTTACTTACGGAGTTCATATTTTAGGAATAAGACAACCATCAAAATCCATTAGAAATAAACATACCCCCCCAAAAAATATATGACATCGAGTGAAAATCTCTTCTAACTTTCTGTGAGTCTTCCAGAAATATCTATTCTTACCCCTTTTCTAGGAGGGGCATTCAGAGAAATCAGACTATCTCAACGTCTACAAAAGTCTTCTTTTGTACCACACTGCAGGTGTAGACTAATGCATTTCCTCATCTCCAACCCAACCTCCCTACCAAGATCCTGAACATATACAGATTGTAATCAGGAAAGGACACATTGTTGGCATCAAGAATATCCATCGCTTGGAACAAAAGAGGAGCCTTGTCATTGCTCTAAGAAAATTAACAATTATTTTATTTTTAAGTTAAAAAGTCCAACTGCCTTTCTTGTACTTATAAATACATCAGAATCCTCCCCCACTGTTTTACCTCCTCAAATATTATAGAGCACAAAGGGTGTTTTCCTGTGACATGTCCTAGTGTGAAGATACTGAACACTGGGTTGGAGATGCGAAGATACTGAACACTGGGTTGGAGCTTCAAGAGTTCACCCATTGCTAGCCTGGCTACCTCATTGCTATTTTTCTTCTTCATGTTTCTCAGACATAAGATGGGAAACCACAATCCTAGCCTCACAGTTGATGTGATTAGGGTAATAGGGTTCAGTCCAACTACAAAGACAACGCCTGACTTTGTGTTGCATGCTGAGCATGCTGAGGATGCTAGGCATCAGTTTTGCTTTCAGCAGAAGGTAAAAAGAAAGAACACGTTGCTGCTGCAGCTGCAGCTACTGGGACTATTACAAAACACCTGCCCAGCCATCAGCAGGACAAGCTGCACCACTTACTCTCCTCATATCAGATTAAGCACATGAGATATGATGTATTTTTGTAATATTAACACAGAACAATACATTACAATAGTATAGCATAAGCTGTATGAGGTATAAAATAGCAACACATATAAATCACCTTCTAACAGGTAATATGATGTATGCCATATTACAGTATATCACTGTATAAGCAATATATATACACTGCATAAGTGTATTTTTTTTTAATATTGTAGCTGCATGGATTTTTTAGATCATGATGTTTCAGGAGTTTTTAGATATAAAAAGTATAATATAATTTTTCCATACATTAGGCAGACTTTACAAGATAATTCTCGTTAAGAAGAAATCTTTGAAATTTGTCATTAAAATATTTGTAGTACTAAGTAATTAACAAAAGCTTGGACAGACTGAAGCATAGGATTGATTTCATTGCACAGCTAAACCAGAGGTAAACAGCAATCCATAAATGAAAAATATACGCAGGGCTGACAGCAGTGGATGGGGGTTGGAAAGGAGGTTGTTTGGTTTTCTTTTGCACAGGACATGCATTATTACGTATGAATCCTTAGAAACACATGAGACGTACTTCAATACACCAGGCAGATTTATAAACCAGGTTACTGCATCTGAAATCTAATTTTCACATCTGCTTTACTCTAAATGCTTGCTGAGAGATAAAGCATTGGAATAGTGATTACAGAGAGTTTATGCCAAAAGCAGGTTATACTACTCGTAGGCATCATAAAACTACATACCATGGCTCCTGCTTTAATTCTGGTAAGCGCATCTTTCATTCAATGATGCAGTTTCCAGATGCCATCACTGTCAGTCCATTTGTTATTCCCTCAGTTCCTCCACCCTGGCCCTGTCTGAATGGTTCCTTTTTTAACATTGTCCGGGGATTTCTAGTACTTCAGAAGCATGCACCCCCCACGCACACATCCTGTAGTTGCTGCTATACATGAACAGCTGTTCCCAGAGATGTGGAATAGCAGGAGACATGCATGGACTTCCATTTTCTATGGCACTGGCCTCTGCTACCCTGAGCAGCAAAGCCAACAGGATTGTTTCACTCCAGCAATGTCAGGTCAGCTGCTTTTCTCCCTAATGCTGGACAGGGCAGGGAGGCAAGCCAAGCCACTGTAAGACAGAAGCCTACCACATTTCATGAAGGAAATTGTCACCTCCCAGTCCATTAGTCTCATTCTGGAGTCTTGGGAGGTGCTTGTGCAAACGATGGGAAAGTGAAAACAAAAACCAATATTTGAACACAAGCAGGACACTTTGCAAACTCAGGGAAAAAGTACATTTTTGAGTAAATCCAGGTGACCATCTGTAGGCAGGGTCAGCCACAGACCCAGAGCTACGGACACAGGTATGTGCAACTCACAGCATTACCAAATGGCAACACTTGATCTCTGCTCGCCTTTCTTTCAACCACCAGCTCCTGCCACCAGAACTGCACTGCACTGGTCTCTACCCCTGGTCAAAGTGGCTTCAGGTCCTAAGATTTCATTGAGAAGTTAGGTTTCTAGTATTTATAGTTACCAGAATAAAAATGAAACATATGCAAACCAGAGAAGTCTCTTGCCTAATTTACCTCAACGCTGAGGAATTCTAAGTCTACTGAGATTATTTATAGACAAATATTCTTTTTTTATTATTCAGCATTTTTGCAATCCAAACTTTCTCTGGTAGTATCCTAGCTTCCAAAATCCTAAATGCCAAACTCAGAACTACATTTCTTGACAAACAGAACTGTGTAATTATGTGCTGGCAGTTATTTCAAAGTATTTTAAGTACCAGAAAATGTGGGAACAACATAAATAACATAATACAAAAGAAAAATAATATGAATCACACAGTGCATTTTTTTTATGTTAGCTATGCGAAAGTGTTCCAGTTTTAAGTTTAGCTGAAACTGTTGCAAAATTTTCATTTAACTGATCTGGAGTACCATCAAGAATAATATGCTTTGTTACAGAACATAAGTCAAGGTGAGACAACTGACGCAAAGTCTTAGATATTATTCCTGTCTGTGACTGTCCATTTCTGCTTTTCATCTTCTGCCTTCTGGATACAAGGGATTTGTTCTGGCCAAGCAGAAGTTGTCTTTTCCTACAGCCTGCACTACTTGGGTGGAAACTACAGTGTCCTTGCCAAGTGGTCTAAAGTCTGAGGACTTGTTCCAAGTGCACCAGAGTTTTCCAAGAGGACATCACGTCACCATGGAGCTGTTTCCAAAGTCCCATAGCAGCGTGACATAGGAGGATCCCTGACAACTGCTCTTTCAGCTTCTAAATATGGTTTGAAACAAGATGGATTTGTACCAGAAGCCAAACCATCTGAATTTAGAATATTATCAGTAGTTTTCTAATAAACTAGTGATTTTGGTCTTTTTTTTTTTTTTTTAACAAATGTAAGATACAATAATAATAATAATAATAAAATATCAGTAACTATATTTGGAATTGGTGGAAGAACAAATACTTTAGAGAAAGAGGAAGTTTTCCTAATAGTTAAAGAACTTTTGGCTTTGTATCCTTGTGGTGTAATTGCCTGAAGTAACTAGGAAAATAAAACTAACATTCACATTTTTAAGGAAAAGGTACAGCATTGAAGAGGCTTTCAGGGTAGGGCATAACTGCATTACCTGAGTGTTCCCTAGGCTCCCAACCTTAGATGCTATCGCGCTGGGGAAACTTGGTGTGCTAGCTCCAAGGAACAGCACGGAGCGTAGAGTGGAGTGGAGACACCACGGCTAGGCTCTGTAACCAGGTGGGGACTCGATTGTTCTTGTGCACAAAGCTGCACTTTTTGCCACCCTGAGCCAAAGACCTGTCATGTTTTGACAAATGCTATACCCTAGTGTATTTTTTGCTCATTATAATATCATTATAATACCAAAACACACTTCCATCCCAAAAGCTACCCACCTCCAAGGTGCAACCACCCCTCATCGAGCATGCGCTCTGAATTTCTCAGAGCCTATTACTTTAAATGGAGACAGGAGAACTTTTCACCAATCATAACTAAGATATGTTTGACTAGAGGCACTCAAGCTCCACCTAAAAGATAGAAAATAATATAAATTGGCCCAAGAGAGAGGGGATGCCAGGGAAGATACCACTGTCAGGGGAGATACCATCCCAAGGAAATACAACATCCTTAGGACCTTCTGACTCCTGGGACCAGTCGACGGGCTGAGCCCCTCTTAACCCCCATTGGGACGCCTTTGTGTGAGATCTGAATACTTGCTTATAAATCTCTATAGAATCTTTGATCCTTTTAACGCGTTTATTTCTAGGCTGTGCACCTGTAACACCTGTAACATCTGAATATTTCACGCATGCTAGCTTGCTTTTGCAGACAGCCACTATCGCCGGCAATCCAAAAGAACCTGATTATCTGTTGCTGTAATAAACCATACTTGATTGCATTGTGATAGCTCTCATTAAGTGCAACTAGGGTAAGGGTGGTTATCCGGATAGTTCAGTGTTCTGAATCCAACCAGACCCCCAGACGGTTAATGCGATGTTGGTGAATGTCTGAACGGACCCCCAGACGGTTAACGCGTTGTTGGTGAATGTCCAACTGGTTCAGTACCCTGAATATGACCAGGCCCGTAATGGTTAATCAGCTACACCCCTTAACGCGACAATCCTGGCTGTAAATATGACAACAACCCTAATTGTTAATGATGGAGAAAGCTTGAAATCTTGCAAGATGCTCTTCCATATTTTCAACCATGTGAAACCCCTATTCTAAGGCTCGCATATTTCGTTTCTTAATGCACAGCATGCAGCATGGCAATACATGGACCAATATTACACCCTTCCGGACCAATATTACACGCTTCCTTTTTCCACTGTTTCCTCCCCACTTTATCAAAAATAACAAAATCAAACACCATCTCTTGCCGGCCCCAAAACAGGCATGATCTCTTGGGTATTTCGAAACTCAGAACATCTTCCAAAAACAGCGTAGGGAGACTTGAATCATGAGGCAAGGAGATGAAAGAAATCTCCAGGTAACTCAGCTTATCAACATGGCTGATAACAACCACAAAATATCTTAAGTGATGGTCAAAAAATAAGGCAGACAAACCAGAAATCATAGATGAACAGAAGAAAGACAAATAGTATATCCTGGAACCTTTGGTTTACTGTGCAGATATCCAGCCTTAACATTAACTTTGTTCATTTTTTCAGTCTCTGTTGCTATGTGGATCTGGCTTTCTTTCATTTAATTACTTGCAACTACTGCAAACTGAAGAAAACCATCAGATGTCAAAAGACTGAAAGAAAATGACAACAATTTTCTATTCCATTCTGTCCTCCTCTGGCTGCCATGACAATGTTTTATTAACAATATTTTACTAGTGGAAAAAAATTAAAATGAAGAGGTTGTGGCTGCATCTCAGCTGTAGAAGAAAGGGAGAGCAATGGTAGCCTAAGTGGCACCTTCTGCTTCTTTCAAACAGCTTAGAGAAACCCGGAGGGAGCTTCCTCCAACAACAAGGAACATAACTTGTACTATAAGGCTTATAGCTTCTCCTAACCCTCCCACATACACAAGGGGAGCTGGTGAATAGAGGTGAAGCTCAGCGATACCCAGGATTTATTTCCTAGCATCACAATATGTCAGAAGACAGACAGACAGGCTCTTGTGCTTATTACAGTGCCAAATGCCACAGACAAGCTGAGTAAACAGGGACAGGCTAAGAATTTCTGCAGATGAAGACTCCTCTCCCTCAGTTTATAGCATAAGAGCAGAGTCAAACCAGAGCTGCTCTGGCCACCTTAGAACTGCAAAATCTCACACACCTGCTTTTCAACCACCCATGATATATCTAACAGGCTGCTTCTCAAAATTCCCAGCACAAGAGAAGCTTCCACAGAACTGCACTTTTCATTAAAATACAAACAGACAGACCTCACCACGTCGTCACAAAACCTGTGACAACTCTGTATCTCTCCTACCTCCAGTATTAGGAAAAGTTCTTATTTTCTCTCTACTCTTTACCTTTCCCTGTCTGAAACATAGAACCTCAGGCAAACATTGAATGCCCTTTGAATTTGGGGGTGAAAAAGATAACCATCTCTCTTCTTTTATATCACTTTGCAGGGAGGAAGGACACAATATACATGTGTTTTTAAATAAATTACTATGGTACAAAAGACAAGGAAGAAAGCTAAATTTTCTAATTTATTTTAATTTGTGAACAAAGTGGGATAAAGACGGAGATATTTTCCAGAGACACCTGCATATATAATAAAATATCAAATGTAAAATATACAGATACAATATCATCTTCAACTGTTGTTTTTTTTTTTTATTATTTTTATTTTATCATTCCCAATACAAACAGTTCTGTGTAGTACTAAAACTTCCCATCTTTGAGAAAAAACGTTGTTTATAGAAGGCAGTTACACAACACTAATGTATCCCTTGTTTTTGGCTGTTTGGTTAAAGCTAAAGCACACAAACCTTCATGCTTCAGGTGAGATCTGCATTTTAACTTTCCACAGCTGGGCACTGCTTCATTGGCACATATTTCTGCAGACTCCAAAGAAGAATCTAGTAACACCTGTAACTCTGCAAAAGAGGACACACAGTGCAGACCAAAACACAGAAAGGCACAGATGCAGATGCTTCTGTGTGTGTACATGGCACTAAACAAATGCAAGTCATAAGTAGCTCATTTGGTCTGCTCAGTGCCTTTGAAATAAAAAGCAGCTCTAGATTCAGATTTTGAGTTACAGGCAGGCATTCAAGGATGTTCAGACTGCGGATTAAGTTTAAATCTTTTGCAGAGAAAGTAAGATGGGAAACAGAGTTTCTTGGAAGAAAGGAAATCAGAGTAAATCAAATGCTGAATTAAAGGTCTAAGTTGGGGGGAGCAAGAAAGCACTCTTAAACATTAATATCATGACTGAGTGCTAATCTGAATTATGAATGTCTAAGGAGTACCTGAAATTATGAACAATGTGAGGGATGTGAGGAAAGAATCTTCATGGACAACTGGACAACCCACGATGCAGTCAAAAAATCAGAGCACAGAAGAATTTAACAAAAAAATAAAAATCCTTGAAAATTGAGACATCATTTTGAACCAAACAACAATATTGCAAACTAGTTCCTGCAGATATGTTTCTGATAAAAGGCAATATTCCAGCATTCCAGCACACTTCTTGTATGATTTATCCCTTTGCTAAGTGAGATGCACATAAATGAAGAGAATTCATTTCACGAGACTACAGCCACATACATCTTAGTTGCTTCAAGCCCGTGTAAAGACCAGGAAGGAAAAGATCATTAAGGGACAAACTTGCACAGGGCCTTATCTGCAGGGCAGGGTCCAGTCCTCTATAATTAGATGGCATGAGTCACTGTGGGATGGTGTTGGGGACAGGTGTACTCAGGCTCCTTTACCCGCAGGAAGAGTCTGTATGAGCAGGCAAGATGCATGGTGAGGATGTCTGAAAGCAAGGAGGAAGAGCTGCACCATTGTGTCCTGCTAACCTGTGTGGTAATTGAGTGGCATCATTAGCATAAAAAGTCAGTGTATGTAGGACCTTTGTTTTCCTTTTCAGGGCCAGGAGCCAGCTCTCACCCCAGCCAGTAAGCGTAGCTGTCAACTGCAGAAACTGAGCTATAACTGGCTTAAAATAACAACCCTCCTCTCAAGATCTGGTGCAGCATCATTCCCCACTCAAAAGCTGTTCATGAGCTTCATGAAAAGAGCAAAGACTATTTGTATGAACCTTCCAAATTTATTTAATGCTTTGCCAGCCTTCCTGAGAAGAAGGGCAGCAGAGTTCTGGAAGTGTTCTGCTATATGTTTCAGGTTGAGTTAGCATAAGGAAAAACTCAATTTTCAAGATGTCTCTTCCCTCCTTTTTGTCATGATAGCCATATCAGCTGAAAAAGCAAATTAGGAATGTATAATGGAGCTCCCACAGCTGGGGATGTTCAGATCTGAGATTCTGATTGAGAGTTGTACAGCTAAAGCAAACATGAAAAATCAAGAACTAGGATTGTGTAGCAGGATCCATCACCTAGGGTTATGCTGATCCAGACACTTCTATCTGGGGATAGCTTTCATCTATAATTCTTGGGGAAAAAATGATACAAATAGAGACAAGGCAATCTTCCCCCAATAGAAATCTCTCAACTCCTTGCTTCAATCCTTTATTCAAATCTTACTGCAAGTCCAAACTTTATTTGGGTTTAAAAAAAAATAAGAGAAAGAATCAATATATTTCAATATATCTGCCTTTTGCTCTTGCATCTATTCTGTGCTCCACTGAAATGCGTAGAAAATGTGTCAAGATAACACAAAATGACTGTTCTTCCTCCCATGCTCTCAGCAAGACAGGAAACACTGTGGCCCCATGAGAATATTTTTTAAAAAACAACTGTGGCTTATCCTGCAAAGAGCTCCATGGAAACATAAATGGAACTCATTGCTGGACTGCAGCCTAAAGCTGGGGTTTAGCTCAGTTTTTTTGAATTTGTTCCTATTTTGTCCCAAACAGCCTACACATCTCTGGTACAGCTCTGCTGGCCTGTCAGAAGCTAAGCTCAGTTCTCCAACTTCTTTTAAAACAAGATGCCAAACAGCCATGAAATGGTAACGACTTTCAGTATGTGACCCAGTAACCTACAGGAGGAATGCAGGTAAAACTTTGTTGACTGATGCTGCATTATGTAAAGCCAGGATCAGATAAGTGCTGGCATTTTTTCTATGCTTGCCATGATGAATAAAAGCACACAAAGCTTTATTTCAAAATATAAATGAGGTTGGACTGAACAATTCCTGTATTTCTTTTAAAAATTACACAGTTGGAAAAGAATTGTCAATCAGTTTTATAGGGAACAATGAATGCTAAACCTCATTCAAGACTGTTTCTTGTACTTGTTTCTGAGCTGGTGGAAGGGGATGGGGAGCAGGATGTGGCCCTCACCATCCACGAAGAAATGGTTGGTGACCTGCTACGGCACTTGGATGTGCGCAAGTCAATGGGGCCAGATGGGATCCACCCAAGGGTACTGAGTGAACTGGCAGAAGAGCTGGCCAAGCCACTGTCCATCATTTATCAGCAGTCCTGGCTATCGGGGGAGGTCCCAGTTGACTGGCGGCTAGCAAACGTGACGCCCATCTACAAGAAGGGCCGGAGGGCAGACCCGGGAAACTACAGGCCTGTCAGTTTGACCTCAGTGCCAGGGAAGCTCATGGAGCAGATTCTCTTGAGAGTCATCATGCAGCACTTGCAGGGCAAGCAGGCGATCAGGCCCAGTCAGCATGGGTTTATGAAAGGCAGATCCTGCTTGACGAACCTGATCTCCTTCTATGACAAAGTGATGCGCTGGGTGGATGAGGGAAAGGCTGTGGATGTGGTCTACCTTGACTTCAGCAAGGCTTTTGACACCGTCTCCCACAGCATTCTCCTCAAGAAACTGGCTGCTCTTGGCTTGGACTGGCGCACGCTTTGTTGGGTTAGAAACTGGCTGGATAGCCAGGCCCAAAGAGTTGTGGTGAATGGAGTCAAGTCCAGTTGGAGGCCAGTCACTAGTGGCATTCCCCAGGGCTCGGTGCTGGGGCCAGTCCTCTTTAATATCTTCATCGATGATCTGGACGAGGGGATCGAGTGCACCCTCAGTAAGTTTGCAGATGACACCAAGTTAGGTGCGTGTGTCGATCCGCTTGAGGGTAGAAAGGCTCTGCAGGAGGATCTGGATAGGCTGCACCGATGGGCTGAGGTCAACTGCATGAAGTTCAACAAGGCCAAGTGCCGGGTCCTGCACCTGGGGCGCAATAACCCCAAGCAGAGCTACAGGCTGGCAGATGAGTGGTTGGAGAGCTGCCAGGCAGAGAAGGACCTGGGAGTGATGGTGGATAGTCGGCTGTATATGAGCCAGCAGTGTGCTCAGGTGGCCAAGAAGGCCAACGGCATCCTGGCTTGTATCAGAAACAGTGTGGCCAGCAGGGCTAGGGAGGTGATCATCCCACTGTACTCAGCTCTGGTGAGGCCGCACCTTGAGTACTGTGTTCAGTTTTGGGCCCCTTGCTACAAGAAGGACATCGAGGTGCTTGAGCGGGTCCAGAGAAGGGCGACAAAGCTGGTGAGGGGCCTGGAGAACAAGTGCTACAAGGAGTGGCTGAGGGAGCTGGGCTTGTTCAGCCTGGAGAAGAGGAGGCTCAGGGGCGACCTTATTGCTCTTTACAGATACCTTAAAGGAGGCTGTAGTGAGGTGGGGGTTGGTCTGTTCTCCCACGTGCCTGGTGACAGGACAAGGGGGAATGGGCTAAAGTTGCGCCAGGGGAGTTTTAGGTTAGATGTTAGGAAGAACTTCTTTACTGAAAGGGTTGTTAGGCATTGGAACAGGCTGCCCAGGGAAGTGGTGGAGTCACCATCCCTGGAAGTCTTTAAAAGACGTTTAGACGTAGAGCTTAGGGATATGGTTTAGTGGGGATTGTTAGCGTTAGGTAGAGGTTGGACTCGATGATCTTGAGGTCTCTTCCAACCTAGAAATTCTATGATTCTGTGGTCTTAGCATAGAGCGCGTTATAGTGATTCACATATCAGGTGGTATCTTTATGCCCTGTTTTTTGAATGACTTCATCTTTCATGCACAAAGCCACAAGAGAATCCTGGAAAACCTTTTCAACTTGTTGATCTGAAAGAGTGTTTGAAAATCAGAGAAGCCTAGTTATTTCATATCCTTGACTTCATTATTTTACAAAGTACAGCTACATGTGTTCCATTTTAACCAAGTAGGCCCTGGAAAAGTATAAATATGCCACTCAGTATTCAAGTTTTTTTTTTTTCCCTGTCTGCAACAAGATGTTCTGCCAACTGATTCACATTTGCATGACATTGTAATATTTCCATTAACTTGGCTGATAAAAGTTTTGAGTGTCTGAACATGCTGGCAACCTTCACAATTTTTAAAGAAACTTTGCCTATCTCTTTTTGAGGGGGATGTACAAGGACAAACCACCAACAGAAGTTTAAAGGACTAAAGGCCCAAAACAGATCATCATGACTTAGAAAAATGTTAATTTTAGTTTAGTTAGCCTCATGTTTGCTTTAGGTAGGAGAACAATTTATTTTATTTATTTATTTTTAGCATTCAGCTGCTCTAAATGTTTTGAGGAAATCAACATTACCAATGAAAGGCACATCCTGTAAAAGTTGGGCATAGAACCAGAGGAATCGGTCGCGGTCATATAAATGAATGTAGTACAACCCAGTATTAGCCAATAAGACAAAATTAGAGTCAAATGCTGAAAGCAGCCAAAGGTCAGATGGGCAATATAAAGAAAAGAAAAGAAAAAAAAAAAAAAGAAAAAAAAAAAAAGAAAAAAAAGAAAAAAGAAAAAGACAATCCCAAATAATTCATACTTTTAAAATTCTAAGAGAAGCTGTAATATCATGTACATAGAAACCTTACCCCATGTGAGCAAACAGGGTCCACCAAAACAAGTCTCAGCCCTCAAATACAAGGTGCCAAAGAGACAGAAATCCATACCATACAGAAAACTATAAACAAGGAAATGGATACTTCATAGCCTAAAGGTAAGCAGGATGCTAAAGACTCTGCTGTTCTGAGCAACAAGGGCCAGAGAAATCACACAGGGTCATCAAAATCAAGAGGAGCAGCACTGTTCTCTTTGTATCCTCAGAGACCCATTTGAAAATCAAGCTCCCCTCCTCTCACCCAAGAAAGGGTCATAAATGCTGGAATTGGGAAATTACATGTAGTTTTTCTCCTTCCAATTAAAATAAAATAAAATAAAATAAAATAAAATAAAATAAAATAATTAAAATAATTAAAAAAATACAAATCTTGAGTTATCAGTATGAAGAAAATCGTAAGTTCAGAACAAGAATGTTGAACAAGGACCTGTGCTGAGAAGACCAAGGCCCCCTGTCTTTCTCCTTACTCACAGCTCTGAAGCCCACTGACAGGAAGGGGAAGAATACTTCCTTTAGATTTCCTGCTGTTGTCAGGCAACAGTCCTACATGTTTTAATGCACTGATTAAGGGCCCCACTACTTAACCTTTAATTAGCTCATCACTGTCTCTCAATCAGTAACGTGCAGCATTCACAATTCTAACTCTGCTCTGCACAAAACTGTTCTGCACAGTATTTTGTGCATCAGTATTTGTAAGTGCAGGTTGTTTTCTAAACTAGTAAGTTTCAGAACTATGTGGGAGAGCTGGCTTTTTTTATTCTGCAGGATTATGCTGGAATAACTCTTGTGGCTTCTAGAAATGTTATAGAGATGAGAAATTCAGCCTACCCTGTCTCATAATAGGTTTTCTGTTCGTTTGGCTGGTTGTGTTTTGGTTTGGTTTTTAACATAAGGAACTGAATACCACTGCACATACATAAAAAGTCCTTTATTAAAAGCCCAGGTGCACAGTGCTGCAGGACATTTTTATCTGCAAAGTCTTGCACCCATGCACTGCTCCACGTAACATAACAGAATCTCATCGAGCACGACTGATCTTACCACACAACTGGGTCCTATATAATGCAATTTCTTGGAGCCTGGAACCCCATTTTAACTTAAGAAAGAATTTTAATGGTCCGCAAGGTCTGTGGCCTAGAGGAAGAAAGCTTTATTTGCCTCTTTTCTACTTGCTCTCCAGAAGAGACCTTGCCCCCACTGTAACTGCAGATTGCACAGAGATCATCCCAGGGATGAATCTGCTGCCACTGCACTAAATCCACCTTGCCTTACTTAAAGAGTAGGAATAAGTGTGTGGCTTTAACTTGGCTTAAAATACCACTGGTAAAACAAATGTTCCAGAGCTCTGATCTGTGATCATGCAAAAGCTCTACTAGGAAGCAGTTCAGAGGCTCATGTTCTTCTCCTCACTTTGGGGCAATATGATGCCCCTGTTAATTTAAGCCACTTTGCCCTTTAGGTTTATGGTTCCTCATGATCTTGCCACTAATTTGTTCTCACTGTTCTTAGAACTGCAAACAAGCCTGTGAGGGACTGTTTCAAATGTCTTTACATTCCCATACCAGTAACTCAGAGCAAGAATAGTTCCAATGTATCTAAGAGCAGTATTTAAAATCTGTAACAGCAGTGGGTGAGAAAGAGCTATGTCTAATGAGCCTCAGCCCACTAGAACATATGTTTGTCAGTAACACAGACTAAGTGCCAGGATTTATTAAGAAAATTATTGTACAACCATTTATTGAGTCTCCAATACTAATGACTGTGTGAAAGCAGATCATATGCAGAAAAGAAAATCAAGAAAGAAACCACATTGTTCATATCTGACTGTTTTTATTTCTGCCATCTACCATCCGTTCTTTAGCACCAGCCAGACTGTTGCGTGAGATAAACCTTTTAATCTAGGAGTCACTGCCAATGAGGTCCTGTATTTGTGTCTGCAAAAGGGTCTAATAATAGTAAAGACATTTTGGTGCACACTGAAAACCAGAAAGAGAAATAAAAAAACTTCTAACCCAAGAGAGCATCTTACTTTATACCCTTTGGATTCCGCAGGAAAGTATTTTTGCACAGTTCATGGAAGATCCCAACTAGTATTTTTCCAGATGATATATAAATAATCCACCTGGAACACTGTGATATGGCCTGATGTTTCACTGACTGTTCAGAAATCTCATCTTTTCCAGCACAAATTCTGCAACATCTCGGAAGGCTTTGCCAGAAATAAATGGTTAAAAATAAATAGACAGCAGCACTCTTTTCACAGGGATGTAACATCCAACAGGGAAGCAAAGAATGGCAACATGAACCATGGTGTAAAGAACACCTTACAGCACTATAGCTCCATGGTGTGGAGCCCATCCTTCCTGAAGTACCATGGTCAAAATTTAGCATCAGTGAACACCTACAATGAAAACCAGCCTTCATATTGTTTTAGTTTTGTACTGAAAGGCTGCGTATCTGCTGCAAGAAGAGTATCATCTGCCTCATCATTGGTTTAAAATCATTCTAACCACTATTGTAAAGAAGCATTTTTTAAGTTAACAAGTTACCTTTCAAAAACTTCTCTGTTGCAATCTTAAAAATGATTTACAGACAGGTAGTCCCAGCTCCTTATTAACTAATTTTAGGCACTTAACTAGAGTTACCCTGAGTAGCCTAGGAGATAATGAGGCACCTGCTGACAGCAATTGAGATCTTACTGGTATGAACAACTTTTTTTCTCTCTACCAACTACAGGGGAGACTTAGGACAATTATGCTGCTAACCGAAGTGCATCAATTACGTACCTAAAGATAGGCAAGATGAATGCAGGCCTACAGAACTTAACATTTACAGAGAATCAGTGCACCTAAGGTGCTTATGTGGACAGGTCATTCTTGAAAAAGGCTTTTATGCCCCATGTTGGGTCTTTAGGTACCTAATTCCCACCAAATTCACCAGTAGCTGGTGAATAACTACCTTTAAAAGGCCTTTCCCCAAAGCACATTTGAAAGCAGCACCTCTGTTTTTGACCTGTTTTGAGTGGCTGCAAACAGCAACAGAGCAACTGAATACCTAAGGAGAGCAGCTAACAAGTTACAGAGGGAGATGTAGCGGAAGAAGAAAAAAAGCTGCATTACTGTGTCAGATTTTACAGCCCTTCTGAGGGCTCAGAAGAATCCTGCTGGTTTTATGTGATTGACATGATTTATGAAGGTCAAGGAGCTGTGAGCAGCAGCCCTAGGTAGATGCTACAGCTGACAGCGTTCCTCTTCAGTGGGAATGCAGAGGAGCACAAGCCAGTTACAATATGCAAAGTGTATCTCCATGATATGTAACACTTGAGCACTTTCTAAAACCATATTTGATAAGGATTTGAGTATTTATTTGCAAGGCAAATATATCCTTATTTAGACAAAAAGAATCTGCTACAGTCCCAGAAAAACCTTTCTAAAAAATAAATAAAGGCTCAAAGGAGAAAGCTAGAAGCACAGACAACGTTGGTTATTATTTAGCACACAAAAATCAAGACAGAGTTGAGGATTTACCGTATGAGTCCAGAGGATCTGATAATGTCCCATATGTAGTATTAATAAATAATTTTTAAAAAACTACCAACACCAAAACAAAACAAACAAAAACAAAAAACAAACAACAACAACAACAAAAAAAAAAAACATCATAATGAACCTAAGAGAACTCCATTGCTATATACTATGGGAAGAGGTACAATTCTTCTCTCTCTCCAAAGATGGAAAGCTTAGACCTAAAATATGTCAGTTGTTTTTTCATATATGATTTTTCACAATAATGAGGTATAAAAGAAAAATGTGAGAAATTTAGGCAGACAAAATTAGTAAGGAACATCCACCTCCAAACTTCCTATTGCTTTCACCAAGAAAAGAGGAAAACATCTGTATTGCTGATAGTGGTCCCCTCCTCATTAACTTTCAAAAAGGTATTGTATGAATTTTTGATACATCTCCACCTAATCTTACCCTTAGCTTTAAAATACCCAGTTGTCAAATGCCAGATTTTCACTTCAGATAAGTCTGACAGAAGGGAAGTTTTTCATCAGTACAATCCTCTTTGTATATAATACTACCTGATGCAAACCACAGTCCTTCCCCATGCCATGCCATCTACTTGGTAGATTTTTATTCAACTAGTGGCACGGCCAAGTTGCAGCAGCTCCTCTTCCCAATAGCAAGAAGACATTGTTCTGCTTAGAGAACAGTCTTTCCACCTTGAAGGAGTAGGTGAAAGATTCAATAACAATAGCAAAGATAAGGGTGGACAACATAGTGCAAATATGCTGAAGTCAACAATTTTCTTCTATGCTAGCTAACCATTTTGCTGTCAGGTACTATTCTTTTACCATTGGTACACCTGTCATTGCCTCCTTTTGGTATTTCGTACCCCATCACATCCTTTGCGATTATACAAGTACATACTAAATGATATCTTCTACATGATTTTTTCATCTTAACTGCAGGCCAAGGACATGTACATTCAAAATATCCCATCAGAAACACCAAACATCATGGACAATGAGAGGAAAAAAGAAATTATGATTACTAACATCAGAAACATGCATCGCCTAATCAGATCACCATTGTTACTAACTTTTAAGTAAAACACTGTGCCCATCTAACAAGCTGCTGATCTCACATCTTAGGTGGACACATCTTCTGTATGTGGCACAAGTCTGGTGCTCTACTGGGTAATGTGTCCTAGGATACATTGCAAGGCAAAGTGGAAGGCTGACTTGACAACTTCAGGTAGCCACTGCCAATATTTGTTGGTAAAAGTGGTAGACAGAAGGCTTTCTAAGGAGAAAAGCCAACTTTATATGAAATAATTTATCACTAATTTGAAAATATTCCATTTCCTGTTAACCAAGACACAGCAAAATATGTTACATTGGATACATTCCTAAATGGGGGGAAAAGATGAAATGGGCATCTCCTTAAGTTACATTTCCGGGTTAGATTTTGATTAATTATGCTTTTTATTATGCCTGAGTCAAATTCCCACATTCATCCATGGAAGATGCTATAGAAGCCTTTTTGATCATACAGTTGCAGTGTTACAGGATCCTGTGATTTGCAAGTGCATGGAATATTGGGAAATGAAGTAAACATGGTTTATTTACAGTGGTGTCAGCAGTCAGGTCTAGAAGAGACAACACTTCAGTGCAAGGCTGTATTAAATATTACTGTATTAAGTAAATACTGAATTTTAAGAGTGTGATCCATTTTCTTCATTATAACATCTGATATTTGAGCATAGTGAACAAAATTGCTATAAAGAATCTATGGTCCAGAGCAGGTTATTCTTTTACAGAAAGAATTAATAACTAATATTCTGTGCAGCTCTCTTAACTGTTCTGGACCTAATATTTCCCTTCCATAAAGCAGAGATTGTGTGTGTTACTCTTGTAAAGATCACTATGGTGATGAAAAAATATTTCTCATACTTAATCCATCTTCCCAGTGAATATTTTCCTTTAGAAAAAGATTAAAAACCTAATGGATACACAAGCTTGATATAGGCTCAGCAACATTTTCTTTCATTACAGAAGACATAAAACATATGCTCATGTGGGACACAGGTTATGGCATTACCTCTGGTTTCTTTTTGTAAATTTGCACTCTGCTATAAATTAGAGGCCTTTCAGTTCTTTATCGAGGTTTGTGGTGGCCTCTAGTGGTGGTTGTGTGAATGGGACTCACCCAGCTGTTCACAAGCTGAAATATGGCTATGAACAAAACAAAACAAAACAAACAAACAAAAACCAAAAGAATGTGTTGCAAGTTGTGGCTCCCTATCTCTCACACAGAAAGTGTGGGAAAGAAAAAAAAACACACAGCAGTTCCTTTGTATAGCTGACACTTTGGGATGACGAAAGTAAGCTTTTTGAAAGTGAAGAAACATGGAGGGAAGAGGGGAACCTGAACAGGCTTGAGAGCTACAACCCAAGCAAACCATGTGAAGTTCAGCAAGGCCTGCACCTAAACTGAGGCAATCCCAAGCACAAATACAAGCTGGGTGATTAGCGGACAGAGAGCAGACGTGGAGAAGGACTTGCATGTACTGGTGGATGAAAAGCTCACAATGAGCTGTCAAGGCATGTTTGCAGCCCAGAAAGCCGACCATACCCTGGTCTGCATCAAAGCAGCGAGGCCAGCAGGGCAGGGAGGGGATTCTGCCCGTGTGCTCTGCTCTGCGAGGCCTCACCTGGAGCCCTGCATCCAGCCCTGGAGCCCCCAGCACCAGAAGGACATGGACCTGTAGGAGTGGACCCAGAGGAGGCCACGAGGCTGATCAAAGGACTGGAGCACCTCTCCTCTGGGGACAGGCTGAGGGAGCTGGAGTTGCAGCCTGGAGAAGGGAAGGCTCCGGGGAGACCTTACAGCGGCCTTTCGATACTTAATAGGGGGTTGTAAGAAAGAGATTTTTTACATGGGCATGTAGTGATAGTTTTAATTTAAAAGAGGGAGGATTTAAATTAGATATTAGGAAGAAATTCTTTATGAAGGTGGTGAGGCACAGGAGCATGTTGCCCATAGAAGCTGTGGATGCCCTGGAGGTGTTCAGGGCCACGGCCTTCAGGCAACCTAGTCTAGTGGGAGGTGTCCCTGCCCAAGGCAGGGGGTTGGGCTAGATCTTTAAGGTCCTTTCCAACCCAAACCACTCTATGATTCTATGAAACCACTACATTTGTTCTTCAGTTCTTTGCAAACAATCTAATCTAAGACCTTTCCTAATATTTCTTAACATTTCATCTCAGTAACCAAAAATAGGCCTTCTTTCCATCAGCTTTCCTTAACACCTTCAGGGTATAGGGCTTTTAAGGTGAAATTCACTCTGAAAAACAAATCCAAGGATGGCCTTCAGTAGTGGAACACAGTCTGAGCATTCCACCACACAGAGCAGCCACAAACATGTTTTTAGAATCGGATTCTCTTCATAGAATAAATTATTTTGAACTTCATTCTTTACCCTGTCTCCTAAATATCTCTCAGGTTCATTTCAAAAGCATGACACTATCCTCTGTTGCTGGAAGTACACACATTTTCCTCTAGGGAACACCTTTGCATAGACTGTCAGGCCTTAATGGCTTCTTCACCAGGTGCCATTCATTTCTTTCTTACCTACTTTGAAATCTCTTTCATAAAGAGACTTTTGTTATCCAAACCAGGAGTCTCTTTGCTACACCACTGCACAAAATCTTTCAATAGTTTCCCCTCTTCTTTCTCCTCCTCTCTTCTTCCCCACTTCAGACCTAAAGGACAGGCCTCAGTCCCATGAGAGGCCCTAAAACTGGCAGAGTGCTGAGGTGAAGACAGCAGTAACAGCAGCAATTGCTTCAGACACCACATTATCTGTGTTCAGTGGATATGACAAAATCCATTCCTGGCAAGCTTGCTAGCAGAAATCAATCTTTACAGAGTGTTTGTTAGAGATGTTTGAACTAGACATGCTCAGAAAGGACCCAATGAAATACGAATATATTTGTAATTCAGAGAAGTTTCTTCTCATTTCTTCAATGGCTGTTTCAGAACTCTCACTCTACTTATCTTTTTAGTTTTTAATCTCAAATTCAAAACATTTAACAGTCAATTAAAAATAATTACATCCTTTCATTCAGCTTTTCAGCTGTGTTCCCAGAAGAGGCTAATGCCTCAACAGAGGAAGCCACAGAACAGCTTCAAAGTGAGTGCTTATGTGGTCTGGGAAACTGAGGCACAGACAGAAGATCACACAGATACGATGTGACAAGGTCAGAAATAAAACCCAATTTTCCTAATTCCTAGGACCCTGTCCTAATCCCTGAACACATTCCTTTCCTTGCAAGGGGTATTTCAAAATGAACCATTAAATCCCACCACCGTTCTCATCTTTCTCTGGCCAGATGATATCCCATGTTGCTTTCATTATTGCTTTGTGCTATCCTTTGGCTCTCCTGCTCCACTCCAGCTCTCTTGGCTTGGCCCACAATCTCTTCAAAAGCACAGTGCAAGTATTATTTCTGTTTCATGCAAAGCTCTCCTGAATTTGTGGCAGGGAAAAGGCTGCAGAAAAACTGTATCGTGTGACTCCCAAATGAAACCAGCTGCCTATTATTTCCATGCCTGTAACTTTAGACCAAATTATGTGAGCTGGAAAGCTAATCTTTGGCCACCCTTTGACAAAGAGGACCTTTTTTTTTTTTTTATAATCATTTTTATTTACATTTTGGGTTGGTAGCATAGAAATTTGATCACAAATATGACCTTGTTGTTATCTGCTCTTGCTTAGCCAATTTTGCTGCTAAACTAATTACAATAGTGATATGGAATATTTGCCTTAATATGTCTTTAAACTGTAGCTGCTGAGTCTAGTAACAGTAGGCCTATGGTCAGTGACAAACATTAACAGGTCACTGAGATCCAGGTGCTTGTGACAATTGATAGTACTTGCAAAGTTTTCCTGCAGCCCTTACCCTGCTTCCTGACAAAGTGTCACGATTTCACACCAAGCTCCATGATATTGTAGACTGACCATGTCTGGAAAACACAATCCTAGATCACCTCTAGATTAGGTATTACCTATAGGGGCAAGCGTAGATATAGCGTTAGACTAGAGAAGGATACCGGTGCCATGGGATCACTGAGAGTAGCTGACAGTCACTATTGCTACGAGCCTCTCTATCAAACCAACATTGCATGTATTTTGAAATCAGTTCTCACTCAGTGCAGAAACTGTACTGTGAAACACTACAGCCAGCATTCTGCAAGGTATAAGAGTAGCTGATCATAACTGTTCCTTCAGTTTTTAATATACTTTTCTCTTGAGCCTATATATTAATAACGCAATTGCTCATCTTGCAGTTTCCAGTGCCTTAATTTACTTCACGTCAAGCATTTTGGAAGTGAAGATCCTCCTCCATTTTATTTTATTCTCAGTGGGCGGACAGAGCTAGTAAAAACTTTAGTAAAAAATTCATATATTTTTTTCCCTTCATGTTCTGCCTGCCTTACATCCTACACTTTAATTCTCAGTTGTTCTACCTGTTTGGGGTCTTGCAAATGACTATGCCTGCCAGTTAATTGATACTTGTAAGAATATTTTTCAAAGTTAGGCTCTAATGGGTGCGAATGCATGAAAGTAGCCATAACATAGCAGTACTTAGTGGCTGTAACCAAAATCAAAACTTCAATGTATTAGCAATTGAACAGCGTCTCTTCTGCGAGCACACACCAAAAAAATAAAAATAAAAAAACAATGTCATTCATATCTTTGACCATCTGAACTCTTAAATTCAAATGGGTTGTGTCTATGGCACATCAATACTATCTGATCTGCAAGTGAATACTGTTTGTTGAACTTTTTCTCCCCTCAGCATTTGAAAAGCCATTAAAATGTAAAGGCCCACATATTCAACCCTCAAAAATGTAAAGTGGTTTATGCAGTCTATTGAGAAATAGATAACTATTTTCCTAAATAAAGCAACAGATTTCACAGAGATAAAAGTAATACCTTCTGCCTTTGGAGGAAGTGATGAGGATGTTTCACTGGACTATTGTGCAGTGAAATATTTACCACTGATACTATGGAAAATCTGAAGATCTATAAATAGAAAGTGGTAGAAGCAGCATGTCTCAGTGCCAGCTCTGAATTGTTATGGTCTATTCACAGCCAGCATCTTGAGGCTCAGAATAAATCCTGCAATATACATTCTTCTGAAAGAATTCATGGTCAGGAAGAAAGCTGACTGGTGGTATGAACTAACTGTAAAACAAACACGTGCACAAATCCTTGTACTCTTCTAAGGGTAATGGATTCAAATCTAGTTCCATCCAATTATTTCTTCATTTTCAGAGGGCACGGAGGAATGAAAGTATTCAAGCTTTATCTTAACCCTGCCAGATCTGCATAACAGAAAACGGCTTATAGCTTAAGGCAAAAACATACTTACTTTTAGAATCTTTGGCTTCCTGGCTGCAAATCTCATAGGCTCTGAGGTTCCTACCTCCTTGGCCTGCTTAAGTCTCCACTTCAGCAGATCTTCAGTGTAACACATTAGTGAAAGTGAAAAAACATTGACTAGCTAGCATGGCAGGCATGCAACAAGCCCAGTGTCTCATTTGTAAACCTGGTACTTCAGAGATCTCTCTGGCTTTCCAAAAATCGTATATATATATTTTTTTTAATGTTGTATTTCTGATTTTTCATTTAGATGCAGAATAACAGCAACAAAACCTAGATCTGAAAATCCTAAATTATATACAAGACTAATCTCACCACATCTGCAGGTTTTCTCTTAGACATGACTCAGAAGAAAGGTCCCAGTTCCTCACAATTCTCACAGACTTTGTTTTCCTCAGTAGTTTTGCAGTAGACAGAGTTTTAGAATTTGGTTAGTAGCACATGAATATCTTGGCAACATTACATAATGTAAGTGTCCCTGTAGTTCTAAATGAATATATGTATACTTGTACATGTTTGTGTGTATATATTTACCTAAATGTCAACATAAGCTGCTAAATATGTAAACAAATCCTGGAGACTGTAAATTACATGTATAGTGTGCATATGGCAGTCAGTTGTAGTTGGGTTTGCCTACTGATTTTCACTTTACAATCTTGCTCTCATACACTCATTACTTATAAAAGACTTCCTTTTATTATTATTGGTAACAATTAATGCTATAGTAGCGCTTAAAGACTCAAGCCCTTTCTTTTAGGTATTGTTTGTAATAGACAGGCTGTTCTGTGATTAGATAAGAAAGGTGTCTCAGCTTTTGATGTGAGTCATGTAATCTGGTTAAGCTGTGCCCCAGTCAAACCCTTCCTACCAACTGTGCACCATACAGGGGGCAGAAGTGGGGTGTTGCATTGGCAGGATTTTGGCACCTTAGAGTACCTAGAAGACATGCTACTACATGGTTCGCAAATTATTTTTAAGGCAATTTCCCAAAAGGCTCTACTCTGATCTCTTTCTAGTAGAATTTCTTCAATTATTTAAGTTACTTGGACCTAAAATTAATTCTCTTCATACTATTGTTTAGTTACTGGGGCAGTCCAAAAGACAGCATTTCAGAAATAAAACTTAGCCTGAATTATTTGTGGTCCATCTGCGTTCATGTTAAGCTTTAAGAGCATAGTTAAGCTCTAAGCAGTAATGCTAGACTTGGACCTGCCTTGGGATGTATAGTCTGAAGCCCCAGCTGGCATGAACAGAGTTTACAACAGAGATTTACCACCTGACAGAAGTGTAACAGGAACAAGTAGCAAACACACTGAGAGGAGACTGCAGCCTCAAGGACTTCCCAGAGCATCCTCAGAGGGCAACATTGTGGTTTCTATCACTACAGCAGACTCAATCCAATCTTTTCTTGGTTGACATAGCAGTATGCAGCCATTGTCATTATGTTTCTTGCAGCATTATATTTCATAGAGAAGAAAAGGTTGACAACAGATCTGAAAACTTACACATCTATCTAATCCTACACACCACTGTTGAGTTCACTTGAAACTATCTTGCTTCTCAGAACTTGTCACTAACTTTAGTTAGTGTCTGTCCTAAGCCAACCTCAGTATAGAAACTTACTATAGCCCTTACAAGGCGAATGTCAGTTTTTGTTTTTCCAGTGTGCCCAGTTGAACAGAAGAAATTTTGAAACCAGTAGGACTCATTAGAAAGTGTCAGAGTTTTTCCTGTCTTGAAACAAATAAGTGTTAGTTCTAATGCTTTTAGTGTCACTAAGATATGGCAGAACATTTCTAATTTGGGCCTGTTGATATTGTGACATCTGGGAGTTCTGCTTTGTCATCACCATCATCTGTGAAGACGTCTCTTATGCAAGTACCCAGGAACCTTACAGCCCAGACTCCCAGCTGACACAACTCAACATACCACAGTCATCACAGAGAGGAGAATTTTCTTCAAAATATTTACAAGTGAAAGCCCTACAAGCTAAGTAACATATTAGCTATTGTACTAGTTTTCAGAATAGAGGAATAACTTTTTCAAGCTACATTTCAAAAAGACTACTGAAGCAAGCTGAAAAATTCCAGTGGATACTGGCACTGCTTTCAAAAAGTTTTGGGTGACTTTATAATACGCTCACTTGGCCATTGCAATATAGACTGTCACAAAGAGACTTTGCTTAGGCTAAAATTACTTTAAGTAGCTGCATTTTTTAATCCCTATTTTTGTACACAACTTGGAAATGGATTTAAATCATCAAGCCACTCTAATTAGTTAAGAAATTCAAGATATTGAAAAGATTAAGGAACACAATTCTTGCTAATTCTAATGCTGTACATATACCAGGGTTATTAATTTCATGCAGTGGCAACAAATTATAGAGGTCATGAAACCTTGCTTCATTGTGATATTTTTGGTCTTTCAGGTTGCAGGAACTGATCCAGTTAATAAGTTAATCATGCAAAGTTAATAAACTTGATTTCTGAGCCTTAACTCAGCTTTGACACATAACAGATTAAGTGTTCGCAAGCACCAAACCATTTCTGGTGTTGTCCTTTGCTGTCCCTCACAGCAGCAGTGGTTATTTTAACTTTCATATCAAACTGCAATGATTACAAAAGGAAACTTCTTAATATGAGTTAGAGGCTGCTGATTCACATGAACTCTCTCCACTGGCAGTCAAAGCCTCTACCTCAACTTGAAATCAAGTCCAACTACATAGGGGATCCACAGGTCTCCTTTGGTCCTGCTCTACAAAGGAGCTAGAGAGAGCCCATATGACATTGCATCACCTGTAGTCAGAAAGGAGAGGAGTACCAGGTCTAACTCCTGCTAGTTTCGGAGGCAGTCTCACTGTGACCTGTTAGAGGCAGCATTTGACCACACTACTAAACCTGAAAACTGGCCTTGTGCTGAGGATCCCAGCCACAATAATACTCCTGGAGAGACAAACTTTCTTTCAGATTTCTGGCTTGATCTAGTAATGAGATGGAAGTAAGTTGTTGCAATTCCACCCAGAGAAAAGACTCCTTCACTATATAGTCTAGATATTGACTGCTATGGCCATATAGAGATTTCAGCACTATTGTGATGCTGCAGTCTAAGGTGGTGTGGCAGTCCGCAAATCTCTACTACCCCAGAGTGGGCAGATGTGGAAGCAGCATCCGGAAAGACCACCCAGGACTGCCAGGACTCAGCATTTTGAATGTATTTTTCAGCCTGGTATGACAGAATACGACAGTCTCAGCACAGTTCCACATCAACAAAATCTAGGATAACCTGCACAACAATTTATATTGCTAAAACAACACAATATATGATTGCAGCTTATACTGTGGCTAACAAAAGAAATCAAAGTGTATTTCCTGAAGATTTGAAGCATAATAAAAAGAGAAAAAAACATCATTTAGTGAACTTAGCTGAATGATTTTTCAGAAAGCAGACGGTGTCTATTGTTCCTTGATTACTACAACAGTCAGAAGAGCTTGGGACTCCATGTTGGTCATGACTGGGAAGAATCATTTACCCTGAAAATTGAGACATTGAGTACACATCACCTCTTTAAAATTAAAAATAATATGGACAAAGTCCCTTTTTACAGATACTGCATCACTGTGAGATAAGCTGGGAAGAAAAATAAATAAATAAATAGATAGATAGATAGATAATGAGGCTTTGGGTGAAACTCCAAGCCACTTGAAGTCTTCTACTGAGCTAATAAGGTCATGTATTGCTTCATTTCCAATTTCTTTTTTATTATTATTATTTTTGTTGTTGTTTCTTGCTTCCCTTTGAGCACACAAAACTAATAAACCTGCTTTTATCTCAGATAAATAAGGTAACACTAGTGAAATCTGCAAGAGCACGTGGGCATAGAAATGCCTTTTTTTTTTTTTTTTAATAAAGGCTTTAATAAAGATGTATATACAAGCCTTGCAGCTCTTCAATAAAAGCCTGAGCCTGCGTGTTGCTTATAGACTTCAACTTCCCCTGAAGTCAGTGAGCTATTTTACAAGAAACAATCTTGTTGTGGCTCCAAGGCAATGAACAATATTATCTAATATGTCTTTTCCCTCTTGAATCTCTGCAATTAGGTTTTTAATTACATCTGTTGGAGAATACATATGAACACAAGGGAGCAGATACACAGATCCCAGCTCGTTGCTCTCCTCACTGCAGCAGCACTTGAACTTATGGCTCCATTATGGGAAGACAGCAGACAAGAACTTGATGGCCAGCAGGTCCAATTGCCACCATCTGGGTGCCAGGACCCAGATACTCCACTCTGCAATGGCTTCCAAGTTTTAATTCCCCCATCAAAAGCCATAGCCTACAGGAGGTGGTAGTGTCTGATGCCTTTACTTGCAGTAAGTAATGAGGATGTTTAGAAGGATCATCACAAAAATAATTTTTGAGCTCACTATTCAAAATTTTAAGTAAAAGATAAATAAAATAGATTAATTGTGGTAAAATAAATAAATAAATAAATAAATAAATCTGTTTCAAAAGGGAAGATCTGATAAATTAGGAGTATCAGTTAATAAAAATGAACAGAACTAGCCAATGAGGCAGAGTAGTCTTGGGATCTGAATGCCTGCTTGCAATTTCTGCAAGTCTGCAGTGCTTGAACTCCAAGTTCACTGAAAGCTTTATAAAACATCAAGCCTGCGGAAGCAGGAACATGAGCTGATGTGCAAACATGGCAGATTTACCATCCCTCTCATTCTCCAAACCTGCCCTTATGGTCCAGTATCTCAAAGTAGATTCTCAGACCACAAAATCTCAGACCTTGATGTCCTACTACCAGCCCAGGTAGCTTGGACACAGTTATCTGCAGCACAAGGAGCGGTTCTGGCTTCAAGCCACAGGCAAAGTTGGGAATAAAGTTTGGTCCCCTGTTTCTGACTCTCCCACACAAAACATAACACTACAAGATTTGACTTGCATTGAGTTTTGTTTTTAAGCATCTTAGTTGTGTTTGTAATCAAAGATGTACTCAGAGTTATTTACGTTGTAATAAAGAAATATTCCTTTTGCAAGTATTAAAATGACAGACATTCCAGTGGGAGCAGATTGCTTTAATGAAAGCAACAACAGTAAGAAATAAAAAATTGTTATTTTCTCTGTCTTTTAAGTTGTGGCACAACTGCTTCAGCCCCTATCCACCTCTATTAACAGTGGAAATAGTTTTACTCAACAAATATTTGTAATAAAAGCTGTAGGTGCTCCCAAGTCTGATGAAATTAACCCTTGGAGTTTAATTGCTGATGCTTACAGATGCCTTAAAAATAAAATAAACATGTGATATAGGATGCATCCAGTTAATACAGTAGAGCAGACCAATTATTTATCTGGAAAAGGACTGTTTTTTAAATAGTTAAATCACAGTTACACTGCTATAAATATCACAACATACATGCTTTCAGATTTAGGAGGGCCAGCAAAATGTACAAAACTGAAAAAGCAACTCACAGGAGATGTAACAGAGACACACACACATGAAGTAAACTCTAGCTGTAATGATTTTTCCTAGCAGTGTCAGACAAGACACGTAGTTTTACTGCCTGCCATTTTCTCAAGCTGCAGGAGCAGTCAGAGGAGCAGAGTTGATAACACATGAGAAAAGCAATGATGAAAATGGGTTCAAGCAGCAAAGCAACTTGGACAACTGCTACTGTGGTCACTCATTTAACACACAGCCATGACAAAAACAATACACACTGATTCAGGTATAACAGAGCCACATAACTCTAGCTAGCTAAAAGCTAAAAATGAGGTATCACTGCTATGGCCTGATTAAGGCATTGACAAAATTAGAGACCTTCATTTCTAAGGCCCAAACACATTACATGCAATACATCTTCTCTGCTTCCTCTCTTTCCATTACTGACAGATAACCAAAACAGCTAAAACTACACTGGGAACACAGACCAGTTTTTACCAGACTCTCTTTCTCCAGCGTGACCTGTTTGTGAAAATCAGACTTAATTCTCTCTTTTTTATCCCTTACGTCATTTTAACTTGAAACTTGGAAAGAGATGCCCTCTTCAGAATAATTAGCAAGAAGGCAGAAGACAAAACAAAGAAGAGGTCTCAATTCCCTAATTGCTTGATGCAATTCAAAGTCCAATATTCAAAGTTCAAATACACTTCAAATTCCAATAGAAATTCCAAATCAAATTGCAAAGAAAATTAAAAGCATCAAAATAAAAAAGTTGTGGCTAGAAGAAAGCGTACCTTTATTAGGGCACCATACTAAGTAGCCAAAATTATCAGTATGTGAAATGTAAAGAAAAAAATACTTGTGGATGCAAAACTATAACTTATTGATCTTTCTAAAAATCAGGTTGGATGCAGAAAAATTTGCTGATGATAATTCTCAACTGTTAATATTAAATATTCTTTTAATGTTAACCTGTGTTCTCATAAGTCTATTGAAACAGTTGTATGTAACAAAAGTTATACTCAGCTCTTTGGTTTAGGAACAGTGAGGGGAGAACAGCATTAACTAGAAAAGCATCTACCTACCTATTCTATCTTCTCTCAGCTGTACACGAATTAAAAGACTGATATAAGACTGATATACTATCTATCTGATGTAAGTTGAAATAGGTTGTCTGGGATTTTTGCACTAATAGCTTCAAAGGCTCAGCACCTAGGAGATCCAGAAAACACAACATACATATATAACATATGCAAAGGAAAAAAAAAAAAAAAAGTATATATACATATTTTTTAGTAAGTTTAGCACACAGTATGGAAAAGGTACGGCTGTTTTATAAAATGATGAGGGGACAGTAAAATGAAAAAGTACTTATCTAAACTTACAGGGTTCTGACTATGCTTGCGAGTCTAGCTGATCCTGAGCAGCCCCATCCCCATGCTTAAATGCACAGGAGCATGAAAAAGGCCTCATGTGGGCCTGCTCAGAGGCATTAAGTCTTTTTTGTGCCCATAGCACCCTGAAGTAAATACCTCAGTTAACCATCCCTCTCACCGCTTCGTTTATCCTAAGGTGACTGCAAAGGAACAAGTGATGTATTCCCTCTGATTTCAGAAATACAAAATTTACTCTGTGGTATAGCAGAGGAACCCTTGTGCTGTTCTAGTGTAGGAGTTTACCCGAGCTCCACTGTTAGAAAAGAACGCATTTTTAAATTGTGCTGCATGAAAAAAACACCCATGATACAAGCCAAGTCAGCTCTGGTGACTCACAACTGGGATCATAATTGATGTATATGTTGAGGCAATTTGGATCTTCAGAGCCACAGCAGCCAAATGAATGGAAAGCGATGCCCACTGGAGACTCGGGCCAATAATTAATCTTTGGAAAACATTCAGCATCTCAAGTAAATTCAATCTAGAAAGTGACTGATTTCTCAGGTGCTTTCAGGACCACAGGGACAGAGGAAAATAATAACATGCCAGAAAAGAGGAAAAGTCACTGGCCACTTTGAGCAGGAGGACAACAGAGGGCTGCTTCTCCACACAGCTCGAGTCCACCATGCAAGAACTTGCTCTGTAATGCCCAGGTTTGTCATATGGTCATCTCCCTGCTGTTGTTTTTCAAATTATGTATGCCAGAGCCCCTGCCCTTATGAATTTATAACTGGGAGGGAGAAAACAATAGCAACAGGCAAAGAGAGAGAGAGAAAGAAAAAAGCAACTGGGGTATCCAGTTCTGACACTGCTGCTTTTAATTAAACCAGTGGAACAGCTTATGACACAGACAGATTTCCACTGTGGGTAGGAACAGAAGAGAGACTCCATGATCAAAGCATTGGTTTGATGCCATGCAACATACACTTTCTTTTATCTGCATTTCATTATATTGCTAAAAGAAGCAGCGAGTGAGTGCAGGGCAGCAAAGGTGAAGGAGCAAAGCAGATGGGACCACAAAGGAGACAAGCACAACTAACAGGAGAAGGAAACTGGGAGAAGGTGAACAGCCAGGGGGAGAGGATGGTGAAGGGCTGCTGTCGTAAGAGAGCGATATGGCTGATGGAGCAAACTGTGAGTGGAGGTGAAGGAGAGACCAATTCCAAAGGTGAGATGACTGAAAAGCTCTTCCCCACAGGTTCAGATGCCCTCTTGTGAAATCCTCTACGCAGAATGGTCCTTTGGCTGAAAGACCTCCTTTTTCAGTCATATCTGGGGGAGCTTTCTAAAAGGCTTCTATCTGTGTCAAAGCCATGCATCCCATGGAAAGTAAAGCAAAGTAAGGAGCCACACACAGCTGTGTGGCTGGCCACCATCTGCAGGTAATAACCTGCACAAGGGTCTTCCAATCTGAGCCTGATATTTATATGAAATGATGAAGACAACAGAGAAACATCCTGCTCCTAGACATTAGCAAACCAGACTAATAGTTCACCCAGTGCTTGATGCAATTCCCTAACAATTACAGACATCACCTCCCACAGATTGCTGCTACACAGCAGCACAGAAAACAGATCATTCCATGTTACTTTGCTGCATAATCTTCCCAGCAGTCTGTAATTAAGAGCATTAAGCAGAAGAAAGAATCAAGAGGAAAAAAAGGGTTCTGATAGGTTGAAAATAGCCTATTTTGAGTGGCAAGGAAAAGATTCATATTCCTAGTGAAAGATCTATGAAGGACTCTGATCACAAAGATCATTTAGAATCAGATCCAACCCCTTTGAACAGGTTTAGGGAACTTCCCAGCATGAAAGGAGAATGCTTTGAATGGAAGCAGCTACAAACAGAGCTGTAGTACCACAGATCAAGAGGTCAAGAAAGTTTTACTGGCTTTAGCTAACTGAGAATGATTTGCTATGTCATCTTCCTTACCCACCTACCACACCAACAGTCATGACTTCTGCAAACAGCCAGTCGTCATGATGAGTGGTACAACTGACATTGTCATAATCAGAAATAAAAAGGCACAGATGCTTCTACTCTGTGTGGCTGACTGCAGCTTGAAAAAAAAAAAAAAGGACCACATTAAAAAATAATAAAATCATGATAATCACATGCTGGCACATATTATGAGTTTTTACAGGAGTGCTGGAGACAACTGGCATGATTTTCAAGGGACAGATGTCCCATTAGAGGAATCACTCTGAAGTTGACCATTGTAACACAGATTATATAAATATTACTATTCTGTATGCTGTTGGATCAAAGAACTAGATAGCCAAGATATAATAGATTAGCCAAGAGAAATTTGTGATTTATAGTGACATAGCAAGAATTTTAAAACCAGTGAGACCACCAGAACAATAAGAAGGAAATATAAGAAAAAGACAGTTTCAAAAATGTCCATAAATTAAAAATCCAGAGTCTTTCTTTGTATATTTTCATGTGACTATGAGTTACCTAACCATGGAAAGTGAATGAAATGGAAAATGTAATAATGTATACTACAGGTAAGTTACAACGGCAGAATAATAAACATCATTTTGATGATGTGGTCGGTATTTTAGAATCACTTGAAAAGGGGTTCCTTTTCCACAACAACACTCTGGTCTCTGATTAACATACCTTACTGTATGTATGTTTTCTAGCCGGTACAATAAACCACTTGGAAGCAGTTAAGTATTTTATATCAGCTCAGTTTCCAATTTGCTTGTACATGTCAAATTAACGATCCATTTTGTTTGCAGATCAGCACACAAGAAATGAATTCCACACAAACTCATTTAGTGTGAAATAAAAGAGGCAGTATAACAAAGCTTTAATGAAACTGCATCTAGCGTTTGGGGAAATTAATTATTTATGGAAAAGACAGACAAGCTTCTTCACAAGAATTCAGCAAAATAACATTTGTAATGCTCTGATAAAACATGAAGAACACTGTAATCTTCCTTCAGCTTACTGGAGCATAAACCAGCAATGTTTCTCAGTCATTGGAATTTCAGCAGTAAGGAGGCTTGGAAGACTTTTTTTTTTTTTTTTTTTTTTTTAATTTGGTGTAAGATGTTAATATCAAAATTGAAGTTTGATGAGGATGCTAGTCTTGATGAAGTTATTAGCTTCACTACTAAGGCAAGATCATATACAAAAAGCCATCAGAGAGCTCCTGGAGTGCCATCCTAGGGTAGTAGCTCTGTAGAAGCAAAATAATCTCAGCCCTGATAGTCCTCAAACATAAAACAGCTCTCCCATTCAGGTATACTGAGTGTCAGGGAGATCAGCAAGACACTGAGGAGATATGTCCTATGTTTATTCCATCGATGTTTTTTGTTTGTTTGTTTGTTTGTTTTTGCCTCCCCTGAGGTACACATAAAGTGACAAAGCAAATGGCCTCTCTTTCACACAGCCTTTTCCTTTGGAATTCCTGAAGTTAAAGGGAGAGAGATGATTACCCTTTTAATAACAAAAATATACTTTTAAGATGTAATGAATTTAATTCTGTGTAATGTTCAATCTTTGACAGCCACAAACTTTGTTATGCGGGGAGGACACAAAATACAAGCATGAGTAATGGGAATTTCCTTCAATAGTTATAATTTTGTCACTGATTTTTAGAAAAATTATCAGTTGGTACTGGTAGTTACTTCTGCTGGAGAAAAAGGAAATGTGTGTGAATGTTAGAAACAACCGTAACATATTCCTTGTTCTTATTTTAAGTTTATCTTCACAAAGAGATAAAAGTTAGCTAACTCAGTGTAAAACTTCTGTGAAAATTAAAACCTGTACTGTTTTTATGTAAACTATTTAGTTAGGATAAAATCTATAAAGAAGAAGGGAGTTTCTATTGACTCCTTGACTGAAATGAAAGCTAGCATCTGAGCTGCATTAAGATTTTACCACCCAGACATTCTGAAGTTATTTTTTTCATTAGCAAAGACACCGCCAAAGGGTTTTTCTTTCTCTCTGCTCTAATCCACTTTACTTCCTCTCTGCCAAATTTGTCAGACAGTTAATGGTTGGTACATTTACATGTATGCTTTAGTCCAGCTGATCATTGCAACTGGACTGACACCTACTAGCCTTCGGGTTGCTCCCAATTTGAACTAGCTGTTGAAAAAAGACCTGAGTGTACTTTGTTTGAAAGCTGTGCTCTGATAAACTTTGAAGGAATAGCTCTTTCTCCCTCCCTGGCATTTTTTTTTTTTCTGACTTGCTTTGGCTTGTTTCAAAAATACAGACTCTCATAATCTCCTGTAGTAATACAAACTGTCCTTACCTGTTTCAACTTGATTCCATTTGGAGTCCACTTTTCTAATCACCGATGACTTAATCTGTATGTAGTGCTTCAGCTAGACTCACTGTGCTTTGTAATGATGGTATTGTTCCCACAATCTTCAATGAAAATACCTCACCCAACACATCATAGGCTTTATTTCTTCCTTTTAAAGCCAAATTGTATCAGTGACCATAGACCATACCAAGAAAGCAAGCCAGAAGTCTCTAAATTAGCAGAGACCTGAGATGATAAAGTTTAAAATGCTGTTTTGAAGCAAATGTTCATTTATAGAAAAGGTACTGATGCCTAATGAGATTTTTAACACTATTCCTTCCGAAGCTTTCTAAGAAGACAGTTCAAATTGCACTAGGTGGGTTTGCCACATTATGTGCAACAACATAAGTTCCATGATGTAACTCAGCAGCAATACATTTTTGTGCATTAAGAAGGAACAAACTACCACAGAACTGGGATGGTTTGAACCATGTAACAAGCATCTTTGATGCCACAGTCGGTGAGTGAGTGAAATGCCCATGCCTGATCCAATGCATACTTAACTCAGTGGAAACATTTGCCCCGATTTCCATATGCCTTCATCCAGGCCCACAGAACTATAATTCAGTATCAGATAAGCCAGATAATAATACAATGCAGGTGTTTAGGAGCAGTTGTATTTCAGCTTCAGGTACCTGCAAATCTGATTTTCAAGAAGCATGTCAGGGAACATCTGGATTCTCAAGTTAAACAAAAATGAAAGTTTTGAAAAATATTATTGTAGCTCTGATGAGAAACCCCACTTAAGTCCTTTTTTCATTTGGTAAAGATTTGTATATCCTGATATTATTAAAATTCATAGGCTTGTTGTGCATAAGAGACACCTTACAAGGCATTCAACTTCTCTTTATAAAGATTTACTCTTTCATCTGAAAACACAGTCAGACAATCATTTTGCATTTAGAGAAGAGAAACTCTTCCTTTCTTTGCCTCCCTGTCCATCTCTAGAGATTAATAAGGAGCTTGGACTTTCTCTGCACTCAGTTCTTTTCTTTAGAAAGAACCAATATATTTTGATTCAAGACAATGCCTACTTTAATGAGAATTTGACTAAAGCTCTCATCTCTGTTTGCAAAGAACTTCAGAAAGACAATGACTGAGTGATTATCACAAAAACAGCATAAAAGGATCCCCAAAAGAGCTCTGTTTTTATTCCAGGTGTATTGAGTTCCCAAACAAAACAAGGCTGGGCAATACTTTTACCTCTGCTTAGTCGGTTCATTGCAGAGATTTTATCCCAGCATGAACAGGAAGCTCACACTGAGAATGGCTTGATGCATCTAATCTGAAGTTGATGAAAGGACTTCAGGTATCTAGAGCTTTCAAAGTAATTTCTTTCATCAATAGTAAAAACTGCTTAGGGAAAAAATGGGGGGAGGGCAGGAGAGTTGCAGAAAACTTGTTTCTTTAATATTAAAAGATAAGAAAATTGAAGGCTCCTAGAAATATGGTGAATTATTACCACCATTTGAAAGACAGAAGCTAATCACAGTAACTACACCAAAAGGAAGAAGCAATCCTGCTTTGATTTGGACTTCTTCATTTCTAAAATATACCAGATGATCTCCTTTTTCTTTGTAAAACCATGAGAAGATAGCAAAGCAGCAAAATAAAACTGCTCAAGGACAGACAGAAAGAAGGAAATAAGCTCCAGATCCATAGTAGGAGATCGGGGATGCCAAAATGTACCTCTGCACTCTCTCTTTAGTTACACCTGAGGTACATCAAAACTCAGAGCTATGGATCAGGAGAAGCTAATCTGTCTCCCTTAGCTCTCCACTGACCTTTATGCTTCACAAGAAAAAGGCAATTGTGTGTGCCTGCCCTCCAGAGCGTGTGCAAAGCCTTCAAAATGATCCCCTGTTCCACGCTCTAATGTATAAAGTGTGTATGCACCAAGAAATCTTCAAAAAGCATCACAACTTCCTTGATAAAAGGTCAAGTAACTGATATGATGTCTCTTGCCCTAATAAATATTAATTTGTTATAGTAAAATAAACAGTGGCCAGAATAAGTGACCACATGGAAAACAAATGTCTGAAAGGAGAGGAGAGTATTTGCTTCTTAATGTTGAAAACACTGTGTCATGTTTACTAATAGAAATAAATGCCATTGGATTTTCACTTGAAAGGAAATTTTTTCCTTCCATCACTCTGACCATATGCTGATTTTACAGAAGGCAGGGTCTGGGCTGGAATCTAGCCTTGCTTTGCCTAATTTATAAAATATCAGAGCTTCTTTCACTTCTCATTTAGGGAAATGCCATTTTAAAAATGCACTCTCTCAGGGATTTAATTCTGTAAGTTTACCTAGTGGTCATGGCATATCGCACAGGCTCTTTTTGCCATAAACAGATCCAGACTGTTTTCCTAAACCTGCCATTCCTTAGGATGAAACTATTTTCTCTTTCAGGAGCCACCAGTTTTTCAGACAGCAGTTACATCCAGGAAGGAAATCATCTGTTCCTGGATTCTACTGCCTTGCAAGAAGTGACATTAGCTGCATAAAGAACAGAGCCCATATGCAGTGCTGAGTAGCTTACAGAAGAGGGAAAACACTACAGCCAGAGAGTTCTTAACAATGAACAGTCCTTAAAATCAGAGAATGTGGCATTCAAAACTCTGCTCATGTCTTTTGTTTTGCACCTAACAGGCTGAGTCCCAGAGGTACCACTCTCCATCCAGCTCTGGAAATGAACCTCACAGATTAGGAGCTACTCTGTATCGCTATAAACCTTGCAGGCAAGAAATTTGTTAAAAGTCTTGTACCTAAGAGGCTCTGTTAATACTCCCTTTGAAGGCAATAGGGCCTTAAAAACGAGTTTAACAGCCCACGCTGCTGCACATCTGTGCTTACAGCTGCCATTAATAATGCCACGGTTCTGGTGGCAGCAACACCTGTCTTACCATAAGGTTGCCTTCACAGGACCCTTCCCTGTCTATTCTCCTTCATAAACACAAGTAAATCTGAAAAATCAACCCTTGTTTCATATGGCAAATCCATTGTAGGATCACCACTCAAAGTACCCAAAACCTTGAAGCTTTTATACATCATTTCTGGTAATAAGAGCTGTGTTGCCTACATAATTAAGTCCCTTGGAGGCAGTATGCTTGAAATGGATTGAAAATTAAGTCCTTTATTTAATTCTGCCTTTCTTCAGCATCCTCTGAAAAACATCAATTTTTATTTAAAAATTCGTATTTATCCTTGTTACTAATTCCATATTTGATGGATGTCAGGTTGCCAAATTTATATGAATCTTTATCAGAGTGCTTATTAAAATAAGTTTTTTATGCAGAAATGAAAGAATCAAAAGCATCAGCAAAAAGAATAAAAATTATCATGTGTGTGTTTTTGTTTTTTTTTTCCAGCAATACCCATAATCAATTTTTATGTACTAGGATGCATGGGAAAATAAAACTAACACTTCAACCAGATTTCTAAGAATGTTAATAATGAAAGTTAATAATGAAGGAAAATATCATAACATTTTTTAAGCAATAAATTCTTCTAGATACAGAGAAAAGTTCCCCAAGAGGGAAGACAATGCCTATGGCTTCCTTCTCACCACTCTGAGCTTAATGAAGTATTAGTTAACATACTGCTGAAGTGATGACAAGTTCAACCTTCCCCCCCCAAGCTGGGATGCCCTTTAAATAACCTCCTCAGGCTTTATCCAGCCCAGGTGCCAGCTTTCATCACAGGCATTGCTGTGAGTTGCCCCAGCCCAAGCTCCAGCCCCACATTCCCTTTGGATGAGCCCTTCCTGCCAGGCAGAGCAAAAACAGCCAGGCTTGCTGCCCAGGGAGCTGATTCTGCTACAACCTCAGCCCAGCAGGTCAATAAATCTAAAAGGAGCTATTTTATTCCCTTTGTCTTTTATTAGCTTTGTCCTAGATTGTATACAGGCTCTCTTGTGTACTCCCCTTTGTCTACACACAGGGAATGAGGAAGCCTGCAGAATAATTCCCTGATCCTAAGGCCACTGTTACCATATGCTTCATCATTACCATTTCCTCCATGATACTGCCTTGCATGGCATGTCTCTGAGTAATTTCACATCACCATAAGCAAGAGCCCTCGCATATCTCCAGCTTTCTGATCACAGGAGAAAGCCACTATACTGTGCAGAGAGGAGGCAGCTACTCAGAGATCTTTCTCTAAGTTATTCAGACATCACTGGTCTATAAGAAAGCTGCAGATGGGTACATGATAGACTTCAAATCCTTCATTTTTCATTTGTGAAGAGCAGTGCTCCTCTTCCCTACCAATTTATATCACTGAGACTGTGTACCTTCTCATAGATAGAAATCTTGTGGGCTTAGGACACAAAGAACACAAGAAGATTCTCATTTTTATGTTGCTGCAGCTACTGTGATATCCTAACAATATCATCTTTCCAAGTGCATCCACACAATTATTCAAAGTAATAAAAAACTTTCAAATATAATTTATGCTATGATAAGTAACTAGTTTTGAAACTTCTACAATATACAAGTATCAGAAACAGGATGCCATTTTTCTGCTGGTTAGCTGTTCTCACACCAACTTGTAGTTTTAAAGGAATCAATCTTGTTTGATCTTAGACAGGTAAATAATCCTTTGAATGTAACAAATTTTCTTGGGCCTTGCAATATAAACTGAAACACACCATCAAGTGCATCTTCATCCTTATTCAGTAAAGCTCTAAATCACCTCTCCACAGAACACATGCAGCTCTGCACAGAACAGAGACAAACAACTGTTAACCAACCCCACTGCAAAATAAAATAATAAAACAAAACGAAACAAAACAAAACCTATCCCCACCTCCCAGCATTTATTTTGCTATTAAAATCAGTTTGTGCAACTTTATCCCTTGAATGCACCAGCTCGGCTTCCTTTTTTTTTTTCCCCCCAGTAAGATCAGGACTAACCTCTATGAGGTCTTCCTACTGTTTATCACCATCAACCACAGCCACACGGAACATAACAAACTGGGCCTTAGCACAATACCCATTTTGCCTCTTGACATCCATATTGACCTTTTCCATCAAGCCAAGGATGACATACAAGCTGATCACTGAAGAATTTTTTTCTTCTTCACAGCCAGAAAACTAATGTGACTTGCTTAAAAAAAAGTTCCTTAACCAGACAGACACAGAGATCAAAATACAAGTGCATATCCATTCCCACACAAAGGTTCATCACAAATATCTTACCAATATACAAGTTTGCTGTACAGCTAAACATATTGTAATGCAACCCTTTGAAGGTTGGAATGAAGCCAACCATAAAAAAAAAAAAGAAAAAAAAAAAAAAAGAAAAAAAACCTTTGTTTCATTTTTTTTTATAAAAGCTGGAGAGAAAAGAAAAAAAGATGCAGAAAAAAAATATTATAGAATGAGATAAGATAGAAAGGGACTGAATAGATAGGCACTAGGCTGAAGAAAACATGCTCAGATACTAGACTTGGATGTTGAAATATAAAAGATTACTGCAAATGAAATGGCAAGAGCCTCACTTACTATAATAAATGCTTTTATCTCCTTTTTTTTTCTACCACTAACCTAGCCAGGATCTTGCTGATGATGAATTGTTCCTATAAGTTATCAGAGCAGCAAAACATACGAGGAGAATACAGTGTCTTATGAGCTATGTTACATGGAGATTTTGCACCATCTGCAGGTCCAGAGAGATATAAAGACACTGCAGTTATCCCATCCTATAATAAAATACAATTGCTGTATGCATAATTTTGAGTTCCAGCAACAGAGATTTTGTGGCATTTTTGAATGCAGTATTTATGGGTGCTGGATGAAAGACTGTTTTCCCCTTGTCAGACCATTCTGAATTTTCTCCATCAAGAATAAAACCATATAAGATATGTATTTCAAAAATACGTTTGAGGATCCCCTTATTCTTCAGCTCAGTAGAGAGCACTGTCCCACTAGCTGAATTCAGGGCACTTACTTTTTTGGGGCAGTGTAGCAGTGACCACAAGCCTTCTTTTGATAAACCCCTTAAATTCATTACTTGGGAATACCTGGAGATCTTCAAAAAATGTGTAGAGGAAGTGCTTCGTGACATAGTTTAAAGGTGGACTTGGCATTGCTAGGTTAAAGGTTGGACTAGATGGTCTTAGAAGTCTTTTCCAACCTAAATGATTCTATGATATAAAACAAGGGTTACACATAACCAAAACCTACAGAGTATTTACCCTTACCTAAATGTAATCCTTTGTACCACAGTATATATTGTTAAAAAGGCTTTCTTCTTACTTTCTTTGTACTTCTTGGCATGAAACATTTTTGACCATGCATTGAAATCCTGAAAAAATAACAGTACAAGAATACAATTTCTTGTAGAGATAAGATGATTTCAGGAAATACAACTTTTCCTAGGATTTTAAGTTCAAAAAACAAAACAAAACAAAACAATCAAACAAACAAACAAAAAACATATACTTATTCTAAAAAATGGATCAAGATGGGAAACTAAGCAAATGTATCCATGTAATCATGCAAGAAAAATTCACTGCATAAAAATCATTCAACCTAATACACTAGCACAAACATCGATATAAACTGATATAAGAAATGAAGTCAGTGGGTTTTGAACTTTATTTTTTTGAAAGAGAGTTATCCTTTAAAACATTAAAAGAGAACAATCTTGACTGTGGCTGACAAAAGAGCAAAACAAATAATATGGTATTTAGATTGAAAGTGAGTTTGATGGATTTGGTAATACTGGTTATATATCACAAAGCACCCTTATCTGATACATCTGCCCTACTACATGTTATACTGCAGCAACTATAAACAAAGGCAATGACTGATGATAAAAATTTGTGATGAAAAGACATGTTGGACTAGTATCAAGCATATTCCATGGAAAGACTGTATATCACTTCTGCTGATGACTTCAATGTGTATTTAAAATAGACAGCTGCTTTCAATTGATTTTGAAACCTCCATTGACGTCAATAAGAAAACAATGTCACCAAAAGATCTATGATAAAATATGGTGAGTTTTAAGAGAAACTGTGCTTTTAGTAATTTATTTTTAAAGGATTTTGTTGCTTTTAGTGGGACTCCTATGAAAAAACATTTGTTTAAGAGTACCACCACCATACTTTCTCAACCTCTCTCCTTTATCTCCATCTCTTTTACTGCATTTCTCCTAAGCCTTCTCCTAGTTTCACCACCAGTTATACTTCCACTTTCTTCCCACATAACTAAAGATCAGTTATAATATAATTCTTTTATTATTTTTTATCAGAATTATCAGGCTAAGGAAGAATTAATTCTTCATGGTTTCAAAGTACAGAAAACTTAGAAGATAACATTTAGTAGATGTAAACATTGCAATTTAACTTTTCACAACCAAAAGACCTAGGAATATAAGACTTGTTTTTTTGTTTTGTTTTGTTTTTTAAAGTTCATGGTTGATATCCAGGTAATCCTAAAATGCTATAGGAGCAACATAAATGTATTAGGAAGGTCTGACCACATCTCCAGCTACAGGACTAGCTTTAGGATCAAGAATAAAATAAGCCTAAATTGAGGTTACAATGGCAGAATATCTTGCCAGCAATCAAGAGGATGGTAGGACCTGTTAGCTTCATTCCTTCATACTAGTGAGTTCTTTACACTTTCTAATACTTCTAACATAGAAAAGAAACATAAAGACAGACAAAATAAACAAGTAAAATAATCTCCTTAATGGAAAAAAATACCATTTTTTCCTCTTTCCCTAAAGAATTACGAAGTTGACTTTTCTTCCTAAAACTGGTTAAAAGGTGTGTTCTGCATGATGTCATTGGTAGCATAGTCCAGCTCTATTAATAGTTCGATTTCTTGAAAAAAAAAGGAAATAAAATTGTCATAGTGCCTATCCTGACTTGCCTCTTGCCAAACTAGGCTGCAAAATTGAAGTTGACAGCTGACCTGCAAAGAGTAAGAGGACTGTTCCTCTTTACTATAAATACCAACCATGTTTATGATTCTAGAAAAGTCTGATGTATAAATTTATGATGTCTGTTGACCTAAAAGAAAGGCAAAATTTAGATTGTCGGTACAAGCATAATAAAAGTAAACAACTTTTTACATAAACATGGTTAACTTGTCATTTTAAGTATTCCTCTTGACACAAGTGCTTCTATTTTAATAATTCATTTAAATAAAAGGCGAGAGAGAGAGAGATTTTTAGTTACTAAATGTAAATATCTTCTCAGACAACTTTTTTTGGATCCACCCAGCAATGGGTTTATTCATATAATCATTAAGATTGGAAAAGACCTCCAAGTCCAACCATCACCCTACTACCAATGCCACCCACTAATCACGTCCCTAAGCACCACGTCCAACCTTTCCTTGAACACCCGCAGGGATGGTGACACCACCACCTCCCTGGGCAACCCGTTCCAGAGCCTGACTGCTCTTTCTGAGAAGAAATTTCTCCTCATTTTCAACTTGAACCTTCCCTGGCACAACTTGAGGCCATTCCCTCTAGTCCTATCACTGGTTATTTGCGAGAACAGGCTGACCCCCCCGCTCCCCACAACTTCCTTTCAGGTAGCTGTAGAAAGCAATAAGAAATAACTGTGTTAAGCTAAGATGACAGATCTGACAGTCACTGTCAATGCTTCAGAGTGCAAAGATCTAGACCACTGCCACACAAGTACATTTCCTCATAAATGGCAACTTTCCAAAACTCTCTTCCATGACCAGGTGCTCCATTCCCTTTGTACTGCTTAGCTTAGGCAATCAGAGCTGTCATGGTACTTATCCAGATCAAAGATGCTGTCTCAGCTTTTTTTCTGAAATGAACTGCAATAACAGAGCTCCAAAATTCACAGGGGGAAAGAAAGAGATGAGGTGCCCTCACAGGGAGGAATACACAGCAGTCACACTACGCAACTGTTGAACTGAAGAAAGCCTTCAAAGGTTTTAATGCAAGGCTCTCCCATTACGCAGTTAAAGCAAACATTTCTGGAGAAACGTGAAATACTCATTTGGCTTTAGATTCAGTGGATCTCAGTGATTCAAGTCCAATGGATTTCTAACCCTGGTCTTCAAGATTTGGTGAAACTTTGCATTTCAGTGTTGGTGAAACTGGTGTCTCACAGGTAACTGAAACTGGTAACCCAAAGGCAGCTTCTTCAAGTAGGAAAAGTTGTTAACTACTGAAAAAAAAATCAATGACATACTGTAAAATTTGTGTTTTGTCCACTGCACTCAATCGAAATAATCAAAACACTTCACTCACATACACAAATTTCATCACTGCTAGTGAGCTGCTTCACCCTGACATTGCCAGATCCATAAGCATGACATGGTGGAAATAAGACCCTTAGAAGTAGTTCTGTCTCAGTAAAAGTAGACATTTCCTGCTATAACTTTTGAGGGGTTGTTTACTTTTGCTTTTAAAGAAAAGCTGAAAAAATACAGCAATTCAAAAATACACCAAAGACTAGGAGTGTCAGAGCATATAATAATACACAGAGCATATAATAATAAACTAATCGTATTATATAGTAATAATAAAATAACTAAAATAAATAAATAAGAGTGCCAGAATTTATAGCAATAAACAAGTCATCATTTGGCTTCGCTGGCTGCCACAAGCATCCTACAGGAAGACCACCTAGAAATCAGCTGCAGGTGAAGGCTGTGCTCTGGAAACCACTGCCACATTTAGCATTCCTGCAGGCAAGCCCCCTCCTGCACTCACGTGCTGCAGTTGGAGGATTGGCACAGCTGGGTGCCCCTGGGACCTGCCAGGGCATGGTGGGGCCATGACTCAGCTACAGTGCTGGGGCTATCCAGCACTGTGGAGCTTCCACTGGAAGCTCCTCGACCTTCACCCATAATGAGCATTGAAAAAAAAAAAAGCCTGGAAGGCTTTTAGACTCCCATAAAAACAGGTTTTATTGGGGTGTTTACAACAATATTTATCTTTTTCTATAGAGATAAGGCAATTAAATAAAACAGAAGTATAAAGACTATAAACACAAGTGTGTGCAGCTTCCTGCCAGCTCAGTAGCTTTCCAGGTTACTTTCACCCTGCAGCCCATTTTAGCTGCCCCTCCTGGGCAGCCACCAAACCAACATCTGGGACAGTCACCTCCATCTGCCTCCACTCAACTCAGACTCTTCTTAAAACAACAAAACAGATACCCTAAACCACCCAATAAAATAAAATCGTATCTGCATCATCATCAAGGGCTGATTTTCTCCAGCTCCCTCTGAACAAATACCAAAAGAGGAGACACTATTTTACATAGGGAGAAGACAGAAAGATCTGCTCACTAGCTATTACTTTCTAGATATTCTCCAGACACCCCAAAATTCATCCTAGGTTGCACTGAGCAGCTGCTCATAGCAAGCCCCCAGAATACACAGAGAACATCTGCTCAGCACCTATTACACCTCCCAAACAGGCGGCATGGCTGGGGAGCAGCAGAAGGGAATGTATGCTCTCCAAGACTATGGCTGTTTCTCCACAGGTTTATTTGTTAGTACTGAGGCCACTCTTGGCCAGGACATGCCTAGTCAAGATATTAAACAAGGAGGAGGTAGAAAATTACGTAGGTACATGTATCTTACAGTATCTGTATCTGTGGGAAAGGACTTATCATAAGAAGGAAATGCACAAACAAGTATGATAAAATGCACTAGTTCAGGACAGGGGAGCATTAAACTTTGGCCCACATGTGTGGGTGAAAAGTTCACAGCAGTGAAAAGTTGATAGGTTCACCAACTCAGCTTCTCTCAATGAACGAGGTTGTTGCAAACAAATGCATCGGCTGGTTCCTTTCTGTTTTGGGGCCTAGGACCCAGGTACCCCCTAGTAGCCTTCTTTCTCCCAGGCAAACCCTTAGGTGCAGCCTGTGCTATGAACACCCTCCCAGAGAGAAGGTCCTGCAGTTTATTTACCCTGTAGATCTGAAACAAATGGTCCAACCTCCTCCTATTCCCAGATTACTTTGGTGTGTGCTTGCTGCAGGCAAAGTCTACACAAGTGCTGGCATTCAGATCAGGAAGGTACCTGTGAGGTGATTCAAGTGACCACCACCATTACCCATGCCTCATCTCCTACTGCCATGGAGCAGCCTTGCCATGCACAAATTGGATCCCTACAGCTGAAATGAAACACAAGGTTACCTGCAACAGGCTCCTGCTATACAGTACTGTTTCTTAGCACAGCCATAACATAAGCCCACATTAAATGGGCACCAAACATAGTCAAGAGATTGTACAGGCAAATAAGAGGCAGTTAAAAAATAAAAATAAAAAAAAAAAAAAAGAAACAAACAAACAAAAAAAGCACTGACAGCCTTGACTACTTCTACAGATCTCTAGGCCTGATCAGCACTTGGCCTTTCACATGCATGAAAAGGCTTTGCTTAAGATTTTGAAAGATAGGGAAAAATTTCATTCCTGCCACCCATGTATCAGAAGGGATGGCTAAAATAGTTGAAAAGTGGGTGTAATCCAAAAGCAAAACTAAGCAGGAGCCCAGAGACTTCAAGCTCCACAGTAATGCGATACACTTATGCTACTTTTGTCTGTCAAAACAGGTAGAAAAAGCATTTGAGCTAAAAACAAACAAACAAAAAAGCGCAAACAAAAAACACAGAGCCAGGGAGCCTGAAAACCCAGTGTCAGACTGGGAGCCCATGCAATAGGCTCAAAACCCACCCCAGAGCCAGGTCTCTCAGAACCCACCAAACCAGCAGAAAAGTCGGTTGTCCTTAAGTCTCCCCTTGCTTTGCTACAAACTCAGGAAAGCTGGCAGATCTCCCAGTAACTGTTTCTTTCTGAAAGAAAAAAAAAAAATAGGTGTACTTACAAGTTTCAGCACCACACTCCTGTCCTAGAGAGTATTCACAGGCAACGGAGTGTGACTTGATACAGAGTGAGAGGTCCGCACCCACTCACAACCACACCTTTCTCTTTCTTCAGCTCAGCCATTGCTGAACCCTCAGCATTTCCCTTGGCCTCCCCCAACCAGGAGAGGAGATTTACAGCAGGCAGCTTATTGTCTGCGTAGCAAAAAGTGCTTATCATCTTTAAACGAGCACAAAGCACACACCTGCTGAATTCACAGCTGAACAGCAGCTGCACATGGCTACAGCAGCCATTCTGTGGGAGAATAAACTCAAAACCAGCTGCAGGTGAAGGCTCAGCGAGGTGAGAGCCATGCTTTGGAAACCACTGCCAAGTTTACCGCTCCTGCGGGCCAGCTCCCTCCTGCACCCATATGTAGAAACAGCTGAAGGGAGGGTGCAAAGAAGACAGAGCCAGGCTTTTCTCGGTGGTGCCAAGTGCCAGCACAAGCAGTGGACACAAACACAGGAAGCTCTGTCTGAACATCAGGAAGCACTCCTTTACTATGTGGTTGACAGAACACAGGCACAGGTTGCCCAGAGAAGCTGTGGAGTCTCCTCCTTGGAGATATTCAAAAGCTGCCTGGATGTGGTCCTGTGCAAGTGACTATAGGCGTCCGTGCTTGGGCAGAGAGTCAGACCAGATGGCCTCCAAAGGCTCCTTCCAACCTCAGCCGTTTGGTGATTCTGTGGCTGTGCCTCAGTCTGAACCCACAGAGTTCTGCAAGGATGCCCAGAAGGTTTTTAGACTCACAGAAAACATCAGGTTTCATGAAAATATAAATGACGATAATTACCTTCCTACTATTCAGTATTTCATACTTGTAATTTCATTATTGTTGCAACTGATGAGAGCTGGACCACTAAGTTTTGTAGTTTAAGAAAGTGCGGCCCTGAATGTCGCTCTTCAGGAAGGACAAGTCAAAATCAAATACCAGTGAACATCCAGTGAGGAGGCAGCAGTGCCTTGAAAGCCATGGCTATGCTTCCCGAGGATACCAATGAGTCAGTTCCTGTGTCTGCACATGCTGATTCATGGGATAACGTGGCAGAGTGCTCTGGGAGAGCTGCCACACTCTGCGGGGAGCAAAGCCACCATGACTCAGCTAAACATTGAGGTAGGAGGGCCTCAGTCTACACCTATTCAGCATCCAGGCTAAATAAATAAATAAATAAATTGTTGGAAAGTTTTTTGACTCCCATAAAGGTAGGATTTACAATGCTGTAAATATGGGAGTTATCTTTTTCCAAACAGATAAAGCAATCAGGTTAAACAGAACAGAAACGCCCAAGCAGAAAAGCTCGGATGTGTAACTGTGCTTTCAGCAGATCTCGCCAGCCAGACACGTGCTGTAGCCTCCTGAGCTGCCAAAATCTCTCCCTTCTCCACTCTGGCCCCCAGGAAGTTCACTCCAAAACCACGAAGGCCTGCAGGCCAGACCAGCTGCAGGCCCCACCTTGCTTCTCTCTTATGGCAATGTCACTGCATGCCCTGCTCTCCAGAGCACCTCTGGGTGCCCCAAAATACTTCCTGGTGCTCAGCTGCTCTTGGGAAGCCCCCAGTCGGGGAAAAGCCCAGCACCTATTACACCTCCCAGGCAGGAGGCATGGCTGGGGAGCAGCAGGAGGGAACAGGACACTCGTGTCCACAGCTGCGCTCCCAAGGCTTCCTGTGATGGTAGCAATGAGGCCACTCTTGGCCAGCACACAACTCGCCCAAATGTTAAATAAGTGGGAGATAGAGAGAGAATTACTCAGGTGCCCATATCTCATTGTATACACATATGTGGGCACAGTCTTATCTTAAGAAAAAAGGGCACAAACACATATGCATTAGCTAAGGAGAGCAGCAAGCTGAACATTGTCCCACAGTCTGTGGGTGAAATGGGGCTCATGGCTGTGAGACATCCATGGAAAATTTGAGCACCTCCATGCCCTTCTTGTAATGCAGGGCCAAAAACTGAACACAGTACTCAAGGTGCAGCCTCACCAGAGCTGAATACAGGGGGACAATCACTTCCCTAGACCTGCTGGCCACACAGCTTCTTATGTAAGCCAGGATGCTGTTGGCCTTCTTGGCCACCTGAGCACACTGCTGGCTCATATTCAGCTGACTATCCACCATCACTCCCAGGTCCTTCTCTGCCAGGCAGCTTTCCAAACACTCATCTGCCAGCCTGTATCTCTGCTTGGGGTTGTTGTGCCCCAGGTGCAGGACCCGGCACTTGGCCTTGTTGAAGTTCATACAGTTGGCCTCAGCCCATCGGTGCAGCCTATCCAGATCCTCCTGCAGAGCCTTCCTACCCTCGAGCAGATCAACACACGCACCTAACTTGGTGTCATCTGCAAACTTACTGAGTGTGCACTCAATCCCCTCATCCAGATAATCAATAAAGATATTAAAGAGGACTGGCCCCAGTACTGAGCCCTGAGGGACTCCACTAGTGACCGGCCTCCAACTGGATTTAACTCCATTAACCACGACTCTTTGGGCCCATTTCAAGCAGGTCCACGTGCTGTATCCTTTCTTTTTAGAGTGCCTGCAATGCCAGCAATTCTTAATTCCTTGTTTCTCCTCCTTTCTTCAGTAGTCACATTACACAGCAAATTGAATTCACAAATTCATGTACAAACTGTTTCTGATGCTTTTGGGAATGTGATTCTTTATTAAAAGGTGAGGATTGCCATGGCTACCCTCTCCATTCGAGCTCTCTGGGGAAGATCTGGCTGTTGGTGCAGTTGGGCTTGTGATGAAGAATTGATGGACAGGATCCTTAGGAAATGGCCAGCCTGATGTAAGAATATGCAGCTAGGCAGCAAGCCCCCATAACAACAGGGAGCCCCCCCTCCACTGTGCTGAGGTGGGCTTGTAACATGGAGGTCAACCTCCAAAGTGGATTAAAATGCAAAAAGGCCACCTTGAGAAGGGATGAGAGCCACACAAATTGAAGGTTTGTGATTTGCTACAGTATAATTCCAATCAGTCACAGTTTCAGAGCAAAATACATACACATCTATCATGCAGCTAAAAATTTGATCAAAGAGAAAGCAGAGTTTAGTCTGACAGATAATACTTGAGGAAAATCTGGACATCATCTGTTTCAGCTGATCTTTATGCACTTATGTCAGACTGGCTAAGTGCGTAAAAGCTTAGGACATGTTTTCACAGAGGGGGCTGGCTGGAACCTGAAGAGAAACATCCAAATTACAAATAATTTTGAACTGATCAAAACCAGCCACCACTTCTTAGTTTTGCAGAAGAAAATTATTTTAAAATTGTCAATCTGGAAACAAAAAACAAAAAAAAAAAAGTCCCTTTATGCCTTTCAGAACAAGAGTTGATGTAGTTAAAGATAAGCTGTAGCTCAATCTCAACACTTTCCAATCTGTTCTTTACATGATTTTAGTGCTGTAGCACCCAAGACTCTTCAATAACTATTTAAGCAATAGGTATATATCATGGGCTGGGTGCAAAAGTTTGTCATTGTCATTAGAGATCAGTGCAGAAGAGTAGAGTGGCTCTTTCTGTCCTTAAAATAGATGATCCATTATTAAATTTATAAAATCTCTGCAGATTTGTTTGTCTTTGTGTAAGTCTTGCTCTCTCTTTTCTGTCAAATTCCTCACCCCTCTTGCATCCTCTCTGCCCCCCTTCCAAGGGTACAACATTTTAACAAATCATTAAAGGCAAAGGGACCCCACCACCACAATTAGCCAGCTCTCTCCTGCTGCAATGTGTGCCACTGGACAGGGACGGATGCAGAGCACTGACAGCCACGGGGGGGTCATGGAGCAAGGAGGGGGCCAGGCAAGTGGCGATGGACCATCAGCACTGCCTGTGCACATCTCATGCTCCGTGTCTGAGACGTGTTGCCTTTTTAATCACCCTAGGAGATGATCCCTTTTCTGATTAAAATGTGTCCAGTGTCCAGTGTCTGCATCCATATCTAGTTTTGTCATTGCTTGAACTGGGAGTAATAAAATACAAAATAATAATAATAATAATTAATTTATTAATTAAAAGAACTTGCACCAAAGAGACATTGGTCTCTGTAATTTTGTCAACATGCTGTGAATAGAAACAGGTGGGAAAATGGAAGGAATTCAATCCATAATATAGAATTGTGGCTGGAAGTGTTTAGAAGACAGAAAAAACAAACAAACAAAAAAAAAAAAACAAAAAAAAAAACAGTTTCAAAGGTGATCAGAAAATCTGTTTTGAGAAATGAGATAACATTATGGTTAAATTAGATGCTGAAAGCCCCTACAGTACAAGAGGCAGGGGCCTCCTGTAGACCTGGTGTCGTGGTTTAACCCGGCTGGCAGCTAAACACCACGCAGCCGTTCGCTCACCCTCCCCCCTCCCTCTCTGGGACGGGGGAGAGAAATGGAAAGTGAAGCCCGTGAGTTGAGATAAAGACAGTTTAATAAGACAGGAAAATAATAATAACAAAATAATAATAACAATAATAAAAATAATGTTACAATTATGATAATAGGAAAGTAATAATAATATGTACAAACAAGTGATGCACAATGCAATTGCTCACCACCCGCTGACCGATGCCCAGCCTAACCCCGAGCAGTCCGGCCCCCTCCCCCCGGCTAGCCACCCCTATATATTGTTTAGCATGACGTCAGATGGTATGGAATACCCCTTTGGCTAGTTTGGGTCACCTGTCCTGGGTCTGTCCCCTCCCAGCTCTTACTGCACCCCCAGCCTGCCTGTTGGCAGGACAGAGCAAGAAGCTGAGATGTCCTTGGCTTGGTATAAGCACTGCTCTGCAACAATTAAAACATCGGGGTGTTATCAGCACTCTTCTCATCCTAAGCCAAAACACAGCATTCCACCAGCTACTAGGAAGAAAATTAATTCTGTTCTAACTAAAACCAGGACACCTGGGGAGATAAAACCCACAGCAAATTTGGACCAATGCTTTGATGCTTAATATCAGGTCTCTGAACCCGGATTAATGTACATAAGTAAACTGCATCACTCATGGAAGCGGTCAGCACTGATGGCACCTGTTGAAAGGCAGCCAGGTGCCGCCGTGACAAACATAGCACAGGAAACATAAAGCTGGCACCACACAAGCAAGGCCGAATCTGAACCATTCTTGTTGCCCCTGGGCAACCCTCCCATGGGTTTGGTGGTGTGGATTTCACCTCGGCTTCCCAAACTGAAGCCCCTCAGCTTCCTCATTTGAGGCAAATCCTGCCTGGATCTGGCTGCCAGCTGCACAGCCCAGCCCTCCCAGACCCCTGCCTCTTGATGTCTGAGGCACACTAGTCTCACAGAGCTTCCCTCAGCCTTTAGTCATCAGCGCTCTGAAAGCATTTCATCCCTACATGAAGGCCTTCTGGAGACAGCATGCTAAGTGCTGAGTTCATCGTTAAATCAGCCGTTTTTCGTCTGGCTTGCTCAGTGTAAACTAAACAAGTAAATTAAAAGATCCTCAGCAGGCAACCAAGCCTTGACAACACCCTGCGAGAGCCTGGGGAGGTGGAGAGAGAGGTGGAGGCAGAGGCTGGGCCAGGACAGCTTTAAAATGCCTGCGGGCAGCCTAAGGAGACCGGCAGTGACACCATGGCGAGCCCCTGTGTAGAGCTGAGCAACAAGATGAAGATGCCCATCCTGGGGCTGGGCACCTGGCAGGTACCGGGGCAGGGGCCATGGTTCCTGTGGGTAAAAAAAATCAAGATGCGGGGGCTGCTGTGGAAGGTGTCCGTGGGTTGGTGTCAGTGTCTGCTTGCAGCACTTGTATAACCAGGCAGCTGGAAGGGGGGGAGTAAATGAAGAAGGCAACAAGTATAACAGAAGGAAGAAGGGAAAATAAAAGCAGGAGCAAAAGAATAAAGTAGATTGCAAAAGGCTTTCTCACCCCCTGGCACTTGCAGCTCACCCCCGTGGGATGGGGGGTCACTTGATGGGAGCATTGTGCCACCAAACTGCTTTTGTGGGGAAGGGTTTGGGGAAGGTAAAGTGGCAAAGCTGCTTGGGTGATGCTGGGGGCACATAAAGGGAAGTGAAACCCCTAGAAGGAGTAGGGTCAAAATGTCCCGCGGAAACTAACTGCTTTCTGCTCCAGTCCCAGGATTTCAGTCCTTTCCCTACAGCAATGGGAAGTTAAAATTCAATTTAAATGCAGGTGACGAGGAGACACCAGCAGCTGCTGGTAGGGGACACTTGGTGCAGCTATCACAGCAGTGAATGCTGGCAGAAGGTGATGGAAGAGCTCATAGTTTGGTTGTCTGCTTTCAGGCTTCTCCAGGAAAGGTGGAAGAGGTGGTGAAGCACGCTATTGATGCAGGCTACCGGCACCTCGACTGTGCCTATTTCTACCAAAATGAACATGAAATAGGGAATGCAGTCCAGCAGAAGATCAAGGAGGGAGCTGTGAGGCGGGAAGATCTCTTCATTGTCACTAAGGTATGAGGATGCAGGAACGTTGGTGCATTTGGCTTTTCTTGCAGAGAAACCCTTGTTTCATCCCTAAAGTACCCTAAGGACCTATTCCCTTCTTTTATACTCATTTTATGATAACCTTGTTGCAGAGTGTAAATTCCATTCTTTGTTTGCAACTTGGACTGAACCTTACTAGGAACTGTTGAAAACTTAGTTGTTGCTAAACTAATAATTCCATTGCATTTACTGAAGGTTCATATGTGTGCACCCTAGAAGGATCAGGAAGAACAGACAAATCAGATGTCTGAATTCAAAGGTGCTGTGCTACTTACTGATGTGCAAGACACTGAAAATGGTGTAATGTAGAAAAAGTAATCCTAAAAGAGAATAGAAATTAAACTATGGGACTTAAGTCTCAAGTATTTTCTGTGTATGTACTCCATTCCCTCATCTTATCCACTTGTCTCAGCAATGCTCATTACCAAAAAGTGAAAATATTTCAATTAATAGACTTATGACTTGAGGTTTTTCATGTGCAAAAACAGAAAATACTGAGCAGAACAAAACTCTTTCACGCTCTTATTTTTACTTAAAGAATAGTTCTTAATTTGAATAATACTTGCGAGTTCCTCTACCTAAGCACTTGAATTTTCATTTCAAAAATAATTAAGTAGAATTCAGAATGGTCCTCACAGTGGCCAAGTAGTCAGATAAAAAGTACAGAAAGAGGGTAGTTATGGGGTGCTCAAGACTTGAAATTTAGTCTTTAAAAAAAAAAAAAAAAAAAAAAGATATACATAAATAATCTCTAACAGTAAAAATATGCTGTATACCTGGCAGAGATTTACATCTTGTTCAGAGAATCTCTTTTCATGAGTAAGAATACTGCTTTTCCACCTTCACTACTAACTCTTCTATCTGTATGTATTTGTCCTACATTAACCATTGAAATCCAACCCCTACAATTCTGTGATTCTGTGTGAATTCTGTGAAGTATTAGCATCCTTTTCTCTGGTCTGGACAATGGAACCTGCAGAGTCACAGCTGAGCTTTGTTTCTTCCACAGTTGTGGAACACATTTCATGAGAAGTCCTTGGTAAAGGAAGGGTGCAAAAGAAGCCTTGCTGCACTGCAGCTGGACTACCTTGACCTCTACCTGATACATTTCCCTACGGGATTTAAGGTAGTTCTTCTTTACATTCCTCTTTTCTCCTTACCTGGTTAAAAACATAGTGTGTTTTCTCATCTGTGCTGTGTCCATCTTCATTATACATCAAGGATATGCTATGGTTCCTTTGTCTCTTCCCTGAACCTGGAAGAAGCCAGCATTTGGTCAGTAACTAGGCAGTAGTATTTTTAGGGTGTGCATCTGGCCTTCCATGTGTATTAGACTGAGATAGCTGTGGTTATGAGTATTGCTAATGAACACCCTGGGTCTTCAGGGAAAGTGTAACCAATGGATGATGGAGTTTGGTATCATGGCCTTGTGCTGGGCCAGACTGGTGTGATCATATCGTCTTTTCGAGATGTGGGCTTGATCTGGAGAAACCAACTGTGAGAAGTGAAACACAGTACAGAAAGAACTTGCTTCTAGTCCCCCTCCCCCCGCACCAGTGTAAAATAAACAAAAACTCTAGAATAAAAGTATGGGAGTGTCTGTTCCCTTCTCTCCAGACCTGCCTAAATTACTCAAATATTTACTACTAATCCCCATCTCTTTGTATGCAATGATTGATTTGTAGAAGTATGGCCCTTGTCCAAGAGAATACCGAGGAACATGAATAATTTTTAGTGATGTGTTTAAACAAACTACTAACTTACTACCTGTAATTCCCAGTCAGAAATCGTAATATACGGTAGGAAATGCAACTTTTAAGTCCCTGTGATTCTGCCTTGAAATAACAGGCTGGTGAAGATCTGATGCCTACAGATGACAAGGGTATGGCAATCCCCAGTGATACAGATTTTCTGGACACATGGGAGGTATGTTAATGTTTGGTCTTTTGTGCATGTGTCAGCACTAAAAATGGAGCAGAAACGTGCATGTACAATGAAATTAAGGGATGGGTTTGGGTACAGGTTTGGGTAGTTGCACAAAATTACATTTCATGACCAGAAAGAGCTGCTGCTTTCTCTTGTTTTCAGGAGCTGAAAGGGTATGTCTTCTCTATGAATAAAGAGGACAAACCTATGAGCGCTGTAGGTGCTGTCCCTAAAACAATATTTGAACATGTACAATGGTAGAACTGAGGCATGTATTAATGCAGGCGTGGCTGTTAATTTACTGGGAGTTTCATACAGATAAGGAATTCTCACACTTTTCAGCATGGGGCATCAGCATCTCAGGCCATCCTTCAATCCTCATTTCCTTGTGGACTGAGAGGACTCAGTGTCTGCTCCTGCTACCTGCACCACTGTGGTGCTGCAGCTCTGGGAATACATAGTTTTCTCTACAATGGCAGATTACAGCCACAAGAAAGTATGCGGAGATAACTAGGTTTAGTCTAACATCTTCCCTACTGCATTTTGCCAACTCAGAGGTAGTATGCTGGCTTAGGACAAGGTGGGGGGATCTCCCCTGCTTTTTCAGCTCTAGTAAAATGACTCCCAGAGAAGCCTAAGCAAAATATTTCCATCCCATTACAAAAGGGTTGGCCTACCCTTTTTATGTTACTTTGCCATCTGCAACAGGACATAAAGCACACAGATAATACAAGGTGCAAAGATGTATATTTTCTTAAAATTGAACATACTGTCATTTAATCTACTATGGGATGTTTCTTGGTTTGTCACAAGCTTTAATGAAATAAAATACTGTACATGACAGTTAATACCACCTCATAAATACACATTTGTTGTCCTCATTCATTAGGCTATGGAAGAGCTGGTGGACTGTGGCATGGTAAAAGCCATTGGAGTTTCCAATTTTAACCATGAGCAGATTGAAAGAATCTTGAACAAGCCAGGACTAAAGTACAAGCCTGTAAATAACCAGGTAAGACTTTTATCTCCACTGATGTCAGCTGATCTTGGAATATGCCTAAATATATTTGAGTTATACTTCAGCTGTTAAAGCTGACTTATGCCACGACCTTTAAAATAGTTTCAGTGCCGTGGAAAGATCTCACAAAACACTAGGTATCTCTTTGAATGTAAAAGACGTGTTCGGCCTGGCTCAGGTCATTTTTGGGAAAACAGATTTTGACTCTTTCCTTTTGATTCTTCACCTGCAACCGTAACTGTTCTCATTTTGCACAGCCCTTCTGACTGAAACAGTTCTAAACTAGAAACAATGATTATATAGCTGTAGCATTCAGCCAATGCTAGGGATTTACTATAGCCCTGATCTGATAGATACCTTAAACTAGGTCATTGTCATGCTGCTGTTACAACCCAATATGCAGGGTGACTAAACCCTCAACAGTGTTTTCCAGCTGCAATAACATGTGGTGCTTTTGACAGAAGGGGATGCTCCTTTCTATACTGCATTCATTTTTATGTTATCTTGCTGTATTTAAATAACTTAAATGAAGTAACTTAACATGAAATTCAAAATTATTTCCTTCTCTGGAAAAAAACAACACCACAACAAAAAACAACTAGATAGTAGCACTACACAGATGCATTATTTTTAAAGCACTGGCTTCACACTGAGGAAAACAGGAAAACTTATACACATGTAAAATATTATTAAACTTTATATCATGCTTCTTCTGTAAGAAAGAAGAATCAAGATCTTGCCTGTGTATTTGAGTAGGGATTTCAGCAGCCAAAGCACAGATTGAAGCAACTTTTTCTGAAGGTCAGGGAGCCTGCAGCAACCAGGACTCAGGCTTCTTTGTCTATTCATATACCATCTCCTCAGGGGAGGGATGGGGAGGATGTCCAGAAGGGCTAAGCTGAGGAAGCTCATTTTCCTCACCTTCTTTGGGAATCAGGGAGACTCCCTGAGGTTGCATGACTCAGAGCAGAAACCAAACTCCAGGTATTCTGAGCAGCCCCTCTGAAGATGCAGTTATGCTCTCCTGACTAGTCCAGGAAGACTGATTTCCTAATTTTTGCCACAGATCCTGCACTTTCAGTCTTCCCATCATTTTCTTACCATGTTTGTGTAGTATGTGGCATGAGGGAGACTTATTATCTGTATTAAGCTTCTAGATATTGCTGTGACATTAATAATTTTAATAACATTTTTAAAAGATAGATTTTAATCATGATCCTGGGAACCTTTTCTTCACATTGTCCGTGACCCAAGAGGATTTCAAACCTTATGCTCTGGAGCCCCATGCAGTCTGCCTCCATGCCAACCAACAGGTTTCTGTGTTTACAGATTGAATGCCATCCATACCTGACCCAGGAGAAGCTGATCAAGTACTGTCAATCCAAAGGGATCACTGTGACAGCATACAGTCCCCTGGGTTCTCCAAACCGGCCATGGTAAGAAACCACAGCAGCCTTTCTCTACAAAGACGACTGGATTTGCAACTTGAATCTTTGTGGCAGAGTATGCAAATAATGCAGCTACAATGAGAGAAATGCTCTTGCTTTGTTGCAGGGAAGCTAATACCTTCCTACCACCAGTATGGTAGCTAATACCTGGTTTTTGCTTTTATTAGGGCCAAGCCAGGGGAACCCCTGCTGCTGGAAGATCCTAAGATTAAAGAGATTGCAGCTAGATATAATAAAACCCCTGCCCAGGTAAGCGGGGATGTCAGAGCAAACTCTTCCTCCTACTCAGACATTTATAGGAGTCGATGGCCAGTCTTTGCGGATGCTGCCTTCCCTAAGGATACAGTACAATGGGGTTGAACTACTCTTGACTCTTCGTACTGCCCCTGTTCTTAACAGCATTCATGTCTCTTAGAAAACATCTGGTAATTCATGTTGAGTATTGAGCTTGAAGGAGCTAATCAGTATGGGTATGAGCTTACCTCAAGTGTCCCCCTTCCTAGGGAGATTTATTCTGCTCCCAGAGAGAAGTGCTCCCTCTCTGAAAATCACTTTCCTATGAGATTTACTTACAAATCATCAAACCAACACATTATTCCTTTCTCCAGCTAAGTTAGCAAGTTACTCTTCAGAGAAGCAGAAGTAATTTGCAGAGCTATCTGATTGCTTGCTGTTTGCTCACCTTCACAGAGAGTCTTTGAAAGCTGCTTGATTAGTCAAGGTGAAATGTTTTTCTCTATGGTTTGCTAGACTCACTAAAGAGATCTTGCCCATAGTGGACAGGAATTGCATTTCAAACAAATCCACGTGTTCACAGGCAATTAACCATAGTCACATTTTAAGATGGGCAGAGCAGGCAAAAAATGTATGCAACAATCCTTTGTTGATGGAAAAAACTTCAGAAATCTTTTTTTTCTATTTAAAGCATTCTGAAAGCTTAAGTTAGGTGAGGTACTTACCTATGAGTATGAGGTGAGGTACTTACCTATGACCCAATTTGGTCTGAGCACCCATGTAATACAAGCCAGAAGCATCATCATTTTTCTCTCCCTCCACCCCCCCCAAAAAAAAAAAAAAATCATTAAGAAGCCAAGATATAGAAACAATTGATAGTTTTTCAGTAGACTGCCAGCAAATGCTGGAACATCAAAACTGCTCTGTGCAGTCTTGTATTTTTCCAAAGAGTGAATGTGGTTGTAGAAAGAGGAATGGGTTTGTGGGAAGAAAAAAAAAGTAAGAGAAAATGCACAAAATGCATTTGAAGATTTTTTTTGCACCCCTATGCTCATAATTTTCTCTGTCCTTATTTAGGTCCTGATCCGGTTTAACATCCAAAGGAACGTGGCTGTCATTCCCAAGTCTGACAAAGTGCAGCGCATTAAGGAAAACATAAAGGTGAAGTTTCCATCAGGACTGCAGCCACCTATTTACATGGCATAGGCACCCACACCCTAATCCCCTCTGTGTTTCCAGGCAGCACCCAGGAGTCAGTGAAAGGGGAGCACAGAGATATACAGGTCAGGGCTCAGTAGTACCTACCCACCACAACTTTTTCTGTGGGGAGAAGGATCTTGTTATCTCCAATAGACAAATGGGTTACACCAGGGTGGGTGCTGGAAGTGGAATCACAGTTTGGGGTTTCCCTTCTGGGAGATGCTTAGTGAGCCCTGCTTTGGGGCATAAAGGAACAAACTGCAAACACCACGCTCATTAGCAATTTGTCTCATTTTGAGGCTGTGGTTTTCCTTGGCAGGGAGAGTCAGCTGGATGCTTGGTTTGATGACATGGCATCTTAGATGGTTGCTCTGTTACTTTCAGTTCATGCTGCTATATTTTGGAGTCATTTCTTTTATTAACCACTAGCAACAATTCTTAGATGACATCAACTGTGAGACAATAATTTGCAGTTGGTATCCAGGAAGTCCTTACACACTGAGCAATCAGCCCTTAGCACCTACGTTCGCTGTCAGTGCATTACAACACAAACAGAAGTGGTGTTTGCATTCAAGTACCTGCAGCTGAGCTACTGCTATGAACAGCGCCTCAGAGAGAAACGAACTAATTGGTAAATTGACATCTGGCTGAGAAATAAGATGATTTCTTAACTAGCACTAGCATGGATGCAGTGTGTTCTTACCTTCAGTCATAATACATGCTGGAAGCACACTTCGTATCTCACTACTTATGAACCTAACTAAAAAAGAGACTTTTGTTTCCTTTTTTTTCTTCTGCTAGGTGTTCGACTTCGAGTTGTCTAAAAAGGAGATGGATGTCATCCTCAGCTTTAACAGGAACTGGAGGGCAGTTCCAGTAGCCCAGTATGTTTCTCATTATCCTTATTATCCACTAGGCCTATCTCTGTCTGTATTTTCATCCCCTGTATCTTGAAAGTATACCTGACCAAAACTAGAGACAGTTCCCATCTTAAACCTTGGTGATGAGACATCCTGGAACTGACATCAGGAAGGAGAGGCATTCAGCATCTTGGTATTGCATGTGCTTGTTCACAAGCGTGTGTTCAAATTAATGACAGCTGTCAGCTGCAAAACTTGAGTACGTTGGCAAGGGGGAGGGCCACTGCAGTAGGGAAACGCTGCTGAAGATGCTTGCTACAACACCTGTAAAAACAAATTATTTCTCTTTGCAGGGCTGTCAATCATAAGGACTACCCATTCAAGGCAGAATATTAGCACCAGTGGTTTCTGCGAGACCTCTATGTATCTCCTTCCAGATTAGATGTCCTCTGTATCTGAGTCCTGATTTCTTCTTTTGTACTTGATGATCATTAAAAGTGGTTACTTGCCCTCCTTTTTTAGGAGGAGACCACTAGCTGGTGAAAGAATGCATCAACGGGGACGGGTCTTTTGTTGAGAGGGTTAGCTGAAATCTGTTCTTGATTAATAGTTTAAAAAAAAAAAAAAGACAATGTCTCATTTCTGTTTTTTTCTTGCCTTAAATAATTAAAGACATGTTTAACAAACAAAAAAAAATCTTGAAAGTAACTAATTTTTTTAATGTTGTTTTCAGTGCAGTAAGTCTTACTGGCTTATGAGTGGCTGTTGAAGAACACTGTCTTTAATTACTTTGCTTATTACATAGTTGTGATTTTTATGGTGTGAATCATTAATGCTTTAAAATTTTATATGAACAACAAGAAAACAAAAAATAAAGTTTGAATAACACCAAAACTTTGTCACTGTGATGCTTACATTGTTTGATGTGACTATTTAAAAACATGCCTGAAGTTTCGTTTTTCAATTTTCATAGAGGTAGGAATGGGCTCCTATGCTTCCTGTGCAAGGACAACACTGGGAAAGAAACTAATTTGGGGCTTATGCATCAAACAGACATCAAGCTAGAAGCTAAAGAGCAAAACTGCCCTCCCTCTGAACAACTGGAAATTGATTTCTTGTACAATGAGAGGTGACAAGGTAAAGACAGCAACGTATGTAGTGATAACCTACATGAAAATAAATCCAGCTGAACATAGGTACTATCTAGGAAAGCAGGGCAAATTGTTCTTGAAATCTCAAACACATAACTTGTTTTTTGCAACTTTGCTAGAAGCATTCAGGAACTAATATACCCAGAGAAGATTTGGCTTTATCTAAGGAAAATACAGACAAGGGGGGGGGGGATAAAAAAAGAAAAAAAAAAAAACTTTTCTTTAAAAACACCAAAGCAATCCCTGAGGTAGACTTACACTTGTTTTGAAGTATTTTTGGATAGGAAATGCTACACCAAAGCAAAGACAGGGCTTAATTTTATTTTATTTTTTTTGTGTTTGTGATGTTTTGCACACTGACAACAGAAAGTTTGGCAAGGAGGGCAAGCAAACAAGCAAACAGTAAAGCATAATCAGAAACTAAAGCACCAAACTGATAATGTCTTACAAATTGTCACCTCTTTAGTGGCATCAAAATGCAAACAAAATGCTTGGTGCTGCTGGGTCAGATGCCACCAGTAAGGGCTGCCAGTATGGGGGCACAATCTGGCAATGACACACAAGTCAGTATTGCCTAAAAGTAAAACCAATAGTGCCCAGCACACCTTCATGGTCTCAGAAAATGATAATAACCAGGAGCAGAACATTCACAGCAACAAGAAAAAAGCCTTACTCACTAAAACTTGGAGAGAAGCATATCAATATGGTCAGTCAATGAGGGAGAGCAAGCACACTTTCAAGCATGCAAGCTCTTTCCAGATTAAGTTAGGAAGCATCCAACTACTTTCTCCCCAGGAACTGAGAAAGCTGCTTCCTGCAGCCTTCCTGTTGGTCCCTGCAGAGATGGCAGCAGCCTGGGGGAACTCTTTCGAAGGACAGTGACCTGAGTAGAGCAGGGCAGTATGGGCTGCACTGCCTTACTGCAGAAAAGAAGGGGGTAGGAGGAAAATGGGATGCCAGCATCTCCCCAGGCTTGGTCCCTGTGACCACCCAAGCTTGGAAGCACTTCCCCACTGAGCTGCCTCTCACCAAGGTAAGCAGAAGAAACAACATTAATGGCTCTCACAGAAAAAGTTTTGCAAACAAGGAGAACAGACAACTGTGCTGCTAGGTTAGAACTGACTTTGTTGGGCGTGCTGACATCCAGATGATGCCCAGCTCCTGTCCTGTACTGACAAGCATGACAACTAAGATTTTTATATTTATTTTTTTTTCTTGAGAATCCATAGGTTAAAGCTGATGATTTTAGAGTTTAGCTATCTGGTGTAGGATAGTGCATCAAGAAAGACAGCCTTCAAGCTTTATGGCAGCAACACGTTATTTCACACAGCCTTAGCATGATTCCTATCCTAGTCACAACAACTGTTTCATTCCTAGTCATTAACAAACAGGGGGCTGCTGATGGAAATATTCCATTTATTGTGGATGCAGTTTCAGAATACATTGTTTGAATGAATCATTTTTATTGCAGCTATCAAATGTATTTGAAAGACTCAGAAGAGTGTTTACAAAACCCCCAAACGAAAAACATGACAATGCATAGACAACGTCAGGCACAGTTTCACCCCTTACAGATAACTATGTGCATCTCTATATGTAAACAAGATGTTTTGGCCAAGCAGGGGAGCTCATCTTTGGGTTAAAATATACCATTCTTCTCTACAGGAAGAAGTCAGATGCTGTAAGAGATGGAAGCAGTGTTAAGGGAGAGCCTGGTAGTTTTGATGCACGATGAAGCTGTTAACAACGCACTTGGGGGCTACTTCAGTTGCTCAGTTTATGCCACCCATACACTGTAGGATGTAAATGCTAAACTGTATGGCATGTAAATTCAAACCAAGCTGACGTCTTATAGCCATGTGTTTACTATATACAAATCAAAACATCTGTAAATAAGATATTCGGGAGAGAGAGTTAAGAAGAAGCAGTACAAAGATAGAGGCTTACTTCATTTTGGGTGGACCTCGTGCACGGCACTGATGAATGGCAAGATTTAGTGTACAGTCATTTAAAACAAGCTCCAACTGTGTTTAGTTTTATTTTATTTCTTAATTATGGTAGTTTTATATAAATTAAACTACAACGTTTTATACAAGTGACCTATTTTTGACCCTCTATACCATTACCTTTTCCTCTTTTAAAAACTATAACTTTCTTTTTAATTACCCATTACTGGGCAATTGACATTTAAATTTTTTTAATACTTATCTCGCCATACCTCTAATGGCAATTAAGAAATCTTACTATAGAAAAGTGTGTGATCTTGTCTTTATCTTCTTTAAGCTGTGATACTGGTTAATTATGTATGTTTATTACTAAATATAATACTCTAACACGTATTAAAGCATTCTACCGTTAGTAGTGCCTTTAGGCTAAACTTTGTAAAGCTATGTGTGTATATATTCTAAATTGCAATCAATTACTAGTCACTAACAACAAAAAGAAATATCAGTACCGCTGTCAGCTAACATAATCATCCAAATTTAGGTATTAACTTAAACTAGAATGGAAAAATTGATACTTAAAAAAAAAAGTATAAAACAAAAAAAAAAATTAAAACAAGTTATTGATGCAGTATTTCTCATGACATGGGCAACTTACAGAAAATATTACATTGTCAACTAAAGATATTTCTTCCATGACTTAGTCTAAAGTGCAGAAAGAAAGATTTCTGTATTCCGAAAGTAACCATTGTTTTTATAGGTTTACTGCACACCTTTCTTAAGCAACTTCACTTTAAATGAATTTTGGGTTGACCTCTTATGCCAGTTGAAATCACTGTTCAGATATATAGTTTGTTATGACTATCAGTAGGAGAGTCTATATATTTCACAGCATGGGTTTCTTTAGGAATAAAGGCTCTTGTGCAAAGGCAGTACTATTATGATGAATGTCTAGACTGATTATTAAATACAGTGCTAATATACATGGTTTTAACTGGGATAATGCAAAAAGACATTTTGGTAAATAAACATAAATATAAAAAGAACAATTTAGTATTTTTCCTTTTCTTTTTTTTCCCCCAGCTGATTGGTCCAGCGTCTTTAGTAGCCTTCTATGGTTCTTTCTCAAATTGTCTCAAACCTGCTGAGAGAAAGAAAGATTAAAGATGGCTTAAAATAACCTAAATGTATCTCTAAAATAGAGAGGGCATGACTCTATATTAACAGGTGGCATGTGAGAAGGCAGGGCACAAGCTGGATGTTGCTGTGCTCTTGTATTGGGCTCGATCAGAGGTTGCCTCCAGATTTCTCTATGAAACCTTCCTCACCTCCAGCAGCCCTGGGTAGCAACTCAGGAGCTTCCCACAATAAGACAGTGGATGCTGCATGCAGCACTCTCCCTGCCTCACCTCTCCCAAACCACAGGTGGGTGGCTACCACACAAAGTGCTACAGGGCTAGGCACATGCACTCCGTGTTCACAGTAAGACTGAAATCCATCTGCCTTCTCCAGCAAGCCCTCTGCTGAAGCCCTCATCTCACTCGGCCTCAGAGAAGAGGCTTGGCAGCATCTCAACCACTCCGCAGGGGCTGCTCCTGCGGGTGATGATGGCATGGCCGCTAACGCCTGCCATGGGAGCAGAGCTGTGCTAACACTGAGCAAGCCTGAACACCCCTCTCCCAACACTTCAGTTTGAAAAAGGAAAAAAGGAGGAGTAGGAAGTCAATTCCATCTTGTGCGACTCTAAACTGACCCCAAAAAAGTCCACAAGCATATCACAGCACTCGACTTGCATATGAATGTGAAAAAAAAAAAACATGTACAAATATTAATCGGGAAAAACAAACAAACAAACAAAAATAGTTTTTCTACATTTGATCATCTCATTCCTAGTGGGAAAAACATCAACGGATGTTGTAGGACATCTTAAAGCTATTAAATTGATCAGTAAATTTCCATTCTTCCCCACTGGTCACTAGGCACATATTTCCTCTAATTGATTTTATTTGGTAAGTTTTAGATTAAAACAAAAATTAAAGAAGCACACTCAAGCTGGGGGTGAATTTGCAGACTTCTTGACATATAACTAAGTTGTGTTTCCCAAACTAGTGATTTCAAAAGAACAGAATTTGCAAACATTGCTGGAAATTGCATCCTCGGTTCTCCTAGCCAGATGATTCAGGCTCATTTCTCAAAATAGCAGTCATGTTTTAGTGATATTGCAAGGGAGCTTAGGAAAAGTGAACGGCAAGGGAGTGAAGGTTTCATGTACCAACATTAACAGCTGTAGAATTTTAAAAACTGAGAATTGTGATGTGTGTACAAAAATGTGCCAAAGTTTCTTTTTAATGTGCAGGTGAATTATTAGAATTACTTACCATTAGTCTCTGATTTTTTCCCCACTGCTGTTACCTGTTTGAAAACGTAAGAATCCGTTATTAAAGTTGAACATGGGGGAAAAAAAAAGTCATCTTCATGCAAAGGACAGCATTCGACACACAACTTCTTCCAAATAGGAATAATAAAAGTTACATGCTGTCCATGGTGTTTAGTGCCTCGTTGCACTTCCTTTTATTAAGGTGTATTAGTGACACAGGCATATGAAAAGGCATATTAGTAACACAAGATATGCAGAGACCTAATTCCAAATGACTGACCATATGAAGGCAAACAGTGCCTTCCCTCAGCAAAAAGCTTCACACACAGATACTATCTTTTAAGAATGCACTGATGCGTTACCTTAGAAGAAGATGCTGCTGGCTTGTCAACTGATTGCTTCTCCCAGAGATTACGTTTGCCAGATACATCTCCTGGTCTTAAATCCTGTATTTTTAAGTTAATGTCAGAGAACAAAAACCAACTTTAGTTCAGATTTATTTTAACTTGCTAGAGGAAAAGTTAGAATGTGACTTCCTCATAAGAAGATTTGAGGACCATCTACCAGTTGTAAATATTACATTTTCTATCAATTATAAAGTTATTCAGAATGACACCTCACAGAATCACTCCACACATACACACGCTTTAACACAAAATCTAGTCCTACTGCATCTATTTGGTTTTACACAGACTGGCTATAATTTATCATATTCATCCTAGACAATAGGAAAAGTTCCTTTTTTGAGGAAAAAGAGAATTCAGAAATAGTATTTCTGTTAGGGAGGAATTCAAAGGTAGCTTGTCTCAGGTATGTTAGATCAGAATCAACATATTTAATTAAAAAAAAAAAAAAGTGTCAGACTTTAATACAGCAGATCCTTCTCTACATTCTTAAAAAAAAGTTTCAGGATTTAACACTGTAGTCAGTCCTATCTATTTGAATTTCCATTGTATCTTTTACAACCTTAACATGGACCGATCACTAACCTGACATGGAAAAAACAACTACGTAAGGTAAAGTCAAAAAATATTAACAGTAATAATAGTATTCTCTGCAAATAAGTGTATTGAATTTTGCTTAAAGTCTCCATATACAAATTTAAAACTTTTCTTTGCGGAAAAGCAGGACTACAAATCCAGAAGACGTATGCTAGGCTAGTAGTAATGAACCTTTTTAAGGATAGATGGATTGATATCTGCCCCTGTGGACACTAAGCAAAAGACTCTTAAAACAATTTAGGACATAAATACCATTCTTTTCAGAAAGTCCTGCATTGTTTCCAGAATCTTGCTCTTGCCATGCATAGATACGTAGCCTTCTGCACACAAGAATTTATAACTTGGGATAGAAAAATGCGCACTGAGGTACAGAAGTCTAATTTCTGCAAGAGGTGTTTGCACACAACAGTGATGTTATAGTTCAGCCAAAGATATCATTAAGACTTTAAGCCTTTTCTGTGCTTCAAAAAGTGAGTTAAGCAGATAGCAAAATAGCAGTAGACTGTCTGAATGCCTGATCTGGAAAACTATGAATTATTATTTATTGCGTAGGAATAGGATGAGGGTAAGGAGTTATTTTGTAAGTAAGAAAATCTTGTTTTCCCTTTGATTTAGCCTGATTGAAAAAAAAAAAAAAAGTAAAAAGTAAAAAACACACATTACAGATGTATATCATTCTTCAGAGTCAATTATGAATAGGTTTACCTGACCAACTTAGCAAACAGACCCGCAAAGAATAGGAGGAGGGCAGGTTCCTTCAAGCAGAAATATTGAAAGAAGAAAGAACAATCTATTGAGAAAGAGGGAAATGAAGACATAGATAGAAACAGTTCTCTGAGGGGAAAATAAGAGGTTAGTTTTACATTATCTAAAAGATGCAACTTAGAAGAAAGAGAAAATCTGGAGGTAGATGCTGTGCTAGTTTTCAGCACAACTAGATCTACCACAATTACTTGTTTTCTTTTTATATTTATTTCTATGAGGACACAATCTCCATGTAGCCACCAGTAAATATTGACTTGAGGGACAACGCTGCAAATTTCAAGCTTCTCTTTGAGATAAATAGGCACATGAATTAAGAAAGCGTATGCTAAGCTACACCTTTTATAAAGGGCAAGTGAACTGGCAGAAACAAACTACTAAAGCATATGGGAGGAAAGCAGATCTGTGATACAATCCTAAAGACGGTGAATCATTTACACCATGAGTGGTGCCTTAACATTCTCCAGTTTGGAAACTTACAGCATCAGTTCCTCATCCCTAGCCTTCCCCAGAAAACAACTAGCTGTTCCTGCACCTACCCAAGAATTAGCAGAAGGCCTCTGAGAGCTTCCAAGAGAGGATGGGCAGTAAGGTTCCTCTACAGACCATCAGTTGGCTAAGGAAGTACCATCACCACCTCCATCCCAGCAGATAACCCACCAACCAACCAGATTGTTGCAGGTTTACTTACAGAAGGTTTTGGAGCAGATGATTTGTTACTCTCTGGGGTCTTGGTTAACCATTCGTTAATACGACTGGAGACACCAACTTTCAGTCCAGCAGTTTCCTACAAAAGAATAAAATATAATGAGAAGACTTTCAGAATAGCTGTTGCCCTATTTTTTCATGATTTGGATTTAAAAACAAAGCCAAATCCGCGTTTAATACAGAAGTCCTCACTGAGGTTATGCCTAGCTAAGAGTTATCCTGCCTACTCAGAAGACATTATCCCTATGAATTACACAGTACTAGTACCCTTTAATTTTCAGTAATGATAACTGTGATCTGACAGAATCATTTTAATATTTGTGCTAACCAAAAATAAACCTTAGACACAAACCTGCTGTTTCTGTCATAACCCCAAACTCTAAGGAGAAAAAATCTTTAGCCTAAAAGAAGAAGGGGTACCAGTAAGCCTAGAATTTCATTTTGTTAAATTACTTAAAAAAAAAAAAAAAAAAGAACTAGAAGTCAGCTGGCATAAAATTTCGATCATTAAAATAAATCTTTAAAAGCTTAGAACAAATTATTGAAATTTCTTGCCTATCTGTAAGTATCCTTCTTCAATCTATGGTTTGCTTTTTCAGCTATGATGAATCCTCCTCAGAGCCCACCAATTTACAGAAAGGAAATGTGGTTTTAAGAATTTATGTTGAATAGATAAATGTCTCACAAACGCTTCTATCCATGACCTATAACAGATCAGTAGCTTGTCTGTTTAATCCCGCTCTGAAAGAGTCTTTCCCCTAGAAAGAGTCTTTCCCTACACAAAGAATTTCTTTGTACCCAGCTTGAATTAGCCAGATATATTTGTCTAAGATATCTGATGTGACTCTGGAATGTCTCATAAGTTAGCACAGTGTGTCACTAAATTCTTCCATTACACTGAGTACTGCAGCCATGCCATTTTGCAGGTTTCTGAGGATTTCGGGATGCTTTGTGATATTCTTCAGCAGTGATGTCAAGGGAAGCAGCCAGGCTTACTCATAAGACCATGAACTGCAAGATAACACCCATAATTCTTTATAATCACCATGTGAAATTAAATACATACCTTATTCGGTGCGCCTGTTCCCCCAGAAGGTGATGAAAAAACATTCCCTTTCTCCCACATGCTCTTGATATTACGGACACCCTCAGCTGGAACAGGAAGGTCAGAGGCTGCTGGCTTAGCTGGTTTTGCAGCCTTTGTGCCCTGCAGAAGAATTGAGACCAGTTGGTGGTTGGCATTAAAAGCTGGACTTGCAGGGTGGTTTGGCTCTGGGGAAGTGCTGAGGAATGCAGTAGTTCTAAGTTCTAGTAATGATCATGTACAGATGGAGAGAAGGGACCCTGCTCAAGAGATGACATTGAGATTCTCCTTTTCTTGATTTGCAGTTGGTCAGGCACCCTTGATATGACAGGCTATGAAAACTGCTTAGATTTTTGTATTTGTTACATTTCTAGAGCTCTTGGAAAACCACAGCTCTGCACACAACTGCTCCAAGGCTTATTTTTTGTCCTCCTTCAAGTCACAACACTTGAATCCTGTAAGCAAGTCTCTTTCATGGATATAGCAATGAAAATTTCTCTCCTGCCTCTGGATATAGCAAATCCAGAGGCAGGAGAGAAAGGCTGCGCTGTCAACCAGCATCAGACTTATTCCATCTGCCCAAGACAAGTTAACCTCACAGCCTGGGATTCTAGAGGCAAATTTCAGCAATTGCAATATATTTGGAATTAGCTGTCATTTTTGGTTTTTTGTTTTGTTTTATTGCTTTTTGGTTTTGTCAGTACGTCCCTTGTATGGTTACCAAAAACACCAGGCCAAACTCAGTCTATTCTTTCTTTTCAAAACTCTTGTACGTTTTATGTAACACAGATTTGAAGGGAGTAGGAACCTGTATGAGCTATCGAGATAATATCACTTTTAATATTATTTTATTGCCATTACACTTGCAAATCCATGTCAACTATATTAACCAGTGGCTTTCACATTGCCTGTACTCACTGACTTATAAAAATAGTTTAAAAATGAGCAAACAAAAAACTACTTTTTCTTGAACTATGGAAAGAAAAAGCTCTCAATTCTGGTTTCAAAACATAAATATTTGACTGTTGCCAACCTATGGTTGAATTCTATTTTGTTCCCCCTCTTTTTCTTTGTCATTTCTTAACTCCCTAATTCACTAAAGTGTCTTTCTTTGTCCAGGATTTTCATTCTGAAGTGGCAGTCACCAACACAGGCCCAGTTCTTTGCTCTCAGAAATAAGCTGTTATTTCTGAAATAACCCTGAGCAAATCAGCTCAGGATGATTATCAGCTCTCAGGTGAAAGAAAGAATGCACCTACCACTCAAGAGATGCTGACTGAATCCTTCAAGAGCTATTTTAGGCTTATAAAGCAGACTGTATATTTTGTAGGGAAAGGGAAAACATGAATCTGAGATTACATGTAGAGTTATATATATATATGGAGGTTGGTTATCAGCATGCCTCAAGCATTTTCCTTTTAGAGTCTCATTAGAAACGGCTTGTGGAGAAAAAAAATCAAAACATTGACATTTTTAAACAGGGAAATAAAAGGTGATTATTAAAACCCCAAAGCCATTAGTAACTAAAGTCACTGTGACCTGGAATTAACTTACCACAACTGCACTAGTGTATTGCTCAAGTCTACTGTCAATCTTTGAGACAACTGCTGTCGTGTGGGTGGGTTTCATACCACTTTAGGGAGTAGAAAAGAAAAAAAAAAAAAGGAGAGAGAGAAAGAAATTAATATTGCCTCCAATTAAACATAGTTGTTTCGACTGAATCTACAATCTGTTTTATTGTTTTACCTCTTCTGAGCGGATTTGTTCAAAAATTCTGCCCGTTCCTCTATCTAGAAGAGAAAGAGACAAGACCTGTAAGGTTAAAAGTAGTACACACACAGCCTGTATAAGGCCAGGCTAAATATCATTTTAAATGTCAAAAAGTCAGTCTGAAAGAGATGGATTCCAACAGAAATCACTGCAAATACACACATAGGTTTTGTACTTGGGAAACTGTCATTCAACATATGCAGAAGAGTGGATATAATTTTCTGCATTAATGTTTGTATCCTGCTTATTTCTTCAGTATTCTATTTGTAACAATAAATCAGCAATACAGAAAGGAGAAAAATGGAATAATTTTATCTTATTAAAGAGGTTGATAGTCACAAAATCGCTGTCAAATTCCCCTCATCTCCCACACAAAAGCAAGTATATGCCTCTTGAGGGAGACAGCAAATTTACTACTGTTTTTTCTGAGCTGAGATATCAGACTAGGCCAAGTTTGGAGCTCAGCTATGTACCCTTCCTCATGCATGCTTTTTCAAGACACCAACAATTTCATTTGAGCTCCAAAAAAAAAAATCAGACTGTACTCTGCTGATGTTCAGCAGGGTCATCGTTGAGCCAATATCTACTAGCTGTTATTATAAAAAGTGGTATCTTACATTTCATCACTATTTTCTGCTCTGCATATAGGAAAATACTGTAATGCTTCCAGGGGAAAAGAATCATGAAGGTAAAAAGAATCATGAACATATCACAAGACTTATGCAAAATCTCTTGAAAATTTGGGGAAAAAAAAAAAAAAAAGACTACATCCCTGAATAAATTTTTAAAGCATTTCATGATAGGGGAGTATTCTGTGTCAGGAATACTCTAAACAATCAACTTCCTAACGTGTCTTCCACATTACGTTGTTCCATTTCTTGTCTCAGGCTCTGTAGTGTCACATAAGTGTTAAAAATACAGAAGCAGCTCCAGGGTACAGAAATGACTATTAATCAGCCTGGCTGGATTCCTGGGGATTCCCCAGTCTCAGTATGGGTTGCCCATTTTCAAGTCCCTTTAATAGTGACTGCTGCAGCGTTCATGCCTTCAAGCTAAGGCAATGACAGCTATTCCTTTAAATGGTCCTCTTTTGTGCCCTTTAGCATTAAAGTTGTATTAGAATTTTAAATTGCACACCAACCCCATCAAAGGGCAAGTATGTTTGTTTTATTTCTCCAGACCATATGAGCAAAAACTCAGGCAGTTCACTTCAGTGCAGAATTTGCCAAATAAGACAACTGGAGGATCTCCAGTTAGTGTCACATCGAGTTTAAAAGAACCTCTAAAGCTCTAACAAATATATACAATTTACAGAGCAATTTACATTAACAGTTTTAGTTGCCAATAAAAGATTTAAATGAAGTCCTAAGTAGAAAGATGGGCTTTGCTTGGATATGTACCAACTGTTTCAATTCACTCTCACAAGATGGCAGCAATACACCAGGCAGGAACCTAACAACACAGCAGCAGAGTGCATATCTAGGGCTCTCTCTTCCTTTTCCATCCTCAACAGTTTACACGGTAGTTTTGCCATAAAGAAATATACTCAGCGTTGCCACAAAACAAGCAAGTTATTTGATTAAAAGTGACTAAACAAATTTACGATGCTAACGCAAAACACATCACCTCTCCTCAACTACAGTATAGTTCTATATATAGAAGAGTTTCCCACAGCACTGATTTCTGGACGGTAACCAGCAGTTCTCAGAAAGATGCATTATATCAACAAGAGCTGTTGGTTTCTCCTGTTCTCTGTTTGGAGGGGCAATTCCCCCAACTATATCAGTGAAACCCTGGCTGGCAGTGAGGACAAACAATAAGGAACATCCCAAAGAGCCAGGGCTCAAGGCAACTATGCTATAACTCACTTAACAGCATCTTCTAGTTCAGATTAACACAGGTTCCACTTGAACTCATACAAAAGGGACACATCTTAAAACCTGTTTAAAAGAAGCTAACCCCTAGACTCCATAGCCTTCCTATATTCAGAAAGGAGAGGCATTTCTATACAGCACAAAAACCCAGCTGGCATAGGCACTGGGGGACAGGCCAGGGAAAAAGGGGATATGAGTTCTTGGGGCTGAAGTAAAAGGATGCGGAGTTATTCCTTACCCTCTGGAAACAGCAATGCTCTGAGCAATTGCTGTGGTGTCAGGAATAAGCTGGGGATTGTTCAGAATAGGAGGGTGGGGAAACAAACCAGAAAGTAAGTTAAACAGGAGAGCAATTAGGAAGCAGCCCTCAGAGCTGAACATGGTCTTCTTCCCAAGGAAGAACGTGCCTCAGGGGGATGGATAACACATTTTCCACACATATAAGGATTTGTTTTATAGAGCATCTGCCTCAAAACTGTGCACACAGCAAATAGAACACATTGCATACAATTAGAGCAAACACACCTGCACACACAAATGTATTCAACATATAGGTCAAATACATTTAAACTGCACAGCAACATTTAAAGATTATTTATTTATCCACTGCACTCCACACAAAGTCCATGCAAATAGTTTAAAATGTTTGGCACATACAGTAAACAATATTACAAAATAGATCTGTAAGACAAACAGAGAAAGCAAGGTGGTTATCAGAAAAAAACAAGGTTATTTCCTCAACTAGAAATCAAGAAATAAAAAGAACTTATTTTGCTATATTCTCTTTAACAGAATCTTGTAAAATAGCTTGGGATTATATTTTGTCAGCATGGCATACTTTCCAAAGCCTCTGACATAAAACACACATGTACCCCATCGAGTCAATCTGCCAGTGGCTAATGAAACTATGAACAGAGAGAAAAAACATAGGATTCCAGGCTTTACCTCTCCCACGTAACCTTAGTTGCTTGTAAGTTAAGCATTTAGTCCAAACTGCTCATTTTAATTCCCTCCACAGTCAGTGGAGAGACAGAGGAGCTCACCTCACTCTAGGGAGCGTGGGCTTGCTTGTCCATCAAGGCTGACTCGCTCTCTCCTCACTCTCTCAGCTACTGAAGAAGTTACACTGCACAACAAAATCCTGAGATGGACACCTGTCCTGCTTGTAACATTAGATGAAATGAAACCCTCCTCCTCCTGCCTCAGAGAGCTGGCTCCTGCCTACAGGAGTTAAAGCTGATAACTCTGCATCAGCTCAACAAGAACACACAGCCTTTTAACTGCATCCCTTCAAGGCAGCAACATGCACCAGGGTCTCTGTTGCACATACTGCTGAGAGGTACTCTGCCTGATTCATGGCAGTAGCCACCAGTGGACACAAATAAAAAGCAAGCAGAGTTTCAGAGCTAATCACAGCCTTACTCGATAGGGATAGCACACAAGGAGTAAAATAAGCAAGATGCTACACAAAAATATGTGTGTGTATATATATATATACATTTATCCATATGCAATATTATATAGACATGTTTGGTTTGCTGATTGTGCAAAAAAAAAATGGTTGCTTATTAAAAATCCAGTTAAAGTGTAGGAGTCATAAATGCACTTCCTTCCATCTGTACATCCTCCAAGAACAGAAACTGAATGAAAGGAATGAGTTAATACACAGTTAAAGTCAATGACTTGGAAAACAAGCACCATTTAAATATTTCCAGTAACATTTGTTTCATGCATAGTTTTTAAATGATTCTTAGGAATTTTAAATTGTGTATTAGATATTAACAACAAAAAGTGCCTTAAACTGATGTAGTGAAAATTATTTTCAGAAAAACGGGGCCAAGGGAGACAGGGAAGAGGAAATATGTATAAAGACAGAAATCCCTTTATTATAATTTCACCTCATGCCTGACAGGTGGAAGAACCTGGTGAAAATCCATTCTGAGTGGTAGTGCCTGGGAGTAAAGTGGCTTCTCCTGAGCCTCCCACGCTCTTTTGCTTCATTAAGTAAGCACAGTTAGGCTTTTTCCTGTTGTCAGCAGCATCTGTGCAGAGCAGGCCATTTTATGCCAGTTTACCTGGCAGACTAGGGTGCTGCTACAGCAGCAAAAAGGGGGAAAAACAAGCATTAACAATCCTGTCCTTACTCCTTTGTTTTCCATCTGCCACAAGAGCAGCTCATCTCCTAGAAAGCACTGATTGCGTGTGGTCTAATTCTTTCCAGTCAGTGCTCCAGTTCTCCAGTATTAAGCAATACTGAGATAGGAAAAGATAGGTCTTCAAGGAAAAAGTACAAATAAAAATCTCAAGCCCTGAAAAGTCCTGCTTCAGTCTTAGCTGTCAGCATCACCTTGTGGGGAGCGCTGGTTGCCACATCAGCCTATGTTTCCCTGGAGATATCTGCAGCAAAAGCAGGAGATAACCTGCCCCTGGCCACCTGCTGTTGCTTTCTCCCTTCAGTACCTAACTGCTTTTGCATTTCTGTAGTGGGGGAGCTCACCCCCACCAGCAGAGGAGAATCGGTACCAAAATACCCTGTTTACTCCTGATTAAATTTAGGAGCAGTTGCTCAAGATGTCATGATCACTCCTTCCCAAAAAAACATGAGTAATGAAACTGTCTAAAAGGCAAAATCAATAAAGACTGGGCAGAAAATCTCATTCTTTCACTGTAGTACCATTTTTGTGAACTAAACTAGGGAGAGCAAGAGGTAGAATGGGATGGGAGAGCATGCTTTGCCAGACTGATTTAGGAGAAGACAATGTGCACATGCATCATATGGTCTTTCAATACTGTGACTCCTTTTTTCATCATCAGTTCCAACTCTCCACTGACAATGGAGTATTTATATTTCTCACATGATTCATGACATATCTAATTAGATAATACATTCATCAAGGAACAAAATATGTGCCAGATGCTTTACCAGTCAAAAGATAACTTGGTCACTGTATGATAGCCTAATGAGAGAAATGTATACCAAACAGGCTAGGCCAAAATGAGAATTCTGTCCAAACAGAAGGTGACAATAGATACCGTCTTCTAAATGCTCAAAGTTGGTGTCAGTTTTTTAAAACTAGATTATTGCCTTCTCAGCTACTGACCACAGAAGGCCAAGAAACTTTTTAGGGCGTGAAGATTTGACAGCATTATATGTATGCTCTAGCTGCCCACAGACACCAGACCGAAATATCTACAGTATCACCAATTTCTCAAAGAGACTGAGAGAAAAGGGAAAAAATATGTACAGAGTTGCATAGATTAGTTTTTGTAACAAAAAAAACTTCTACTTAACAAGTCATAAAACCAGCAGCAATTATCATCATAAAAAAATCAGACCTCAAATGTTTAACATTTGGAAAATTCCAGCTTTCCTCTAAAAATACACTTAGTAGCATCAGTCCAAAACCTCTCTGAAACCTATTAACCTCCTGCCAAATCCACTGTTTTGTCCCACTCTCCCCAAAATTATGATCTATATCTTGCTATTATGCATACTCAAGTATAATTTCCTTTCTTATGAGTCATCTGTGAACTAAAGCTCCAAGTGTATGTCATAAAAGGCATCTCAACAGACAGAAGGAAGAAAAAGAAGCCCTCTCAGGAGGACTAGGAAGAAGCTGTACAATTACACTATCCATTCTTGACATAATGTTTTGCAACCAAAAAAACCAGGTTTATCTAACAGGTGGAAGTTGGGAAGCAACTTGGCAATCTTTGTTTACAGCTGTATGTATTCTGTCCTCAAATTTCAGGTTCAGATGTGCCTGAGGAGTCAAATCCAAGTCTAGCCAAAAGCATTTGGCCACTGTATTACCTGGAACAGGACCCAAAGCAGTATAGGGTTGAAGCTCAAAGAGCAAGCTGTATGAGCAGAAATGTCATTCTGACTAAATGCAGCTTGTCACCTATGACACACACTTCTTAATCCCATGGAGATATCCTTCATGACCCAACATAAACTCCTACCTGACAATGTCCTGACTGGTTCTTTTTCTTTCTAGTGCCCACTAAGTGGTATTTTTTGACAGACATTTTGGATTCTTACCTGACTAATGCCTCACAAGGAAAAAAGGAAAAGATGGGTGAATATGATTAACAGATCTGTAGTTTTAGCTTGAGTTGAGGAAGTGACTAGACTAAATATCAAAACAGAATTCCCAATAATTTCAGAGAGGCCAAGATTTCTTTTCCATGCCGAAAGGTCATTTGATTTATCTGACATCCGAAATAATATAGGCCTCAGAAGACCAGTTAGAAATTCCTGCAGCAAGAGAAGGTGTTTTGTTGTTGTTGTTGTTTTTAATATCATGTAAGAAAATAAAATCCATCCCAGTGTTTCTAGATGTTGTTTTGGAGGGTTTAGACATAAGCTAGAACTACCATATGGGACAATTTCAATTAATGATGATTAGGTTGAATATGCTTAAAGACAAAGTAATTTGGCAAGGAAGAAAGTAATTGTGGAAGAAGAGAGTGGCATTGTGAAAGAAGAGAATGTTCTATGTGTGATCTTTTCTGCTCCAGTTCACAAAGCAGTCCTATAATAAATTAACATTGAAAATCAGCACAGTAATGCAACTCTAAGTATCCTTCCTCTTGAAGGTAAAGAATCTTTTTGGACATTCTTGACCAACAACAGGTAACTGACATGACAGACCATTTTAAAAAGGGTGTCTAATGTTGAGTCATCCAAATGAATGAAGTCTTTCAGCTGAAGGCTTTAGGCAAAGGCCTATTTCAGAACATTGGCCCAGGTCTGATATTAAGTATTTATGCAATGCTTCAGTGTTTACCAATTGGTTTGAACTGCAGCTCCTATTACTTTTTCGGTACTATATAGAAGTTAGTGGGGAGGTTACCTTGAGAGATGAACCTTTAGGACTGAAGCATTTAAATGGTTTCTTTTCTTCAGATACACCATCTTCTGGCATCTTTTGACGTTTCTCAGCAGCTTCAGCCCTTCTCCTTTCAATTTCTTCCTTCATCCTCCTCTTTTCCTCCTAAACAAATAATAAAGGTTATTTCTTCTTTCAGAAACTACATCACCATTACAGGGCTTTGTAGTCCTGCAAAAATTTAGCACACTTTCTAAGAACAGGTATTTATGCTAGCCAGGGACTTATGCTAGTTCGGGGACTTGTATGAAAGCTTATATCAGAAAGACATTCTGATGTCAATTCATCGTATTATTAAATAAGTGAGGAAGACAGCTATTCCGTTACTTTAGTCTCTCCTCACAGGGAAGTCACCAGCCTTATTGTCATGTAGTGTTGCTTAAAGAGAGAATAAAGCTCATTTATAAAAATGCTTTTTCATTATGAACTGGATTTCAGAAGCCTAATATCATTTTTTGTAGTTGTACACACAATTAAAAACATTTTGGAAGAACAATTAGATGTGCTCTGAGTATTGATGCAAACAGGTTTACAAGAGAACCAGTCAATCAAACAGATTGCACAGACTCCAGTTTGTCTAAACAGGTGTAAGAAACATAAACTCCCATGGTCTCATTTCGTTTCCCAGATTCAGTTTCTCTGTACCCTCATGTGTCACCTTTGTATTGTACTTCTCTCCATCTGCTCTGACACATGTGCCAAGGTTAATACTTCACATGGAAAATTCAAAAGATGCCCCGAAAGTGAAGAGGAAGTGCTTATAATTTTCCCTCCAGAGACATAACTTGAGTTTTTACTTCATAAGCTACAGGTCAAACCAGAAGCCCTCCAAGTACAAGCACTGTGTGTGCTGGTTAGCAAGGTCTGTTATACAGCAAGACACCGGGCAATCTCAGCATCTATTGAATTGTACTATAAAGAGCATACCATATTAAAGCAATTGGCATTCATCTGCTAATGCTATTATTATTCTTCCACCATTTGTTTTCCAAACATGTGAGATTCCTAAATGATGCACCAGAGATTTGAAAATCTATTTATAGAGTCCCTTGGCAAAGGAAGCATAAGCGAACAGATGTACTTGGGTACTTGATATTTAAATAGACAAGAATATCTTCCTAATGAGATCTTGCCCATCATAACTATATATAACATCAGCATTCCAGCTCATCTACAGCAGACAAATTTTTGCCATGCACTTTGTAATTCAAGTTGTGCTACATCAAAAGGACTGCAAATAAACTAAGAAGTCTGTGGCTGTAACGCTGCCTCCAGAATCTTGCATACCCAACAAGATAAGAAAGTTACAACTGCTGTAGATGACATCCTGGCTCATGAAGACATTACTACAGCTTTGTCTTTTCTCAGAGAGAGACAAGAACTGCAGTTTTTCTTGGTGCCCTGCATGTTTTACCTCAGGTTCTCACAAGAATACCTCTGTGATGTGGTCATGTTTGATATCAAACATGGCATACTTGCAGTTACATCTGAAGGGTAAATGGGGCAATTTTAATGTTGGTAGCATATTTGAAATAACTGCAACAGACCATGTCCTGACACGTGACCATAAGAGCACATGATACAAATAGAGCTCCCAGACAGGGACACCTGAAGCAAATGTACAACCTGAAGCAAAGTCATGGCAGCAAATTCCCACACAGTACTCCAACAATATCACATCCAAGAAAGAGAAGCCCACTTTAGCCTGCAGGTTTGGGTTTAGTCTTGCCTTCCTTGTTGTACACTCCATCGTCACCTATGTGCAAGTCTCCTATGGCCTTCTTCTGCCCTTTTGTTAAATACAAACACATTCTCATCCAGCTCCAATGACCTCTTTGCCAAAAGGTGTCTGTATGGACACTGCTGTAAAGAGTTACCATCTAATCCATGGTTGATTGAAGCAAAGTAGTAACAATAAGGGATTAAAACCAGAGATCAATATGTCTTACTTTACACTTACCTCCTCTCTGGCCTTTCTCTCAATTTCTTCCTGCTTCTTCTTCTGCTCCTCTTCCTCCAGGATTTTCCGGCGCTCCTCCCGCCTTTTCTTCAGTTCATCCAGCTCCACAGCTGCCTCCTGCTGTTTCTCCTTCAGCTTCTCGAAGTCATCTAGCCGCTTTCCAGCCTCTACCTGGGACCCTGCCTTTGCTTCCTGGGCATTCGCAGTTCCCTTCAAGTTGGAGCGGCTGGGAAAGAAATGAAAGGCAAGTTAATGCACCACAGGTTTTCCCTTCCTAGCCAGAGCCATCCCCCTGCCCCACATTCACCAGCAATATGAGGATACTGCCTCACAAGATCTTTTGCTCCTTGTAAACTACACTGAACACAAAGCATTTTTGTTGGGAGCTAGGTAGGCTGGTATACTTGGAGGAACACCTCTCCTATCTGCTGCCAGTGAGGAAGCAGTCTCATGTACTTGTGAAGCAGGGACTGTACCACTCTATCTGAGAACGCAGGCCACCTCCAGTTTTATCACAACTCAGCTAATGAGCTTGAAATATTTAACATCTCATGTAACTTTAGCAAGACATATCTTATCAGTATCTCCATGGTATACAGTAAACCACTGAAGTTTCACATCTCTGCCTTGCAGTTTTTGTACAGAGGAAGCACTTACAAAAAGTATACTGTACTTTATGCAGAAAACAAAGCAATGGAAAACCATAACTAATTCCTTTCTGCTGGTTTTAAGTGAGACAAATTTACATATAAAAAATAATAATAATAAAATTAAAAAATAGAGTAAAGATACTCTCCTATATTCTGTGTTATAAAATATGCATAACCCTTTGCTTTCAAAGGCAAATATTTTATATAATCCCTTTAGAAAATGACAAGCATCTTTGGGAACAGAACCAGTTACTTCACTTGAGGAAGACAGAAGGAAATGAGAGTGGTGAGATTCCTACGGTTTCAACAGTTTTAAAAACTGTTAGGTCCCTACCTAATCTAAAGCACCTATCACTTGGACTCAGCAAGCTTGTACGAATAGAAAGGTTCATCTTTGCTGAAAGTTTCCAGGGAAGGTATGACTTTAATTAAGGAACTGGCAATAATTTATTAATGACGACCCCTTCCACAGAAGAAAAACAAGTTTTCCAGTCAGCTCTAATACGACAGACAGACAGAAAGAATACAAGGAAAAAAAAAAAAGTATTTGTATAGGCGAAGTGCATACTTTCAACAGAGTCAGATAGTATCACCTAGTTAAACAGTTACCACAACAGTGTTTAGTCAAATGTCTGCTCCCTGAGCATGTTTAGTATTACCGCTGACAAGGAGATAGGTAACACAGAGGTATCAGTGTGCTATTGACAAGGGACAGAAAAGGAATGTACTTACTGATTTTTTAAAGAACTTTCTGCTCTGTTCTGTTGACATTTAGAAAAGCTGGATATTAATGACTTCATTAACTGAGCCAGAGTGTTGCAGAATTTAATGTCATGAGACAGTATAAATCAAGTGTTCCAACAAAAATAGTAACTGTTAGCGATGATGAGATTAGAGATGACAACATGAATAACAAATATGATATAAATTTGCAGTCTGGTGAATAACACCCAGTCCTGTAAATGCACTCTTCATTCAGATGGATCCTTCATCTACATAAGGTTAACCATATAGAACAGGTTGTCGGATCGGAGCTGAATTATCTGTAGTTTCAATATTGCAATAGGATCTGCTAACACAGATTACTCTGCCCCCACATGGTTTTACTGACTGGGATGAAACTCAGCTGCAGCAGGGTAGAATGCATGGTTTTTGAATTGTATTATTAAAAAACAATGCCAGCATAACCAAACTGACCCTGGGATGTGAATCTCACCTGTTGGAATTTATCTGTGAAAGTTCAACACCAAAGTAGTAAGACCTGACATTTATTTTGCAATGTGTTTATTTGGTTTTAGGAAGTCTTTTCTATATATAACATCAAAAATTAATGGGAAAAAAAACAAAAACAAAACCAAAAAAACTCCCAGATATCTGTGAATTTATGTATCCCTAAGACACTTTCACACTTGATTTTCTAATCTAGAGTTTTAGGTACATAGCACAGATTTCCCTAACATCACCTGACCACAATTCTCTTTTTTTTTTTTTTTTTTTTTTTTTTCCTCTAGGTCCTATTCCTGAACGTGTTTTTGCAGTGCAATTACTTAACCCAGGAAAGTAGAACCAGAAGGTTACCTTCCACCATAAGAGTCATGTTGTTGTGAGGGGTCACTGATAGGGGCTTGCATCAGATAGTGACACCTATTTAAAGAAAGGAACCCTTGTGCTTTTTTAATACAAAACATATATACAAATAACTAAAACATTGTGAGAAAACATTGGAAGCTTTATTTGAAATTTCACTTAGACTATTCAAAAACAAAGCAAGGATCGAAACTTGAGGTTTGAGGTAAACTTTTGGGTGTTCACCCTGAAATACCTCTGATTTAGTTCACAGAGGTCACAAGAATCCAGAACAACCCATGAACCCCATAGGGCACCAAGTATTTCTAAAGATCCAATTCATTTATCCTGTGCAGCCCTCAAGAAATCTTTTTTTTAAGGCTTTCCTGCTTCATTGCAGGCTTGCAACCTCTGTAACAAACATCCCAGGAAACTAATTTATTAATTATTTATTTGTTTGTTTGTTTATTTATTGCTCTTGCCCTCTAAACTCAGTGTTGTCAGCCCAGCCAGATCTACAAAATGGTGAAAGAGGTCACCTTTGATAGGTATAATGATATCACTGGCAAGGGCAAATGCTCAGCACTCAAAATTAAGAGAGCTAAGAACATACCAGTTACTCCGATTCTCTTAATAAATAACTGCTCTGTTTTATATCAGTATATGAGAAAGGTTAGTCCTTACTGACTTCAGTGCAGATGGCCTCAAAGAAATCAACAACTACTCTCAACCTTCAACTCATAAAAGCCAAAAGTAGAATCTAGTCTTAATTTTATTTTTTTTCTTTGGAGACCTCAGGTGACTGTTTTGTCCTTCTTACAGTGAAGATCATTTAAGTTTCTAGCTCATTTTATTCTCATGCAGCACACAGGACTTTCCCTACTGGCTCCGCATAATCTGAAATAGGAAACAATAAGCTGGCAGTAATTCTCTGTATTTTCCTCCAGCTCCCAAAATCCTCTGTTTTCAACAGATTCTGGGAATCTCCATTCCCTATTGTCAAGATTGAGAAATTAGCACTGAGATGCTGGGTGGAGGAATAGTTTCATAAGTACCTCTTTGGTGCTAAGAAATGAAATTGGTTGCCAGCTTTCAGACAAGGAGGAAAAGGGAAGTAGTGATTTGTGGGAGCCAAAAATGTCAGAACAATGTGAAAAACGTGTTACTTCATATTTAGGACTTTTCCAGTCCTGCATAAGAATGGGGAGAAAGGTAGGTGGGAGGGGAAATGGGAAAGAGAAGCTGTAAAATATATGTATTTTTTTTTCAGTAATTTTCTGGCTGACATGGACAAACAAGACGCAGATAAGATTTTTCTTTAGCCTTCACTACCCTATTTTATTCTCAATCCTCACCATTGAGAGTTAGCCAAGTTACATGCTTCCTAATGAGTATCTGATGTGTTCATGTAAAAACAAGAAGACAGTTCCAAAGAAAGCCTTAGGTTAGACACCCTTCTTCACACATTTGGGAAAGAGTGGAAAAAAAACAGGAGAAGAAAAAATGAGTGGAAATACAGATCTACATGTTGCCACTAAGTCCTGTCTCCCACAGGAAGTGAACCAAATGAAAACACAACAAAAATATTTTTAGAAAACCGTTCTCGTGTTATTGATGATGTGACCCAAGTCATGATGCAGGACAGTTCTAAGCAAGGCCCATTTCCTGCTATCCCATCTCCATGCTGCCTGACTCCCTCTGTCTTTTGGCCTTAGGTCAGGGTGTCTCCAGGGCCTTATGAACTGCATTTTATTTTGAGAAAGTTTGGTTTTCCCGGAAGAATCACAAGGGGAATGCTGAGATATAACAGCAAAACCCATCTGACCTACATGGATTTCTAAGCATGCCTGGAGTGTTTAACCTTTTCTTTGCCTGTGCCAATGTAAAAGAGAAAGAGATGTGCAGAAGGCAAAAAAAAAAAAAATAAAAAAAATTTCTAACCAATTCATGTTTCTCTGCTAGAAGGAAGAATTTGTGCTCTGTTTCATTTATTCCCTTCCTTTTAGCAGGCAGAATCCCTTTTTAATAAACTTCCTTAGCAATTTGTTACTTTCAATGAATTTCCCAATACAGCCACAAGGCCAGTATTTCCTTCAAAATAAAAAAAAAAATATATATAACAATGCAACTTTTAAAAAGACATATATATATATATATATATAGGCTAGGAGAGGTTTTCATCTAACTGAAAACTCACTTTTGTAGATAAGTCACTAATTTGAAGGTTTGCCTTGAAATCAAGAGAGAAGTTCTATCAAGAGTTACCAATTGAATTGTGCTTCGTACTGATATGCAGTCTGATTAAAAGCAGATGTATAATTGGAAAATGAGTTATTTAAGGTTGAGATCTGATTAAAAATATTAGAGACTACAAAATCTGGAAAAATCTGGTCATTACTGGCCTCTGTGCAGATATTAGAATGAAATTCTAATTGAAAGTCCCTCAAGGAAGGAAAATTCCAGCAGAGAAATATAGCTGCTCATCTCTACTGAGGGCACAAGGTACTATTTATATCTGCTTTCTGTACCTTGTTTTGTCACTGTAACAAAGGGATGGCAGTCCATTAGAAAACAGGCCAACAACCTTAATTCAAACCTAACCACCCAGTGAACACCAGAGCTTCCACTCATGATGCCAGTGTAAGTCTTCTTCACAGCTGCCACAAGGCCATTAAAGAGAAACCCCTGAGAAGGCCCCCTGCTTTGTTCTAGCATAAACAAGCCCCATGCTCACTTGGAACTTACCCAAAAGCATTCTCAGTAGATTTAAGTTTGGGGGAAGTGAGTTCACGTTCTCCATTCTGTACTTTTTGTTCAGGAACTCCCTTTTTACGATCCCAGACACTTTTCATTTCCTCCTTGGGTGCTTTTTCTTTATCCTTGTCATCTTTTACCTGCTCAGGAGATACCGTAAATCATAGGGGGGGAGGGAGAGAAGTCACAGTGAGTCATTATAAATAACAGTCAAGGAACACAAATTTCTTGGTATTAACCAAGTGATTTACTAATCTTAGCGATTAACTAAGTAACTGTCTTCACAATGCATATGTGCTTTACGGAAGAAGTAGTCTGCAAAGCTCAAAAATGTGATCATCCATCACCCTGTCTGCCTGACCTGAATTCAAGATGAAAACATCTAAAATCATCAGTCTTCTGTGAAAGTTTGTTGCAGCTGTGGGACTTTGCTACCACATCACTTCTCTCTACAATTGCACCTTCCTCAGGCATCCCAATCCTCCTCCCTTCCACTGCAGCCTATGACAAACCTGGGCTGCAAGCCCTCTGGGAATAGGACTGTTGTTACATTCTTGGTACAAGGTTTAGAGCATTGAAGCAACAGAATAGTTTGTAACCTTCATCAATTGCCAACTTTGCTGGATAAGGTAAGTTCATGCTATTTGGATATATGCAGATCATTCTGCAGCACAGCACTAAGAAAATGAATTGGACTAGCAGCCTAAATAAACTTTCAACAGCAGCAGAGGAAAACAAAAATCCCCCCAATTTTTTATTTTTTTTTTCCCAACTGTACCATATTGGATGAAGTGGGCAAGCAAGAAAATCATAATAATAATAATCTTCTGTTACTTGAAAGCTTGTCACCATCCCATTTGCTATATTAAGTAAAATAAAATAATTTCCATAACCATAACAGTCCTGTCTGCAACACAGCAGCTTTGAGCAGCTTTTGAGTTCCAAACTGCACCTAGAGATAAAAGCAGGCAATGCGGAGGTGACACACACCACAAGTCAGTGCTGGGTGGTCATACTACTTAAGTAAGTTTGACACCAGGGAGTGATGCTGGACACAAGGCACAGAGATGCTTGCTCTATCCCAAGAGCAGGCAGCAGCAGCGCAGACATTCCCCATGTGCTCCTGCCAATGGGCTCTAGCTACGACCTGGCAGCCCTGCCCTGATGGACAAGAGGGGAGTTCAGTTTCCATGGTCGTGCATTCTTTGGCTGTGATGCCGTGACTACTAGCAAACAAGGCCATTATTGCTAGCTGCCTCAAGGAATGTCTTTCTGTTTTCTAGGAGCTGTGCTGAGACAACCAGTGCTATTCATTGAGTCTAATGAATACCGCCGGACAGTAATGTCTTTTGGGCGCTCCCAAATCTGGGCAAGATTCTAGCCAGTGACATGTTAATAAATAAATAAATAAATAAATCTCTGTTGTCTGTTGGCAATCTCTTAAACCTTCAGTCCCAGACAGGGTGATATGGAGACCCACGATGTTGATTGTTGCAAGATTTCAAATGCCAGGATGTCTGTGTTGGGATTTTGAGAGCATAGGATTTCCTTTGCTGAGATTTTCATCAAGACCTTTCTAAGTCTCATTAAAAAGCCAATCTTCCAGCTGCCTGATGTATTGAAGTCCACTGGGGAAGGTCATATCTCTTACATCTTAATTGAAATTGCTGAGAAAACTAATATTAAAACAATATAGTTTAAAAATTAATAGGTTAAGAAACATCATTTCAGAAGGCAGTAGGATTTATGGTAATATGTGTGCATTTGAGAAAATCATTACTGCAGTTTGGCTTCTTTATTCAAAAAGATAATAAAACAAGATATAACACAAACATTTCACAGCTTTCATGTCCAATACTTTTCCTACTAATTTTAATGCCAAAACTGTGACTGATTAGCAAAGAAATTGAATCCATTATGTCCCATTCCAGAGGAAGGCAACAGGAAAATTATTTTCTCTTGTATCAGTGCTTCCCTGAATTACAGATGAGTTCAGCTCCCACTGAATTTAGTGAAAAGGACTACTCTGATTACAGATGGAGTGGATGGGTGGCATTACATGAACTGAACACAGTTTGCACTGTCTCTCAAATCTTGACCCTCAAGGAAAAAAAAACCTGGCCAAAAGCACGTTTAGCTAATTTTCAACATAATTTATTTATACTTTAATCTTTCTCCATGCTACTTCTTTCCTGGTAGGCTTATATATTTATACATGAGAATCAAGTTTTTTAAATCTAGGACTTGAACACTCAGAAAACACTGAATCAGTTACTGAGGTTGGGGCCATTTGGCAAATTTTATTCCTTGCTTGGGCTCAGTTTCTTGGTGACTTAAAAGCTGTGGGCATCTGGGTCTAGGGCATCCATTTAGAGCCAACGACTATACCCAAATACCATGAGAAAAGCAACCATTGCGGTACGTCTAGCCAAACTGGAAGCAGGAAATACCAGAAGTCTCACATCATGAGAAAGCTTGTTCTTATGAACTTTTCAGGCCAGTTTTGAGAACCCAAAATTGTGGGGCAGTTCAGAGAAGGAGACAGATTTTGTTTGCTAATTTGATCGAAACCTGAGCTTTGAGGACCAGATTTTGGTCACATTAAGAAAGGATATGTACTTGTGTTGCACAATTGCGGAAGCAAATCTGGTTAAGTATTCCTTCAGCATCTTGTTCACTACTAAGAGGATAATGCTATCCTCTTAACTCCATATACGTGTCTAAAATAGCCTCACTGAATTTATATATTCTTGCACGGGGGGAAGAAGTGGAGATAGGAGCCTGACCTTGACTTTGTTTGGAGTCTGAGACTGTCATTTTTAATTCAAGAGCCAAGAAGCAACAACCGAGGTTTTCAAACCTGAGCAGAACATGTTGAATGTTCAGCTTGATACACGTGTAAAAGTTTAACCTTTCAGTGGATGCATATTCAGCATTGCACCAAAAGTGGTACTCTCTCAAACTGTCTCACCTTGATCATCCAAAAGGTACTAAAATCACAAGTTACTTTCAAAAGTCTTGCCAGTTTCCTGGAAGAATCCAGCCTTGTAGGCATGGCTGAAAAGGATGACAGAAGCACCACTGAGTGCTGATCGAGCTCCACACGAACTTAAGCAGGATGACTGTGTCTCAAGCACTCCTCACTCCAAATCAATATTTGCGGTCAAACATTTACAGCCCACTTTTTACATTTACTTGGAATATTCAATGATTGTGTGCAACAGTGAATATTACAAGCTGATTCCATCATATGAACAGCTTTAATATAATCCATCCCTTATTTTCTGCACAGTTCCTTCCTCTGGTTTCACAATCAGGGTAATCAGGTACAGTGACTATTTCATTTTTTTTAAGCATTATTTTGACGTATCTCCTAGGCTTCATTTAACTCTTTCCCTTTCTAGACTGTTATTTTAGTATTGGCAGTCTCGTCTCCCTGTTCATTTTGAAACCAATCTTTTAACCATCTTCATCACTTTATTTGCTTTTTCCTGTACCTTACTAAAAATATGCACAGTCAACTCAGGTAACTGGACAGAAAACCTTGTTACATGATTTGCCCTCACCTCTCTCTGAGGGTAAGCTAAGCTTCTGCAGCATGTTCTGAATTAATCAAGCTGCCTTCCTACAACTAAGGACACTGGACCAGACACTGTGTAGCCCTCAGCACCTCAAGGCAGCTGCACTGGCAACAAGCTGCCTGTTACTAAATCTCTGTGCTGTGGCTCCCTTTAAGCCACGTGGAGCTGGCTGAACCTAAACGGGTGCAAACCTGCAAGAAGATGACTAGTCCCAAGGTCTGGCCAGGATCAGGGGCCATTTTGATACCTGCTACATTGACCCAAAAGCTCAGGTGCTGCATAAAATGGAACTTGGCTCCCTGATTGCCAGCTGTAACCTGAAGAGTAAATGGTTCCCAAATCTTATTTACTTACCATACAGTAAAACATCATGGCACCAGCTCCTGTGTTTACAGTGGAAATGCAATGCAGTAAATTTTGTAGAATTTCTCTTTAAAACAAAAGAAGAATCTTGGGTATGCACAGTTTATATCATGGGACATTGCAGTTTGGGGGAAAATCATTAGTTGAGGCATTCAGGTGGCCAAAGGGCCTAGATTATTGTTATTATTATGGTAAGAGTAGGTCTCAGTCATAGGGGAAACGTTCACAGTAAATGGGAGGAAACCAGGGAAGGATGATTAGTTGAAAAATTCATCCCTAAGGTGCAAACCATCCTTGTATTATTGCCTGACCTGAGTTTAACTGAAGTATTTGTTCTAAGACAAACAGGTCTTGGTTGTAAGGCCCTAAAAGAACAAAACACTTAAGCATATACTTAATGTTAAGCACCATAAGTAGCTTCATCCCCTATTTATTTCAGCAGGATTACCCATGTTCTTGAAGTAAGGCACATTTAAGTACTTTGTTGAACAAACAACTTTCAGTTATAGGTTCCTTATTTATTTTCTTAAGTTTCCCTACAACATCTAAATCAGTGGTTTATAAGTTACCTGATCTTTTTTGAAGGCAGGTTGAAGCTTCTCTGGTAACTTTTCCTTTTTAGCTTCCACTTTAGCCTCTTTGTCTTCCTCCTTTGTTTGTAGGTTTTTAATATTTTTTGTAAGTAAGATATGAAAACACCATTCTGTGAGCATCTGCTTGCAGTTTTGTTTCTCCACACTGTGTTCATGTACCAAACCTGCGTGCAGCCACGTCTTTCATATGTTGCTGTGCCCACATCTCCAAGTGCAGCTGTGCTCCCTCTACCCTCTCCAAATCCTTCCATTCCCCCATCTGGGCTTTCTCCCTTGTGCAGCATCATGCTCACATGTCCCAGCACAGAACCCCTTATTGTGATTGCATTTAACACACGTGGTTCCTCACACAGTTTACCAGGTGCTCATAATATTTTGTGTCAACTTGTGTTTGCCTCAATTTCATGTGTTACTGCAGCAGGCCAGCTTACAGCAGCTGAGAAAAAAAGGCAGCAAAAAAAAATAAAAATGCAGAGCTCTGAACATGCAAGGTGTGCTCTGAACAATGGAGTGAGGACAGGCATGTCGTGCACTTCATTATTGATAAGCAGAAACAAGGAATTTTAGTTTAAAAAACAGACAGCATGGGTATTAGTTGTTTAAATGCAGGAAC